>NC_058377.1:70799067-71104976 GCF_018350175.1 Felis catus
CTCTGTCCCAAAAATAAATAAATAAATAAAAAAAACGTTGAAAAGTTTAAAAGAAATCCAAGATAAATAAATGCAAGACTACAGAACCAAACTTTACGAACACTACTAACGTATTCACCAGCTGGATGTTTCTAATTTGTGTGTGTCAAAAGCTTTCCTTATGAAAATAGAATTATAATAAGAAATGACTAAATTAAAAAGCATGGAAGCACTCAGTTTCTTCTTGAATTCTACCACCACTTGTTGGGACACCCGGGTGGCTCAGTCCGTTGGGCATCCGACTTCAGCTCAGGTCATGATCTCACAGTCGGTCCGTTCGAGCCCCGCGTTGGGCTCTGTGCTGACAGCTCAGAGCCTGGAGCCTGCTTCAGATTCTGTGTCTCCCTCTCTCTCTGCCCCTCCCCTGCTCATGCTCTGTCTCCCTCTTTCTCAAAAATAAATAAAAACATTAAAAAGAAAAAAAAATTAATTCCACCACTTGTTAACTGTATGATCTTGGGAGAGTTGCTTGGCTTATCATATTTCAGTTTCTTCTTAGGTAAAAAGAGAATAATAGAACTTTTTCCCCCCCATGAGAGTTTAGGACTAATTGTGAGACAGAAAAGGAGAAAATAGATGGTGATCAAAGTATCACCTGCTCAACTGATAAAGATTCAAATTGAAGATGTGGCCTAGATGTATGGTACCAATAGGCATCCTGATGTAGAACCACGGTCATACACTGAGTAGCACTAAAACTGCTCGTCCCTCCAGGCAAGAGCCTGCCTCTGTAAAATGTACGGAGTGGAGAAGCAGGATAGAATGAACGCTTTTTGTGGATCCTGGGTTAAAATGAGGTAAGCAGGAGCTGAGATAAGCATTTTAAAATTCTTCTTTCTAAATTTTTAAAAAATATTTATTTATTTTTGAGAGAGAGAGAGACAGAGCATGAGTGGGGGAGGACCAGAGAGAGAGGGAGACACAGAATCCAAACCAGACTCCAGGCTCTGAGCTGTCAGCACAGAGCCCGACACGGGGCTCGAACCCATGAACCGTGAGATCATGACCTGAGCCGAAGTCAGACACTTAACCGACTGAGCCACCCAGGCACCCGTTAAAGTTCTTTTTTCTAACTCATCAAGATGAGAAGTCACTCCTTTTTCCCTGTGGGAGTATTGAGAGGGGTTGTCAGAGAGTTGACAGGAGTATTACATTAGTGAAGCTCCTTCTATAAACATTGGCATGGGGGAAAATTTCCTAAACTTTTGTTCTCTTAATCCATAGGGCTAGACCAGTTAGCCTGTATTCAACCAGGCTGTGTCTATCTCCTCATGGGGAAGAGATCAGCAGACTATCAGGATCGTCCTGTTCTCACTTTCATAAGGCTGTTCCTCCAACACTAATCATGCTCCAGATATAGTGCAGGTGAATAATGTTGCTTCTGCGTTCAGAATGCTCTGAAATAGGCCAGATGAGTACACTAACTAAATTAACTCAGAGGCAACATTGTGCCCAAGGCTGAAAATAAATTTCCTATTTTATTTCCCAGCCTAAATTATGTCTAGCCAAGTTGTCCAATTACGGTTGACCCTTGAACAATGCAGAGGTTCAGGATGCTGACCCCCCCAACACACAATCAAAAATCCATGTATAACTTTCGACTCTTGAGAAACCCAGCTACTAATAGGCTACTGTTGACCTTGCAGATAACATAAACAGTCGGTTAACAGATTTGTATATTATCTGTATTACTTACTGTATTCTTACAATAAAGTAAGGTAGAGAAAAGAAAAGGTTAGGAAAATCATAAGGAAAAGAAAATACATTCACAGCACTGTTCTGTATTTATCAAAAAAAATATGACTTTAAGTGGACTCTCACAGTTCAAACCTGTGTTGTTCAAGGGTCAACTGCACACATTGGATTACATTGGTCCACTAAGAAGCAGAGTCCAAGAAAGGACCAAACATGTAAGAGATTTACTGGGAGAGGGGGTAGAAGGTGAGAAAAGCTCTCAAACCACAGTGCTGGTCTGACCCCTGTGCAAGAAGAGAAGGAAAGGATTTTTTCCTACACCTGGATAGGAAGACTCTTAGACTATAGTGTAGTTCCTAGAAAAGTTAAACCTGGTTTATGGGGAATCCTTGAGCCAAAGTTTCTTGTTGGGGGAGTTCTACCTCACTGAAATGGCTACGCCTCACTGAAATGGGCCTGCTTTGTTACCCCAGCCATCCTCAGTCATTGGCTAGGACCAGTGAGCAGACAGGGGGGCCTTCGTATGAACATGATGATGGATCAAAAGCCATTATGCTCCTGCAGCAGGGGATCTGAGTAGTGTGGGTTTTACTTAATGTGCTGGTCCTTCCCTTCCTAATGCACATAAAATCTCTTCATTTCACTTTTCCCACTGAGTCTCATGTTTCCAACATGCCATGCTGAAGAGTGGGACTTTGTCTACTTACATGGCCTCCATGAAGTCTGATGAACAGCATTTGAATCCTGAGCCACAGGGATTACTGCTTTTACTTCTTGCCACAGCTAAGACACCTACCTCCTGTGGATGACTCCCCTCTGCCACCCAAAGTTATTTCAACAGGATAATCCCTTTCAGTAGACACCTGAATTAATGCTGCTTTTGAAAACTGTGCCCCTGTGGGCCTGGTGAGGTTCTATTCCATGTGCTACATACTACTTAAGACCTTGTCTTTCACTTTGAACGTCACAAGCTTTGAGTAGCATTTCTTTCAGCTACATCTTTTTCTACAGCAAGAGATTAGGCCTCTGGTGTTATATTTCCTTGCCGTGTTCCACTGCTATTTTTCAGGAAGAGTCATCTGAGTTTATAACATTTCAACTTGTTTTTTTAGCTTGATCCCCTTCTTTTTCTACTTATAGGAAAGCTAGTAGCATTTGCTAGATTTGAACAGTCTTCCTTCCTTTGCTTTGTTACACAAACATTTTTTTTTGTCTCTCATTTTGTTTCCTGGCCCAGACATGCATTTTTTTCTTACACATACCCCTAGGTTTTTGCTTTGTGGGGTCTTCCTTCTTCTTCTTCTTCTTTTTATTTTTTATTTTTTTTAATGGCTATTTATTTTTGAGAGAGAGAGAGGGAGAGACACTGAGCATGAGTGGGGGAGGGGCAGAGAAAGAGAGGGAGACACAGAATCCGAAGCAGGCTCCAGGCTCCAAGCTGTCAGCAAAGAGCTGGACGCAGGGCTCAAACTCACGAACCATGAGATCACGACCTAGGCCAAAGTTGGATGCTTAACTGACTGAGTCACCCAGGCGCCCCTTTTTGGGGTCTTTCATAGAGAGATATATGAAATCTATACATTTTGTATTTCCCAAAGGCAAAGAAATTCTCTTTTCCAAGCTGCATACTATGCCCAGGAGATAGTCTCTTAATAAGTCAATATCCAATCCAGGCCTGGACTTGACTTACCATGGTCTTTTCTTAGCCATGCAGAGGAAGGACCTTTACCACTCTGCTCCTGGCTCTTTCCAGAGCAGACAAGAACACGTGCTTTTTGCAGGCTGAACTGTCTGAAAGAGAATGGTGAAGGGGAAGTGAACACTGGTTATATTTTATCTTTGTCATGTGCCCTCATCCCAAACTCATCAAAGTTGCTTCTCCTCTCCTGGGAAGTAGTAAGTGCATAGACCAGGAAGATTACAGTAGTTCTTCCTCATCCATGGTTTTGCTGTCTGTGGTTTCAGTTACCTGAGACCAACTGCAATCTGGAAGCAGATGAGCCTCCTTCTGACGTCTTGTCAGAAGGTCAGTGGTCATTGCACTTATGTCATTCACCTCAGTTCATCTTATCACGGAGGCATTTTAGCATCAGACATCACCACAAGAAGAAGGGGGAATACAGGAGAATAAGAGATTTTGAGAGAGAGAGAACACATTCATATAACTTTTATTACAGTATATTGCTATAATTGTTCTAGTTCACTGTGCCTAATTAATAAGTTAAATTTTTTCATGGATATGTATGTACAGGAAAAAACACAGTTACATATAAGGCTCAGTACTTTCCACGGTTTCAGGTATCTGCTGGGGGTCTTGGAACATATCCTCTGCAGATCGCGGGGACTACCATACGCTCATGGGAAGAAATGTAGTCCATATGGAAGGAAATATCAGGAGTGGGGTGTAAGTGTTTCCCCATAAAGTTATGTGAAATACTTAGCACAGTGACTGAAAAGAGATTAGTACTCAAATGTTGGCTATTATAAATCGAAAAGGAGTTGAAAAACTAAGATGAAAATTATTTCCAGTTTGTTATTTACAGGAGTAGGGCAATCAAGCAAATTCTATAATGTTGGATTTTTTTTTTCTCAGATTTTTTTTAAGGGTAAAAGTCTATATTTGGAAGTGTCCTTTTAATGATCGTCTATGAATACAACCTACTTCAGACATGGAAACAGCCTCCAGACAAACAAACATGATGAGGTCAGTGGTGAATTTCTTTTCCTTGGATCTCAAGACCATAGAATTGGATTAATACTAATCTTTGGCTATGATACACTCTCCTCATTGGTTCTTCCCTCTCTCCCTCCCTCCCTTTCCTTCCTCCCACCCTCTTCTCTCCCTCCCTGCCCTTCCTCCCTGCCTTGTTGCCCCTCCTTCTTACTAACTTGTGCCCCCTCACAGGGAATCTTACCACATCAACGCCTCTTTCTGAATGGAATAGGACTTTTGGACTCTTTTGCCCTTCTCCTCCTTTCCCTCCCAGGCAACTGTCTTTATTTGTTGGGCTGGGTTTCAAATTTGAATAAACACTGAAAGTGACAGACTTGTCACATCTGGAGGAAGCTGCTGTTTCTTTTGGTTTTTCACAGAATTCTAAGTGCATCCCTAAAGCTCAAAGAAAGGGTATGATTTTGACTCAAACTTTGCCCTGTTTGCCAACCTCAGGGAGTCTAGGTTGAGTTAGGGAGAATGTAACAAAACCTGACAGTAGACAAGTCTAATGTGGTTTGGAGTTTTATTATGAAACTTCTGCATAGTTCTGCTTTTCACCCAGTTGTGTCATAAGAAAACAGCCAAAACAGTCATCTCAGTTTTTGCTAACCATCTTTTAGAATAACACACACATTCAGTATTTAAATTTTCTGTATCGTAATTAACAAATTAATATAAGATGTTGAAATTGTATTATGTACTGATTCAAACAGACTTGAAGCTATTTTCTTGCTTTCTTTCAGTCATGACTATGTATATACATATATGTACAATATCAAGATCTATATAAAAATATTCACATTAAAAGCAAACAAAATATTGGACTTTAAATTTTTTTAACAAGTAAGAACTTGGTATATTGTTCCCATGAGTCCCATTTATTTATTTATTTATTTGTCTATTTACTTAGGAGCAGAGAGAGAATCCAAGCAGGCTGTCAGCATGGAGCCCAATGTTGGACTTGATCCTGTGAACTGTGAGAACACGACCTGAGCCGAAATCAAGAGTTGGATGCCCAGCCAACTGAGCCAGCCTGGCACCCCTGGACTTTATTTTTATTATATACACAATTTTTTAAGATTTTTTAAAATGTTCATTTATTTTTAGGGGCGCCTGGGTGGCGCAGTCGGTTAAGCGTCCAACTTCAGCCAGGTCACGATCTCGCGGTCCGTGAGTTCGAGCCCCGCATCAGGCTCTGGGCTGATTGATGGCTCAGAGCCTGGAGCCTGTTTCCGATTCTGTGTCTCCCTCTCTCTCTGCCCCTCCCCCGTTCATGCTCTGTCTCTCTCTGTCCCAAAAAAAATAAACGTTGAAAAAAAAAATTTTTTTTTAAATGTTCATTTATTTTTGAGAGAGAGAGAGAGAGACAGAGCGTGAGTGAGGGAGGCGCAGAGAGAGAGGGAGACACAGAATCCAAAGGAGGCTCCAGGCTCCAAGCTCTCAGAACATAGCCCGACACGGGCTTGAACTCACGAGCCATGAGATCATGACCTGAGCCGAAGTCGGACGCTCAACTGACTGAGCCACCCAGGTGCCCCATGTACACAATTTTTATTCATTAAAGGAAACTTGGATAATACAAAAAATTAGAAAGAAGGAGAAATTATATATGGGACAATTTCTTAATTCACTCTACTGGCAACTGATAACTGTGTTATGTGCTGAGAAAAATACATCGATGACAAGGACATGGACTGTACCCTTTAGGAGAGAGACATAAATAAAATACGTGTATTTTTAAGACAGTGAAAGGTTAAGTTTGTCAAGCATCTGCAGTATTTCAGAATTTTCCTGTTACCTTTAACTCACTCATCTGGAGGTAGGCTCTGTTTACCGAGAGATCACATGATCTCTGGGAGCCTGGGCTGTATCATGACTGAACTTGAGGTCCAGTCTTCTTTAGATTGCATGTATCTGCACTTCATTCTTTAGAGGAGCAGCAGTTGAAAAGAAATCTTTCTCCTCGTTACATGGGATGGGAGGAAGAGTGATAAAAGGTACCCACTGAAGACAAAGAAACTACTTTAAGATGGAGGTAGAAAGGGGACATGGTTACCCAGTATATTAATGACTCATTCCACATTTCACAAGAAGGTCAGCCACCAAAGCAGAATGTTTTTTTCTAAAGCTATTTTGAATAAAATTTTGAAAAAGAGCGTTTTAACAAAATAAAGTCTAGTCAAGAGTTTTACAATTTTCAATAGGTGTAGTAAGACACCTACTGATCCTGTATAAATGTGCAGTCTAAATCAATTGACTTTTTGTGCTATTAATGGCAGACTTCCACTGATTTCAGATAATTAGAACTGTGTCTAATATTTGTAAGTAATTATGCTGAGAACGATACAAAAGAAGTAAAGCTGTGAGATCCTGTATTTATGATCATTTAACATAGCCAAAAAAAAAAAAAAATGGAAGAAAAGTATTTCGGTTCTTAAGATATTTGAGGCAACTGGGCATAAGGAAGAAACTGGAAGTTGTCTAATTCTGGCTTTCTTCCACTGATACAGCAAAACCAGGCAGTTTCTAATTCTCCCTTGATCATATTTTTTATATACTTATATATGTATATCAAACTCCTAACAAAATCACCACTACTTTAATCTGTTGTTTTCATTTATCCATCTGTCTACCATCCATTCATCCAGTAAATATTTATTATGTACCTACTACCAGGGATAGCACTTTTTTGGACAGGGTATTACCAAATACCTCAGTTGAAGAATATTCGCATGTCACTGAGATATGAGTTTAAATAATAAAATGAAGCTGCTACGGGAAACTTGGAGTTTATTTACAAAATAAATGAGCTTCAATTTAAGGAGCAAGTAGCACTCAGTTTTTTCAAAACTTAGGGTGGCTTGGTTGTTTGTTTTTAAAGAACACTCCTGGGGCATCTGGGTGGCTCAGTCAGTTAAGGATCTGACTTCGGCCCAGGTCATGATCTCATGGCTCATGAGTTCGAGCCCTGCGTCAGGCTCTGTGCTGACGGCTGAGAGCCTGGAGCCTGCTTCGGATTCTGTGTCTCCCTCTGTCTCTACCCCTCCCTAGCTCATGCTCACTCTCTCTCTCTGTCAAAAATAAATAAACTTAGAAAAAAATTTAAGACCACTCCTAAACGACCATGCAGTTCTGAGTTACAAGTTTCTTTTACTAATGAACAAATGAAAAACCCTCCTCATGGCAAGGAGCATCAGCAATGGATTATTTGACTCTCATTGTGGTTTATTTCATTATACGATGAGTCACATTTTTTCCTTTGTTAGTTACAGAGGTTGAACAAAATCTGGTGGGTATATCTGACATAGGCTACAAAATATAAAATTGTTCCTCAAAGTGTATCTCTGGCTTCTAGTCTCTCTCCAGAGTCCTGGCCATCTATTATCCTTTGCCAACCAGACATTTCCCCATTAGTGCTCTACAGGCACTGTGGACTCAGTATATATAAAGCTGAACTCTATGTTGTCCAGTTTTCTTGAATTCTCTCTCATACTTAGTAGTACCACCATCTACCTGGTTTTTCAAACTAGAAATCTAGAGCCTGGGGTGGCTGGGTGGCTCAGTCAGTTAAGCACCTAACTTCGGCTCAGGTGATGACCTCACAGTTCATGAGTTCAAGCCCCACGATGGACTCTCTGCAGACATCTGGGAGCCTGGATCCCGCTTCAGATTCTGTCTCCCTCTCTCTCTCTCTGCCTCCTCCCTGCTTATGCTCTCTCTCTCTCTCTCTCTCTCAAAAATAAAATAAACATTAAAAAAATCTAGAGCCTGTCTTTGCTGGCACCCATCATAGTTCTTAGGTCGTCAAGTTCTGTTAATTTTATCTTCAGAATAGGTCTAGAATGTTCACTTCATCATCAGTGCCACTGCTTTAGAGCCATTTACCTTTATCTTGCCCGGACTGTTAGAAAGACTACCAAAGGATCTTTCTGCTTCTGGTCTCTCCATACTCTAGTCTATCCTCTCTACTGCCATTAAAGTTATCTTTTTCTAACTTAAATATGTTCATGACACTCTCTTTGAAAGTGTTCAGTGGATTCTCCTTGACTATAGGACTGAGTCGAATCATCTTAACACAGAATTAAGAACTTTTCTAGTCTGGTCCTAGATTTTCTTTTCAGGCCCATTTCTCCACAAGTATTGCGTACTTCTGCCAAATGGGACCACTTGGCTAAATATTCCATGCATGCTCTTTTTATACCTATGAGCTATTGAATATGCCCTTTGCCCAGAACGTCATTACTCATGTCTCCACTAGGTAAATCCCTACTTACCATTCAGAAGATAGCTCAAATATTACCTCTTTAAAAGGTCATCTTTGAAATCCCCTGGAAATATCAGTACCTCTACTCTCCGCGCTGGGCTAGTCTTTGTTTGCCCCTCTAGATTCCCTGTCCACCATTGTTTACCTGCCCTGTGCCATTGGAGGCTCACCTCTTTGGACAACATAACCTGATTTTCTTGCCCTCTGACTTTTTGGTGGATTTGAATAATGGGAGGCCCTGGAAGAAGTTCAGAGGGCAGAAGAGAGTGAGATTATAGTAATATTTCCCTAATTCCCTTCTTCCTGGGCCTTGGACTGACAGGAGCTACTGGAAGAGTTCCTGTTGGGTAGATCTTCTTGCAGCTCAAGCTTTCTTTCTGGGTTTTGGTAATAGCTCCATTCCTTGGCCTCTTCAGGCCTAGGTGTGGGGGCCTTTTCTCAATGCTAATACTTAATTGTCCCTAACTCAGTAAATAAAGTCCTTTATTAAACTTCCTTTATTCACTCCTTTTAGGTATGCCATCTGTTGCCTGTTCTGATTTGTGCACTCCTGTGGTACCATTTAGATAGCTCTATCACTGTTCCTAACACATTGCATTCTAATATTTTTGCCTATCTGTCCATTTCTCCCATTAAACTCCTTAGAAAAGGTCTGAATTCAGGGAAAGAGTCCGTGTGACTAGGTAGAAAGGAACCTTCATTTCTTATGAGGGCTTTGCAAAGACCAGGGTAGAACATGCAGAGGCCAGAGAAAGGAGGAATCCCCAGAATGTGCAGAAAACCTGGGGGACATGGGAGTTATCTTTGAGAATCAGGTAAGGAACTGCCTGCCTGCCTGCACCCAAGGAGTCAATCTCGTTGAAAAGGGAGATAATAATTAAAAGGAAAATCAGAAAGCAAGGACTGAACACTCTGGCCCAACTGATTAGCTGTGTCAACCTCGATACCAACTTGAGCTAAAATCAGAGATCCTTGGTCTGACATTTGGGATTCACTTGTAGAGTCTTCTAGACCTCATCTAGTAAGAAGACCAAAAAGTATAAACAAAAGGGCAATGACTCTAAGAACTTTCATAGCTGTTAGAAGTGAGAGTTGGAGAACCCCTATATAGCATTTCTCCTTTCTGCCTAAGTTTTCAACAAATTGAAAAATAAAGATTAGGACAGATAGAGTAAAAAAATAATAATGATAATAGTAATGATAGCTCAAACTTCCAGAGCACTGATTTTGTCATAGGCACTGTTTTAAGTGCTTTGTATGTATGACCTCAGTCTTCAGGCCAAGTCCGTGAGTATGGTGGCTCCAACTCTATGAGGAGGGGCAGAGGGCTCTTAGTCCCATTTTGTAGGTGGAGAAATGGAAGCACAGGGAAGTTGAGTAACTTTGCCCAAAGTCACATGGCTGTATTAAGTGGCTAATCTGGGGTATTAACCAGTTTGGCTCCAGTGTCTAACCACTATGCAATATTGCCTCTTAAGATAAATGTTTATTTTGGATAAAACTAATGTTGGAGAATGTGATTTGCATCCATGAACAGAAGGATTTCTAATAACGAACGCCTGGTCGCAGACAGTGCCGGTCTTCTGCAGGCTTCCCGGCATGGGGCCTGTCTCTGGAAAACTTAGACATGGAAGAGCAGGCTTCTTTGCAGGCAGCTTGCCTGTGAGGAGAAAGAGAGAGAAAGACAATAAATGGGGGACTTGCCTATGCAAGCCCACTTTTTTTTCATGCTCATCGATCCGGTAAATTCTCCTTTCCTGGGAGAAAAGAGTTGAGGGGTGGAGGAAGGTTTGTGGTGTTATATTAGTGGATCCCCCTCCACCAGGAAGGAAACATCAGGAATTGGGAAGAGGTATTTTCCCTCAATGCAATGTCCCTATATTTATTACTTTTTATTACCTTTTTCGTTCTTAATATCCATGCACATTGTACCGTAATCATTTACGTGTCTGTCTCTACCACCCACTTCCTTCCTTGCCTATGCACTTTTTTTTTAATGTTTATTTTTGAGAGGGAGAGAGGGAGAGGACGGGGGGCAGAGAGAGAGGGAGACAGAGAATCCAAAGTGGTCTCTGCACTGTCAGCACAGAGCCTGATGCGGGGCTCGGACCCATGAGCCATGAGATTGTGACCTGAGCTGAACTCAGAAACTTAACTGACTGAGCCACCCAAGTGTCCCTCACCTATGCACTGCTTAATGGCAGAAATCTTTTCTATTAATCTCTGGATCTCCAGTGCTTAGCACATGGTACACCCTCATTAATAGCTCATTAAACAGAAGAATGAATAAAGAGATACTTTTCTCTAACCCCCAGAAAATACAGAAGTAAGAATTTAATACACCCTAGGATTAGTTGTTAGCTCAGAAATGGGATTAGCTGCTTTAGACTTCAGTGCCTTAGTTTGAGTTCATTCTCAACTTCTTTAATTCCTGGCTTTTTTTTTTTTAATGTTTATTTATTTTTAAGACTGAGAGAGACAGAGCATGAGCAGGGGAAGGCAGAGAGAGAGAGGAAGACAGAATCTGAAGCAGGCTCCAGGCTCTGAGCCCTCAGCACAGAGCCCGACGTGGGGCTCGAACCCACAAGCCATGAGGTCATGATCTGAGCTAAAGTCGGACACTTAAACGACTGAGCACCCAGGCACCCCTCCCCCCTTTTTTAAATATAAAGTCTTAACAGGTGAGCCAGACAAGTTGAAAACTTCCTACTTACCAGTGCTGCTATTCATGACTTTTCTGAACCTGGAATCAGAAAAGATGATAAGGAACAACAGAGTAGTGTCTTGACACATATCTTGGTTATCCCTGTCTAGCAGAAAGAAGATAAGGCCTTTGGTGTCATTCAACCTGGTTTTGAAAACCCACTTTACAACTTACCTGTGTGACCTTGGGCAGATTATTCTTGTAGCATAGGAGCTATGTTCTACATGTTTTTAGGCAATTCCCTTCTGTGAGGACATCATCTGCTTTTCAGAAAGATTCTCATTTGACCGCTTTTATGGAATTATGCCCTGGCCCATGGTCTCATTTTCCATTTTTAAAATCTGCCTGCTTTATCTTCCAGACATCAGATTCTGCTGTCTGATAGCATGTGACTATCGAGAAATGTGATTATTCCTCTTACTTCTTTAATTTATCCTGTTTTTCTGGTTTGTGATCGTATCTCAATTAACTATTTCCTTGGTTACTGATTGACTTAATGGAATCCAGCTTCATTGACACAATTGTGAACTTTGGCTACCACTAACATCTACTTGAACCATAGTAGCTTGTCAAATTGCCTTGATATTTTTATTGCATCTTCAAGAACCACTGAAGCTTACTACCAATGGTCACTTCAAAATGCGTCAGTTATTTTAGCATCTCAACAGAGTTATCCAAATGTAACATGTTTCCTTGACCAATCAAGCCTGTGTATTTTGTACCTGGTAATGCATATTTCTGGGAATGCTATGTGGAATTATCCAAGTCCTAAGCATGTAAAGAAATGGTCATTTATAAACCAAGACACAGAAATGAATAATCGAGAAAGACTTCAACAAGACCCAGTTTTCCAAAAATGGACTCCCACTGCATTATGAGACAACTTCTTGTCAACTTGCTTCATTTACTAACCCCTCCATGGTCCTCCTATTCCAATGAGCGAACCTCATTGTTGTTTTCACAGACTGTTGATTCACAAATTCAGAAACTATTCCCTGAGGGCTGCTGAGTAATAAGTAACAGTGATATTTGCACACATTCATGTAGGATTTCACAGTTTACAAAGGGTTTCACATCCATTCTCTTAAGTGGATTTGAGTTCTTGAACAGAGGGTCTTGCATGGTCCATGTTTAAACTACCAGAATAATGACCCTCTGTTTTGTATTTTTGCCATTCTGGGTGTTTTTCTGCATCAAGGCCACTGATCATTCATTCATTAATTCATTCAACTAACATCCATTGAATCTTCTTCCTCTGTATTAAGTACTGTGCTAGAAATTCTGGAAAAAAGTGAAAATGACATGGTCCTTGCATTTAAGCCTGGAAGAGAGATTTAAAATTAATCAACAAAGGGACACCTGGGGAGGCTCAGTTGGTTGAGTGTCCACCTTTGGCTCAGGTCATGATCTCGCAGTTAGTGAGTTCAAGCCCCTCATCAGGCTCACTGCTGCCAGCGTGGAGCCCTCTGTGCATCCGCGGTCTGCCTCTCTCTCTGCCCCTCCTCCGTTCATGCTCTCTCTTTCTCAAAAACAAACATTAAAAAAAATAATCAACAAAAATATGATGTTCAAATACTGTAGTACACATCTATATAAACAGCTAAAAGAATACAGCAAGAGAAGAGCTTCATTCCAGCCCAAGCTTTAGGGACTCTCAGTCTTCAAAGAGGAAATTATATATTAAGAAATCAACACCAGGGGTGCCTGGGTGGCTCATTTGGATAAGCATCTGACTCTTGATTTCAGCTCAGGTCATGATCTCACATGTTCATGAGTTCGTGCCCTGTGTCAGGCTCTGCACTGACTGCAGGGAGCCTGCTTGGAATTCTCCCTCTCTCTCTCCCCCTAGCCTGCTCACACTCTCTCTGTCTCTCTCCAAAATAAATAAATAAATAAACTATTAAAAAAAAGAAATAAACAACAAAATAAAACCCTGAAACAAAGTAAGATTAATTTAAATGTATCTAAGTGTTTTTTTAAAAAATTCCGTATAATAGATTCATATTTTTTTTTCTTGAGGGTGTGGGAAACAGCAGAACAGGAAGGATAGTTGTGAAATCTCTCAAACAAGATAAGTTGTCACAACTTCAAAGAGGTTAGAAATCATTGTACTGGTACACCAGAAGTTTAAATGCTAGATTACTCAAATCTTGTTACATGTAATTTCTAGTATTTGAGCAAGGAGCACTGGGAGCAAAATTTGTGCCAAATAAGCAGAACTAAAGGGTTTTAGTAGCAATCACTTACTTATCTTTATCTTAATAATTATGATAAGGTTACTACAAAGCATCAGAACCCAGATGAGTATTTCCCTTTCATAAATAAGGACATTTTGAGTTTTATAAGTGAAGAATATTGGGAAAATACTTTTAATTCTCATGTACCTAACAGTAAAAACGACAATGATATCCTATTTGTTTACAAGCATTCTTGGTTAGGGTGTGTGTGTGTGTGTGTGTGTGTGTGTGTGTTTTAAATGGTGTTTTTAGCATTATAACACAGCAAAAAGCTCTACTTGAGTTCTTTGATAAATGTAACTGTAACAGAAGAAAGAATAAAACCAGTAGGATTTCCTCTATAACTAATATTGACCCACGTCTGAACTCCTCTGTTTATTCATGAAACAGATCCAAGCTATTGGTCCATCAGGATTTACTTCCAACCTTCACCGTTCAGACTGTACAGCCAGTGTAACTCCTGGCCTCTCAGGTGACTCGACTTACAGGGGTAATAGAAAAGGCCACAGCAGTGTTGGGAGGTTGCGAAAGAAACCCACGTCCTGGCCCCTAGCCCAGTAGACTAGAGTCCCTCAGCAAAAGAGACTTTCCACTGGTTACACTTGGGAGTTACCCTTAGTCTAGCCTTTGTCTCAAACCATCTGGAGGCCAAAAGTGCTAACAAGCCACTGACTCACTGGCAGAATACATTCAGTCTGGTGATTCTGTTCTGGAAGGCTGTGTAACAACAGAGATACTGGCAATCAAACAACAAAACAACTTCCTAAGTTTCAAGGTCATCCGAGCCTGGTTGTGGGATGGTATATTGATAACTGAGAGCAGGTACTGGAGACTTGTCATAGTGGCCAAGCTTTCTTTGTAGGAGAAAGAAGTCCTGTTCAGGTTTTGTCTGGTACCCTTTTCCTAGCTTTCTTAGAAGTAGCAAGTGTGGATCTCTTCTTAGAGACCCTGGAATTATGTCACAGCTCTCACTGTGACAATTGTTGGGAAAGTGTAATGAGACTTGGCAGTTTCCTGATAATCATTAAAATCATTTTAAATTTGGCTTCTAAGCTAACGCCAGAGGGTAATAGTTTTAAGTTGTCTCAATCACAGTAATATGCAAGAAAAGTATTTCTCCTAATGAAGACTAGGTGTGTGCGTGTGTGTGTGCGTGTGTGTTCTGGTATACTTTTTCATTTTCTTGTACTGGCTCTTACACTAACCTATCAAAAAAAAATAGGGGCACCTTAGTGGCTCAGTTGGTTAAGCATCCAACTCTTGGTTTCGGCTCAGGTTCATGAGTTCTGAGGTCAAGCCATTTGTTGGGCTCTGTGGCTGCTGGTGTGGAGCCTGCTTGGGATTATCTCTCTCTCCCTCTCTCTCTCTCTCTCTGTCCCTCCCCTGCTCATGCATTTTTTCTCTCTCTGAAAATAAGTAAACTTAAAAAAATTTAAATAGACTCTACACCCAACGTGGGCCTTGAACGTGGGCCGAGATCAAGAGTCACATGCTCTACTGCCTGAGCCAGGAGTTAGCCTAATGTCACATCTCTATCATCTGATAGTTCTCTATGATGTGGAAAATAAAATTAATAAGATATACTGGCTACTTTTTAGGTGCTAGGCACTGTCGTCAATGCTTTACTTTTGGTGGGGAACCATTTAGTCCTCATGATAACCCTATGAATTAAGGTCAGTTTATCTAAGTCAATTTAAGTAGCCATGTTCTTGAATTTCATCCCCAATGTATTAATTCATTTATAAATTACTTATAGAATGTCTGTTCTAGGTACTGTCCTAGTTGCTCTAGATAGAAACAAACGAACAAAAAAGGTTGGGTACCCACTCTGCCTTTTAGGAGTTCAGGGTCAAGCAATTAATAGCCCTAATTGCATCTGACTTGCTGGGCATTGTGTAATTGATAGAGCATACTAATAAAGCTTCAGGCTCATGGTATGTGCAATCTATATGGCAAACACATTCTTTTCTATTCCAGTTAGAAGAAAGATTCAGAGACTGTTCATAATGCTGTAAAATAGGTGACAATATTCATTTAAGCTTTTGCCTTAGGGCTACATTAATTCTCCTACCCTCTGAAGAGATACTCTGAAGAAATCTGGACTTATGAAAAAAAAAAAAAGAAATCTGGACTGCCTGGATATCCCACAGAACATCCCACTGAGGCATTACATTGATGGCATCATGCTAATTGTTTAGGATGAGCAAGAAGTGACTAGTATGCTAAAGGGATCGGTAAGACACAGTGTTCCAGAAGGTTGGAGATAATTTTATGGATATTCAGGGATCTGACACTTCAGTGAAGTTTTTAGTGTTCTGGTAGTCAGAAGCATGACAAGATACCTTCTTCAAGTAAAAGAGAATTGTTGTATCTTGCATTTGCTACCAAAAAGAAGAAAAAATCATTCCTGGTAGGGCTCTTTGGGTTCTAGACACAACACATTCCAAATTTACAAATGATGCATATACCTAGTGACACGGAAAGCTGCAGGTCTGTGTGGGGAGGTCCATTCTACAGTACGAATAGCCCCATTACTTGGGCCATAAAATCCAGCAGATCTTAAGGTGTTAGAAGTGTCTGTGGTGGGAAAAGATATAGTGTCTTATGGCAAGCCTTTTGGGAGCATAATAATGCAGGCTTCTGGGATTCCATTTGTAACATAAAATTATATGCCTTTTGGGAAATAGTGCTTGGTGAGTTATTGGGACTAGGAGAGGCAGAATGCTTCATGGGGCACCAAGTGACCATGGGTCCAGAGCTGCCCATTATGAACTAGGTTTTGTTAAATATGTCAAGTTATAAAGTCAGATAGATCCAGCAGCAGTCCGTAGTAATATGGAAATGATACTTGTGGGATTGAGCCCAAGCAGAACAGAGGACACAGTAAACTACTCAAGTGGTAAGTAGCTCAGACCTACATGTGGCTCACAACAGTTGCAGCTCTACCCTTCCTCAGCTTGCTCCTATGGCCATATAAGGTTCCTGTAAGACCAACTGAAGGAGAAGGAAAAGCCAAAGCCTGATTTATACATAGGTGTGTTCAACATGTGGGCACAAGCTGAAAATGGACCATGGCTGCATTATAGCTACATTGGTAGAAACAGCAGGGAGGGAAAATACTCCCAAAGGGTGGAGCTGTGAACGGTGCACCTACACATCTATGTTTTGTGTGGTGAAAACTGGCCCAGTATGTACAGATGTGGGAAGTGGCCTGGAGAGAAAAAAATTAGAAAATTGGAGACAAAAAGATAGAGGCATGTCGATGAACATGAAGAGTTTGTATCACACATTATAGCCTAATAGAAAGCATCCACCATGGAACAGTACTGTAAATAGCCAAGTAAATATAATAACTAGATCAGTAGACCAGGCTTTGTCATTGGCCACCATGGAACAGCTATGATGGCACATGGACAAAGTTGCCAAGGTGGCAGAGACCTGCTATGCATGAATTCAATAGTGTGGACATCCCATTCCCAAAGCTGATCTAGCTTCTGCTGTTGCTGAATGTCCAGCCTATGAGCAACAGAGACCAATATAATTATTTCTTGATGAGACAAACTGGTTAACTGGTAGAAAGCCAACTACAAGAACTAGTAGTTTGTCTTTACAGGGATGGATACAAATGCTGGGTCCAGTCTTGTCTTTCCTAATTGCAGTGCATCAGTCAGCACCACAATCCCAGGGACTTGCAGAATGCCTGATCCACAGGTGTAGAATCCCACACAATAAAACATCTGAACAGGTGATCCACTTTGTTGTGAAGGAGATGTAGGATTGGATTCATGGGGATGCACTATCATATCATATCATATATTATATCATGTCATGCCATATCATATCCCGCATCATTTTGAAGCATCTATCAGGATGCTTCTAAAGGCACAGCTGCAACGCCAGCTCAGAAGCAGCACCCTGGAAGGATGAAGTGCCATCTTTCCTCAGGCTTTTCCTCCTTCCTCACTGGTTATATGAGAACCCTCTCCTCCTTGCCCATATAACTATCGGTATGAGCTAGAGGAGGGGTGTTGTTGCAACTGCAGTGGCTGAAATGGGATCTGGGCTACATCAGAGACCTCTGTATGGTCCCCAGTAGGAAGAACACAATGGACACCAAGGGGGTAGAATCCATGATGGCACCACTTACCATCATTCCCAAAATTCACTGGGAGATTTTGTGCTTCCTGTACCTTCAATTCTGGCAGTTCTTGTGCCCAAAAGGGATGTGCTCTTGTCAGGGGATAGAGTAAATATCTCATTGGACCATATGCTATGGATACACCCTGGGTACTTTGGACTCCTTGCGTCCAAGACCAACAGGTGAGAAGAGGACCTTCTCATCTTGGCAGGGGTAATCAACCCTGATCATCAGGAGAAGACAGTGCTGCTTTTACACAACGGGGATAAGAAAATGTTTGGAACTCAGGTGACCTACTTAGAAGCCTCCTGGTACTCCCTTGATCCACTGTAGCTATGAATAGACATGGGCAGCAACACTGACTTGAACAGGGTACAATTGCCTAGAGCTGAGGTTCATCAGAAATGAAGGTTTGGAGGCATCTGAGTGTCTCAGTCGGTTGAGCATCTGACTTTAGCTCAGGTCACCATCTCGTGGTTCGTGAGTTTGAGCCCCACGTCAGGCTCGCTGCTGTCAGCCTGTCAATGCAGAGCCCACTTACAATCCTTTGTCCCCTCTCTCTGCCCCTGCCCTGCTTGCACTCTCCCAAAAATAAATAAATATTAAACAAACAAACAAAAAAAGCAATAGGGATGCCTGGGTGGCTCAGCTGGTTGAGCATCTGACTCTTAATTTTGGCTCGGGTCATGATCTCATGGTTCATGAGCTCAAGCCCCACATTGGGCTCTGCACTGACACTGCAGAGCTTGCTTGAGATTCTCTCTCTCCCTCTCTGTCCCTCCTCTGCTCACTGTCTCTCTCAAAAAAATAAACTTAAAAATTAATTAATTAATTAATTAATTACAAAAAGAGAAATGAAGGCGTGGGTCACCCCGTGAAGTAAGCTACCTAGGCTTGCCTAAGTGGTAGCTGAGGGTGATGGAATTGAGAATCCCGTGGAGGTGGAGGATGAGTACCAGTTGTAGCCCCAAGAACAACTGCAGCAACGGGGGCTCTGATTCCTTTCACCAACTTCCTTTTTCTAAGTTTTCTCTCAGGAAGAAAGACTCGTGGGAATCATGGAGTATCTGTTCCCTAACTCTGCATAGAGAAGTGGATTTGTCCATAGCTTGGGGTGGACTCTGGCAACCACAAAAATGTGCCACTCAAAGTGTTGTGGGAAGCAAACTGGACTGCTGAACCTAATCCTGCCCTCTGGATCCACCCTTGTTTTTGCACTGAGCTAACACTTCCCTCGGGCTTCTTTTAGCCAATGATAGTGTGGCAGGGGTGCTAATGGAAGCCCATTTCTGGGAGAAACGGGCTCCTCTAACAGGTGACTTTGGCTCAAGGCCTCCATATTGGCCTGGTTGAAACTCAGAACTGTGCCGTAGTGTGAAGCTCTTTCTACCTAATCCTCTTTCCTTCCTGCTCTCTTTCACTGATGTCAGACTTGCGTCATGCTCTGAAGGCTCTCTGGCTTTTTCTCCTGTATCCTTCACAGGCATGTTCTCCTCAAAATCCCTTGCATGTCTAATTCCATTTTGGCATCTGCTTCTCAGAGGATACAAACTAACATAGCGCAGCTGGGGAAACGAGACCTTATCTAACAGGCAAATGTAGGGCATGAAGAAGACAGACTTAGAATCTACCTTCCTATACTATAGGATCTCTAGAAGTTGCTCATACAGTGTTGATATTGTTGTCTGCAAATACCAATCTGCAATTTCTTTATTATTTTGCTAACTGAAAAAAAGGAAGTGCTAGCAAAAGGAAAGAAAATGAAAGTAAAGGAATCACTTCCTCTATCTTTAACTGCTCTTTCATACCACCGTGCCCCCCCCCTCCTTTACAGTTTCCCTTATTACTCAAGCTATAGCCCATTGTATAGTCTAGCATTCTGCAGACTTAATCACTTGGGATCTGGAGCAAAACTATTCCTAAAGGACCAAAGGCATAATCTTAGTTCATATAAATGGGAGAACTACTCCCATTGACTACAGCCTAGTCAATTGTTTAAGAAGAGAACTAGTCAGGGGCACCTGGGTAGCTCAGTCAGTTAAGCCCCTGACTTTGGCTCAGGTCATGATCTCACGATTTGTGGGTTCCAACCCCACATTGGGCTCTAACCCCACATTGGGCTCTGCACTGACAGCTCAGACCCTGGAGCCTGCTTTAGATTCTGTGTCTCCCTCTCTCTCTGCCCCTTCCCAGCTTGCACTCTGTCTCTCTCTCTCTCTCTCAAAAATAAATAAACATTAAAAAAATTAAAAAATAAAAGAAGAGAACTAGTCATGGGGCGCCTGGATGGCTCAGTCAGTTAAGTGTCTGATTTCAGCTCATGTTTCAGGTCATGATCTCAGGGTTTGAATTCGAGCCCTGTATTGGGGCTCTGCGCTAACAGTGCAGAACCTGCTTCGAATTCTCTGTCTTCCTCTGTCTCTGCTCTCCCCAGCTCATGCTCTCTTTCTCTCTCAAAAGAAATAAATAAACCTAAAAAAAAAAAGAGAACTAGTCACTAGGAATCTGTACAGTATTTTGAGCTCATCTTTGCTACTAATGTTTGCTACTAATCTTCTCTTGAATTCTTGAAACCATAGCTTACTTAACTAGAAAATAAGGGTAAAGCTACTTACTTCCTAGAGCTAAGGAAAGATATTTGTGCACGTGGGTCTTTTACATAATAACCATACTTTATGATGCACACGTGTGTGTGTGTGTGTGTGTGTGTGTGTGTGTGTGTGCATGTGTGTGTGTGTGTGGTATAGCAAAAACAGCTTAAGATTTGGGTTTTGAGACCTGAACTCAGCCTTACATCTCATAAGAAACCCCAGGTAAGTGCTGTTTGCCTTATTGAGTCTTGCCTACCTCAGAGCTTGTTGCAAAGTTCAAGTGTAACAGAGCATGTGAAAAGGCTTTGTAAATCATAAAATGCCATATAGAAGTGAGCTTTTATGAGAGTGATGATAATTAAAGATCTTCTTTGGCACAGTGTCTGATATGTGACAGATACACGTAGTTTAAGAGAAACAGGAAGTTAATTTAACTCATTGTACTAGTCTACTAGGGCTACAGTAACAAAATACTACAGACCCAGTGGCTTAAACAACAGAAATTTATGCTTTCACAGTTCTGGAGACTGGAAGTCCAAGATCAAGGTACTGGCAGGGTTTGTTTCTCTTGAGGCCCCTTTCCTTGGGTTGCAAATGGCTATCTTCTTGCTGTGTCCCTACATGGCCTTTTCTGTATGCAGGCACACCCCAGGTGTCTCTTCCTTCTTACCAGGACACTAGTCCGGAAGGATCAGGGCCCCACCCTTATGACCTTGCTTAACCTTAACTTTTTAAAGGCCCCATCTCCAAATACAGTTGCATTGGGAGTTAGGGCCTCCTCATGTGAATTTTTTTGGCAGGGGGAGGGCACAGTTCAGTCCATAACACTAATCATTTAAATATGTTCAAGGCCATTCTAGGTCCTGCTCAATACTGCTGTGGTATACCTCAGGATAGTGTGGCTCCTGGACCTCTGCCCCAGGATCATTTGAGGTGCTTGGTAGAAATGCAGATTCCTCAGTTCCGTCTTGGATTTACTAAATCAGAACTGTTGAGGTTCAACAATCTGCATTTTTACCAACTGGGTAAAAGTTGTTTAGGTGATTTTTGGGTACCAAAGTGTAATAATTACCCATACAATGGGAAGCACATAGAAGTTTGGAGTCACACTGCCTGGATTTGAATCCTTGTTCTATCAATTACTAGATGTGGAATCTTTGCCAAAATACTTCATTTCCCCATGCCTCAATTTACCTATATGTAAAATGAATATTATTACTACCTTCATATTGTTGTGAGGAATAGAGATAGAGGATTAGAGGATGCTTCATAATTTAGACATTTTTACCATTCTTCAACTTTATGTTCTGATACATAGTGGTCCATGGAAACTTTTTTCACTTTTTTCTTCCTTGCAATGCCTCTTTTTTCTTTTACCTTTCCTTTCATCTTTTATTGTCTCCTCTCTCATCTCTAATCCTACACAACCTTTAAGGTGGACTTTTCTTTTTTAAGTTTATTTATGTATTTATTTTGAGAGGCAGGGAAGAGACAGAAAATTCCAATCAGTCTCCACATTGTCTGGGCTGAGCCTGACATGGGGCTCAAACTCACAAACTGTGAGATTATGGCCTGAGCCAAAGTCAATAGTTGGATGTTTCACTGACTGGGACACCCAGGCCCCTTAAGGCGGGCTTTAAATCCCACCTGTCTCATGTCATGTTTCTTGATCCCCATTACAATCTGGCTATCTCTTTGTGTATTCCATTTTGCATTACAATTATTCGTATATGTTGTGTTCCCCACTGGCTATTGACAACCATGAGAAACAAGCCCACCGACCCAATCAAAGGAGGGGTGTGGAGACTCAGAGCACAAGTAAGGCTTTAACCAATGTTCTTGCAAGAGCAGGTGTCTGATGGATAGGCACACTCAGGGCAGTTACAGCAGACAATTTATTCCCTAGCATGCAAGTCCCTCCCCTTATTCCTCATTGGCTGAGTACTACAGAGGTCACAGCCTTACCCGGACATCGCCTATGCCCATGTAAGGCAAAAAGTAGTCTGATTGGAACAAATGTACATTCCCTCAGGAGGAACTTTCAGTTCCTCCTCCCTTTGTTCTTGGCGCATGCTTGTTGCAAAAAATAAGCCCTCAAAACGGAGAGGGGAAGAACAACCAGTAGGTTAAGTGTGTAAAGGTTTGGGACTCCGTTGTTGAGGAGGGGGGTTCGTACATATTTCCTATAGGTTGTAAACCTACTGTTAACTAGACAATACAGCTTTTATTCGGTATTTCTGAAAATGAATCATCTCCTTTACTTCTCACACAACTGATTCCATCCCAAACACATACACATGTGCAACATACATACACGCATACAACGTGTATTCCTTTGAGGGAATTGAAATAGGGTTTAAATTAATAAATATTTGGAATCAGTGGTGATCTACTTTTTTAAGCAGATCTGGTTTAATTCTTTGCAAAATTCACTTTATGCCCGCCATATACTGGAAGAAGTAGCTCATGATTTAGGGTCTGGTAGTGTATAGAAAAACTGGAAACAGAATTTTGACAAATGCAAATGTTTTCAGGGAACAAAGCTCACATTTTTCTCAATTCTTATATCCCAGTAATCGAATAGAAGTGAATCCTAAATGGGAGTAGTTTTTGCCATCCCAAAATACTCTGGCATAGGATTGTTTGGAGCTAAAGACAATCAAAACCCAGAAGATTCAGGAAAAACTCTTTACCTTCGCCTCAACTGCCAAAATTTACATTGGAAAAGGAAGAGAGGTACTACCAGAGACACCTTTTTACCTGATACATTTATCTGCGTAACAAGGCAACCTTTGTTTTCTAAACATCTCCTTTGCCTTCCTGTGAACTGCCTTCTCCTTTGGTTTCCTTAGTTTAAGATGTTGTATAAGCTTCAGTTACCTGGCAGTCTTTTGCATCTCATATTTTTATCGGGCTGTTTTATGTACAAGATTTATTTTTCTCTTGTTAATCTGTCTTATATCAACTTACTTATTGGGCAGCCAAAGAACCTAGAAGGGAAGAAGGGAAGTTTTTCCTGCCTCTACCACCGCTTGGTTCTTATGAATATGTGGCCAAAGTAAAGAGCTTGAGAACGGGGTTGATGAAGGATGAAGGAATTTTGATTGTTAGAGAAACTTGGAGCCTACAGTTTATTTTGAAACTATTTTTAGTAATGATTTAGTCAGGTTCATTCCTATGAAGGCTTGGAAATGTCTGGTCTATTTTATAGCACAATAAAACCTCATGGTTTCCTGGTTGGTTGGTATTTGTTTAAAGAGAGTGGGTTGCTGGTCCAGACAACATTTGAAAGGTCATAATGAGAGGAAATCTGATGTAAACCTTTTCACCTGTAAAAAGGAGAGGTTACCAAGGAATAATATCAGCCATACCCATGGGGCTTATTGGTTTAAAGAAAACCCATAGTTTTGGTTTATTTAAAGTCTTGTCCATATTAGAGTGGACAAGTGTTAGTCATCCTTCCAAATATGATTACACACCCCATCCCCATAGACAGTATTAAAATCTTGAATTTATATGAGGGTTCTTGTTAGTTTTCACAGTTTGCACTTACATTTAATATAGTTACTAAAGCACCAAACCATGCTTGAGAGTTGTCACTGGGAACAGTCCAAACAAAATTGGAGTGAAGACTGATGGTAGGTCAACTGGAACACTGCACTGAGTCCTGGTGGTTTAGCAGGAAATGGATGTTAAATATGCTTGCTTTTGTCTGAATTATCTGACCACATGTTTTTTAAAAAATTTTCTAACTGTACAAACCTACCTTTTGTTTTTCATTAGATCTAGTGGCTTGTTTATTATTTGCAGAGCTGCTGAAAATATTGTGATTTTAAGTTAAGAATGTTGAACAAGGGCATTTAAATGATCTTACCAAATGTGTCTTCTAAAAAAAATGATTTCTCACCAACTTCAAAGAGGTGCAAAGAAAAAAAGAATCAGACTAAGATTGCAGTATTCATCTAAGCTAAATAATAACTACTTAGTTAAAAAAAAACTCTCATAGGTATGTTAAACATTTATTAGCTTCTGTATTACATAAAATCCATGATCTCACTTATTTTTTATTCATTTATTTGTAGGACACCACTATGACCACAAAATAAATGCTAGTTTATAATACCTATTTATAAAGATATAGGGAAGGGGGCACTTGGCTGGCTCAGTCAGTAGAATGTGAGACTCTTGATCACAGGGTTGTTAAGTTCAAGCCTCATGTTGGGTGTAAAGATTACTTAAAAAAAAAAAAAGATGTAGGGAAGACTGTAGATACACCATTAAGGGAGTGCTATTATTTTTATCCGGTAGAAAAGTGTGTGTGTGTGTGTGTGTGTGTGTGTGTGGTCTTTATATTGTATCAGGTAAGCTATTTAAATTATGCTTTTTGGGGGGCACCTGGGTGGCTCAGCCAGTTAAGCGTCCAACTTTGGCTCAGGTCATGATCTTGTGGTACATGAGTTTGAGCTCTGCATCGGGCTCTGTGCTGACAGCTCAGAGCCTGGAGCCTGCTTCAGATTCCGTGTCTCCCTCTCTCTCTGCCCCTCTCCTCCTTGCACTCTGTCTCTCTCCCTCTCTCTCAAAAATAAATAAACATTAAACAAATGACAAAAAATTAAATTATGATTTTTAGCTCAAACTAACAAAAATAATGATGAAACTAAAGGCAAAGCTTTTTCCTGGGTAAACTTTCTAGAATGAAACTTTTCCTAATGTTAACATAAATATTAATTCATTTTTCAATCCACTGCAATCTGCCTTCTGCCCCTACCTTGGCAACTATTCCACATAAGGTTAGCAATGACTTCCTATGGATATTTTCCTGTCTTTTTTTAAAATGTGGCATTCAACATCTTTTGTCCCTCTTCTTCAAAAAATTGTTTTAATGTTTATATATTTTTTAAAGAGAGAGAGAGAGAGAGCATAAGCAGGGGAAGAGCAGAGAGAGAGGGAGACACAGAAATCCAAGCAGGCTCCAGGCTCTGAGCTGTCAGTACAGAGCCCGACGTGGAGCTCAAACTCATGTACTATGAGATCATGACATGAGCAGAAGTCAGACGCTCAACTGACTGAGCCACCCTGGCTCCCCAGTCCCTCTGCTTTAAATGTCCTATCCTTATTTTAATTAATTAATTAATGAAAATAAGAGAGAGGGAGAGAGGGAGAGAGTGAGCATGGGAGGGGGCAGAGGGTGAGAGGGAGAGAGAATCTCAAGCAGGTTCCATGCTCAGCACGGAGGCTGATGTAGGGCTCCATCCCACGACCCTGGGATTATGACCTGAGCCAAAATCAAGAGTCAGGCACTCAACTGACTGAGCCACCCAGGTGCTCCCCATCCTTATTTTAGTAAGTAACACCATTCTGCTTGATTATCTTTCTAAATTTGCCAGTTCCTTTTCTGTCATCCTTTTGAGAAATTCTTTTGCTCTCATGTCCCTTATAAGTTGGTATTCCTCAGAGTTCAGACACAGAATCTCTTCTCTTCTCACACTGTATACTTCACACTGTGTATTCTCCTGGGGGATAGCTCATTTTCCTCCGGGGCTTCTGCTTATGCCTATATACCACAGGCTTCCAAACTATTTCTTTCATCCAGACTGCTCTCTGAGCTTCAGACTCATACATCTAACTGCCAAGGAGGGTCTCCACTTGGATTCAACCTCTTCAGAATGAAATCCATCATCTTTATTTTAATTATTCCTCTAGGACTTCTTATCCTGGTTAATGGCTTCAAGATACTATAGTCACCTAGCTTAGACTCAGGGAAACCTCTCTGCATTCCCCTTTTCTGCCTGTGGAATTGATCAGAAAATTCTGTGGTTGCTATTTATTCATTCAGTCCTTCCTTTCCAAATTTACTGCCATTGCCTTCCAGAACTTTAATTTAGCCTGTTATAATGGTTTCCTAAATTATTTTCTAGATTTGGTCTCACATTCTTCCAAACTATTCTTCATGAAGTTCCAGCACTGAGATTTGAAACGCACAATTAAAATAGGTCTGCAAAAGAAAAAAAAAATGATATGTCTGTTCCTTGCTTTAAAACCTTTAATGGTTGCTTCTCACTCACAGAATAAATCCCAGCTCTTTAGGATGGCCTATAGGGCTTCCCAGATTTGGAAGCCCTTCTACCCATCTATCTGGTATCATTTCTCTATGGTCATCCTCCAACCAACCCAAATCGTACCAACCTGGTTATAGAAATGTTCATGCTGCTTCGTGCTTTCGTGTCTTTGGACATACTGCTCTCTGTCTGGCATGCTCAGTTTTCTCCTTGTCTACCGAGGGACCCCTATTCAATACAGGAGCTAGCATGTCTTTATCTATGAATTCCTCTCTGTCCCACCACTGTAATTGGTAAGAGCTATATTAGGACATTTCATACTGTGCTGCACTTGTTTACATATTTTCTCCTCTACCAAACTGAGGCCAAGCACTATATCTTATTCATATTTGTATTTTTAGTATCTAGGGCAAGGCCCGGCACATGCTGAATGAATGAATAAACTTTTACAAACATAAATATTTTCTTGTGTTCACTAAGTTTAATGCTATTGCGGATGGAATCGGTTGTTGGTGTTTGATTTTTTTTTTTTCTGTTTCTCCCTGTTTACCACATATGGGCCTTGAATCAAAATCTTTCAGCAGAATGAAATCTAAGATAAAAGGCCCACAAAATTATGATGATAATATGCAGTCATTCCTTTAAACATTAATGTATTAAATTTTTTTTTCAAAATTTTTAATGTTTATTTTTTGAGAGAGAGAGAGAGAGAGAGAGAGAGCAGGGGAGGAGCAGAAAGAGAGGGAGACAGAGAACTCGAAGCAGGCTCCAGGTTCTGAGCTGTCAGCACAGAGCCCGACGTGGGGCTCAAACTCACGGACCATGAGATCATGACCTGAGCTGAAGTTGGTTGCTCAATCAACTGAGCCACCCAAGCACCCCAATGTTTTACGTTTTTTACATTTATAATACATAATTAGAATGGAACATTAAACCCGGTGTAGCATCTGTCTTCTGATGAAAGAGAGTTGCTAACTTATCTATTTGATTGCATAGTTAGGAAGACAAAGACTTTAGACTTTAGTTGAACAAAATAGCCCCGAGAGAAAGCCTTGAAAATGAGTTGAACAGATGATATATGCAATCTGAGGATATCCTTGGAACAACCCAGAACCGATGGAATCTCGAAAAGACCCAAGAGAATGGCGAAAAGGTAAAGAACACGGTAGGATGTAAGAAACATGAATTTACTGAGCATCTAGTAATTGTTAGTTATTTTACATATTAATTTAATTTAGTCCATAACAGCGACCCGATGGCAGAGACCCTGTTATCCCCATTTTGTAGGTGAAGTAGGCAATGTGAGACGTTAAGTAACCTCCAACGTCATGCAGCTACGAAGTGGTAACTAGATCTGACGGGCCAGTTTCCTTCCCTCACAGCATGTTGCCCGGACTGTCAAATAAAGTTTCCAGAGCGGCCTGCTGCTGCGTGCAGCTTAGTAACACACACAAAGACACATTATTTGCTCTTAATTGCAATGATCATATGTAGGCGGCTCACTTAGTAGTTAAGAGTAATAGGATTAGAGTTTTATTTCCCATCTCGATGCCCATTTAAGAAAATTTACTAATGAATAGTCTCACATTTATTGGTGATGCTAATGATTTGGATGAATCGTTTTGAGCTGCAAAACAACAAAAGGACACTTTCAGTAGGTTTAGTGCAGAAAGCATACTTCTGCATTTTTCTTCGGTGTGCCCACTGCCGGCTCCATTTGGAGTCCAGAAACGACTGCTGTCTGGGGTAAAAGGCGGTTTGCTCCTGCTGCTCCTGTATATTGCTTGGCCTGGCAGTTTGTCACTGTCCTGGGCAAAAATCCAGCTTGTGGTAGTGAGGTGGTTTTGTGGCAGAACTCCACAATTAACCACAAGTTCAGTGTCAACGGTAGGCTGCCACCGTAGTGGCTGTGATCCTTCAGATCTGCTGGGATAGCCGGAGCTGAAGAAACTACCGCTTGTCTAAGGAGGGAACAGGAAAACTTGGAAGGGGTTTGCATTGCTGTTTATTGTTCAAGGTTCAGGTTTTAGGCTTAACACACAAAATCCAGGAAATTTCAGATTAATAGCTATATAATTAATACCTTTATCAGTTTTGTTTTGTTTTTTGTTTTTGTAGAAGTATGGTGGGTTTGTGTCAGAGATACAACTGTTGCTCTGAAAATTAGAAATAGAGAAAGGGAAGTTCTTGAAGTAGTAGAATGTATTCTTTCATAGCAAAAGGCATCCAGGTATCATCACTTGAATTAAAAACAAAAATTCACCCACGCCATCTTAAACACTTATTTTATTGGAAATTAAACCAAATATAAACATATGTATAATGCTTTCTATAAACCTAGGATAGAAAAGGTTCTTTTACTGAGTCGGTAAAAAATGGAGGTTAAGAAAAACATTTTTCAATAACAATATGGAACATTTTTTGTATTAAATCATATATTAAGAGTTTCGATTTAAATTCATCGACCAATAAAAAACATTCAAGAGCATACAACTAAAAAATCTGATTTATTAATTTTTAAAAAATACAAACATACTTCAAAACATTTTGAGTATTGGGACACCTGGCTGGTCAGTCAGTGGAGCAAGCGACTCTTGGTCTCCAGGACGTGAGTTGAAGCCTGTACAGGTTACTTAAGAAAAATTGTTTTTGGGTCTTAACGAAGAACTCTGCTACTCATGGCATGGAGATTGAGATAAGATTGAATAGGACAGAATTCTTGTGTTTGAAGAGTGTATTGAAGAGGTAGCCATGTAAATAAACACATATGATAACAGACACGGAAACTTTTATATAACAAATAGAAACAATCAAGTCCAATTCCCTATGAGAAACACACCATCTCTCTGGGCTCCTCATTTTTGTTCTTTGTCCCTGCATACCTTACACTCCAGCCACAGGATACTTGAGATTTCCCAAATGCACTACGGTTGTGTTCCTCCAGTTTTGCACTTTCTTGCTTCCTTTGCCCAGATTATATTTCTTCCTACTTTATGTAGGTTACTGCTACTCAACTTTCAATACCAAGCCTAGAAATGTCTTTCTCTGCCCAACAGCATTATTCCCTACCCAATATTCCCACTCCAGTCTGGGTTAGGCGTCTCTCTGAACTCCCATAGTACACTGAGCTTACTTACTTCTACATCACAGTGCCTATTATGCTGAACTCTAGTAGTCTTTTTACTTTTCTTAGCTTGCACTCTGAACCCTTAAAGGGATGAACTATACCTGTCATCACTGGGTCCTTGTCAGCTAGCACAATGCCCAGCACAATGCCAGGCACTTAATAAATGTTGCATGAACGAATGCATTCAATAAGGGAGAGGGATTAAATGTACATAGGAGAACCGAGGAAGTAAAAGTAGTGAGGGAATTAAATATAAAGATGAAAGAGACAAGGCAGGGGGAGGGGAGTGAGATAGGAAGATAGCTAGGCAGATAGAGTCTGGGGAGACCACTGGAACTGGTAGAGGAGAAACAGGTCGTGAAAAGAAGAGGAGACAACCATACAGTGGGGAGACTCTGGAAAAGAACGATTCTCTTCTTCTTTAATAGTTCTGAATCACTGTTCTCGACCGTTTCTATCACATATTCTCTTGTGCTCCTTCACAGTACGTGCATAGACATAAAGCTACAGCTTGAGGAAACTTCTAAAGAATTTTATAGTTTTTATCTAGCAGAGTGCTCTGCATAGAGTGGTCTTGTCAAGATGAACTAAAACTAAAGAGTGAGTCAAAGGGAGGTCCAGACCTGGGAATGAGTGAGAGCTGGAAGGAAAATGGGTTTTGGTAACACACGTAGACAATAGAGTCGCCAGTGCACATTGAACACAGGGATCCTTCCTATACCAGAGGAAAAGCCAGTCTATTTGATTTTCAAATGTATATTTGTAAATGCTAATTCTTTCATTCTTTCAAAATCTTTTAAGGTTTTCAGGTATCTTAAGGAATGGCTCTAGTTTTAGGAATTTGAAATCTCAAACTGGTTAATTTACTGGCTATTCTTGCAAGTTTCTTTGATATTTAAAATTAGTCAGACTGCTTTATATCATGATCTCTGAGAAAGTGGCGCTGTTTTTATTACTGAATTCAGAAAAAATGCATTTTAGAAAGAGCACTCAGTTCTAAGCATTTTCCCAAATCAAATTCAAATCCATTTTTCTAAAGTTGATCCATTTATTTTGAGAGAGAGAGAAAGGGAAGGAGAGAATCTGGTGCAGGCTCCACACTGTTAACGTTGGAGCCTGAACCGTAGGATCGTGACCTGAGCCAAAATCGAGAGTCAGACACCCAACTGACTAAACCACTCAAGCGTCCCCAAATCCATTTTTTGTGGTCTATTTTTTAGAGGTTGGAAATCTTTCTGGGGTGCCTGGGTGGCTCAGTCAGTTGAGTGCCCAACTCCTGATTTTGGCTCCGGTCGTGATCTTGCAGTTCTCAAGTTTGAGCCCTGCACTGGGCTCCCTGCAATATCAGTGTGAGCCTGCTTGGGATTCTCTCTCCCTCCCTCTCTGCCCCTCCCACATGCTCTGTCTCTCTCAAAATAAATATACTTTAAAAAAAAAGAAAATTTCTCCCTTCCTCCTTTTCCTTCCTTTCTCCCTCCCTCCCTTCTTTACTTTCTCCCTTCCTTCCCTTCCTCCCTTCCCTTTTTTGCCCAAGGGTTCTAAAGAGGGGTTTCAGGTCAGAAAATAGGTGTCAGAACTGCTTGGTTGGTGTTGACAGGTTTCAGGGATACCTCCACTACAGTAAGAGCATTCTGCTTTTATTTACATAATATTTCTTTTTTTTAAAGTTTTGTTTAAATTCCAGTTAATTAACATACAGTGTAATATTACTTTCAGGTGTACAATGTAGTGATTCGTTACTTCCATACAACAGCCGGTGCTCATCACAATAAGTGCGTTCCTTCATACCCATCGTCTATTTAACCCATCTCCCCCTGCCAGCTCCCCCCCAACCCCGCCACAGCTCCCCGCTGGTAACCGTCAGTTTGTTTGCATAATATTTTTTCTTTTTAATGTATTTTTTAATGTTTATATTCATTTTTTTGAGAGACAGAGGGAGAGAGGGAGCAGGGAAGGGGCAGAGAGAGAAAGGGAGAGAGAATCCCACGCAGGATCCACGTTGTCAGTATAGAGTCCAATGCGGGGCTCAATCTCACCAACTGTGAAATCATGACCTGAGCTGAAACCAAGAGTTGGACGCTTAACCGACTGAGCCACCTAGACACCCCATAATATTTCTTTTGAAAAACATTTAAAAACCCCTGGTTGAGAGGCAACAATGCAGAATGGGAACAGTACTAAAAAGCTCTTAAAGAACTGGCAACCAATCATTTCCTGCTTTTCAACTGCTATTAGCAAATCTTTAAAGGCTGCTCCATAATCACTGTGAGGAGTCACTGACAATGCGACAGTGATAATGACTGGAACCAGTCTTATTCCTCATCCGACCTCTTTACTACCCCTTCCTACTTACATTCCATGAGAATTATTATAAGAGTCACCAATAGATGTAGCTACTAAGATCCATTAAAAAATATTTAATTTTAGAAGGGAATTTCTGGAAATACTGCCCTAGAAATGGATTTTCTTTACATCTGGATTTTTGAGTTAGAAAATAATCCTACCTTCTTAAAAAAGGTTGAAAGCACAAGTTATAAGGCCAGGTGGTTGCACTTTATCAGAAGAGAGGACAGATGGGGAGGAGGAGCTGAGACCTAACAGGAGGCTCAATTGTTATTTTGCTTCTCTGAAGATGAAGGTTAAGGAGAGAACAAGGTAATTCATAGAGAAGGCAATTTCCAGTGCAGCAATGGTGAGCACCAAGGGTCCCAGATGAAGAGGTAGGTGTTCTAACCACTGGGCTGAGCCCAGTGATGGGACATACATTCAATATGGGAGAGAGATTAAATGGTATACAGGAGAATTGAGGAAGTAAAAGTCGTGCTGCCTATAAGGTTAGACAAGTGGGTAAGCAGCAGCATCTAGAAGGTCTGTCAAGGGGGATACTTAGCCACTAGAATAGTGGACTAGTGTTTAGGAACCGAGTTTTTGGCTCTGAGATTGGAAAGACCTAAACAGGGTTTTAGCTTTCCCATAGTTAATTGGAGGCACTATCAACTTACTGGTGTCGGTACCTAAAATGGAGAACTAAATTCTCATCCTACAAACTGGGGAACCTGGGAAAACTGGATGTCTGGAACTTGAGAGCAAGGACCCCATTTAGAATAAGGAATACATATGGGGTTGCATTGCACCAGGACAGCTGGGGAGCTGGGTGGTAAGCACTAGGATCCCATGTCATAGGATCATCAAACTGGGAGAATGCTTCTGGTGGAGGAGATCATGGGGTCTAGATGTGAGCACAGGCAAAGGTAGGTAAAATAAGGGTGGGGTAGAGTACTGAGAAAAGTCAAAGGTATGTTGTGACGTTGACTTTAGGTCTTTTTTTTTTTTTTTTTCACAACAGATAACGGTCATACATTCCTGAACCTAAAGACAAGAGCTAAGTAATTCTATTGGTTGTTTATATCTGGCAAAAGAATAATTAAATAATCTGAACTCTAAGAAATGTGCCTTACTAATAATCTTTGACATGGACTGTAAACAGAGAAGGGAGTTGCTATAAACATAGCAAGCTCATTCTTTTTGTGCATAATTTTAGTTAAGTAAACTGATGGTCTTTGGTTACGTCCTTACATTTTATTTTAGAATCCTGTCAGGTGCTGGGTTGGTGTTTAGAGGTATGCAGGCCAAATATAGGTTATTGAAAGACTTGGGCTGTCAGCCTTATAAAGACTTGGGTAGACAGCTGAAAAAAGGTGAAAGAACTGGAAAGTATGAAGAGTATTTTGAATTTTATTTGCCAGATAATAGTTCTTTGATACAAAGCCTTTTATTTTGATTTGTCAACACTGAGAGTTTGCTTTAGTTTCATGGTACAAATAATTTAAAGGTTGCTCTTGGCAATCTGAAACATGGATCCTAAGGATGCCTATACATTTTTGTCATACGGGTATTAAACTTTTTGAGACCGGAAGGGACTTTTTTGTTTGTTTGTTTATTTTAAAGAGTGGGGGAGGGGCAGAAAGAGGGAGACACAGAATCTGAAGCAGGCTCCAGGCTCCGAGCTGTCAGCCCAGAGACCAAGGATGCAGGGCTAGAATCCACGAACCGTGAGATCATGACCTGAGCTGAAGTCTGGGGCTCAACTGACTGAGCCACCCAGGCGCCCCAAGACCGGAAGGAACTTGAAAGGTCTTCAAAATGAACTTTTGGCAATTTTACAATTGAGAAGAATGAGGACTGGACTGGAAATGTTGTGACTTGCTTACTGCCATGGCATGAATGGCTGGGCCAGGATTACAAACTATGAAAAGGATTTCTAGGCCATTAATATTTCCATGCCTATCCCACCTCAGATTACTACCCAAGGTTTTAAAACAACAACTTTAATCTGATTTGTTCTAATTTTCAAATCGGTTTATTATTTCTTATGAGAATTTATAATGGGCATTTCAGGGATGCCATTGGTAGCTTTGCCATGCTCTTCTGTAAAAGCTCAAATGCATCCACTCAGTTTCCTACTTTGGTAGTGATGAGCTCTGTGCATATCATTTAAAAAAGGTATTTGTTGAGCTGTGTTGTGAGGATACTTAAAAACAAAAATTTCCACTGTGATGGTGGAAAAAAGAGACACCATGGATTTTGGTCTTTTTTTTTTTTAATTTTTTTTTTCTCAACGTTTTTATTTATTTTTGGGACAGAGAGAGACAGAGCATGAACGGGGGAGGGGCAGAGAGAGGGAGACACAGAATCGGAAACAGGTTCCAGGCTCCAAGCCATCAGCCCAGAGCCTGACGCGGGGCTCAAACTCACGGAGTGCGAGATCGTGACCTGGCTGAAGTCGGACGCTTAACCGACTGCGCCACCCAGGCACCCCTGATTTTGGTCTTTTAAGGAAAGCATTTGAGTCATCGATTTGAAAACTCTATTAAATATTTCTTCTTTTGTTCAAGAGACAGAAACGGAAAGGGAAATTCTGGTCTTTTTTTCCTCTGGGTCAAATGCTTGTGCTAATTTCTCAGGATTTTTGCTATGTATGTGAACTATGGCCATATACGAAAATGGTCTGTTTTAGGTCATGGCTGTGGGCAGAGATTAATTGGTGAAAAATGGGCCTGTTTGTGGGATTTACCACACAGTAAGGTTTCTCATCTCCCTGGAAAAATGTGGAATTAGCTCTTTGAGAAATGCAGGCCTGTCATGAGGTTGAAGGGAGAGTTTCGTTGGAGGGAAACACAGTTCACTCTCTAAGGCAGTTATGATTGGTTAGATTCCAGAGCAGTCCCTTTGGTACAGCAAAGTTCTTGTCACTTTCAAGTCAGTGTTTCCATGTTGCTAGTTTCACCAGTAATTCACAGATAGCATCTTATTTGGCTTCTTTTGTGGCCAACCGATCCAAACTGGGCACTGGTCTTGGAGAGGACTCCGAATCCTCCCATCCCTCCTCTCTAGAACACGCCGTTACAGTGAAAAAGGCTCCAATGTGGAAAAAGCTGTGTGACATTAGATTTTCTACGCTTGTTTAGGGAGATTCAGATATGAACTAATGAGTATGTATGGCAAGGGTAGGAAGCGGAGGATGGGACGTTAGTTCCTTGCCTGTGAAGACGGTTCTCGAGGAAGACAAGCTCAATAGTATCTACTCAGATGGATGCTCTGGGGGAGCAATCCAAGTGCACGCTCCTTCCTAAGACCGCCGTGAATATTCCGGGCCTACTGAGTGGTTCAAGATTCCACGTTGCTGTTGAGGGCAGACCCAGCCACACGGTCAGGGATCCTTCACCATGCCCCTGGCGGTGGCTGGACCTTACCCGGTGGCACAGTTCGGGCAGTCCAAGGGGCCCACCCTGAACCTGGATGAGGTGAGAGGCGGGTCCGGCTCCCCCCACCCCTCACAACTCGGTTTCCCAAGTAGGCACTGCCCTTGGGGACGGCAAACGCCCTCTTTCCCCCAAACCCCAGTGGTGACCTGTCGGAGCCTGGGTGCGTGTCTGTGACTTAGCCCCAAAGGGAACCCGCGCGCCTGGGGTCCCAGGATAGCGGGCTTGCCCCCTCCCACCCGGAGAAGACCTTGCCCGCCTCTGCCAGCCCGGCTCGGTCTCCGGGTGGCCCCGGCCGCGCTCTCCCGGGTCCCGGCTCGCGTCCGCGACAGCGACTGGACGGGGCGAGGGCGCGGGCGCGCGCGAGCGGCGGGCGGGGCGCGCGCCGGCCCGGGGCAGGCACGGGGGAGGAGCGCCAGCCCGCCCGCCGCCGCTCGCGCGCCCAACGGACCAGGCTGGGGCCGGGAGGTAACTGTTGCAGCCCGCGGGAGCTGGGAGGCGACGCCGAGTCTCCAGTCCCGAGCGGTGCCCGAGGGACGCGGAGGGGGCGGCCGCAGCGGTGCCGGGAGCAGCCCCTTCCACCCCTCTCCTCTGCCAGCATGTCGCAGACCCCGCCGCTCCAACGCCCGCGCGGCGGGGACCCCGGGCCGCGGCGGCGGGCGCAACCCTGACGCGCTGCCGAGCCGGGGGGGGCGCCCGGAGCGCGGGGCCGGGGGTGCTGAGGGAGCGCGAGCGGCCGCCGCGGTCCGAGAGGGGCGTGCCGAGCCCCGCGGCCAGCCCGGGTCCCGGCCATGAGGAGGGACGAGCGAGACGCCAAAGCCATGCGGTGCCCGCAGGCGCCGGACGGGGCCGGCCCGCCCCCCGAGAGTCTGAGGAACGGCTACGTGAAGAGCTGCGTGAGCCCCCTGCGGCAGGACCCTCCGCGTGGCTTCTTCTTCCACCTCTGCCGCTTCTGCAACGTGGAGCTGCTGCTGCCGCCGCCGCCGGCCTCCCCCCAGCAGCCGCGCCGCGGCTCCCCCTCCGCCCGGGCGCGCCTCTCGCTGGGCGCCCTGGCCGCCTTTGTCCTCGCCCTGCTGCTCGGCTCCGGGCCCGGGAGCTGGGCTGCCGGGGCCGCCCGGCTGCGGACCGTGCTGAGCGTGTGCTCGCACAGCCTCAGCCCCCTGTTCAGCATCGCCTGTGCCTTCTTCTTCCTCACCTGCTTCCTGACCCGGAGCAAGCGGGGCCCCGGGCCGGGCCGGAGCGGCGGCGGCGGCGGCGCCTGGTGGCTGCTGGCGCTGCCAGCCTGCTGTTACCTGGGGGACTTCTTGGCGTGGCAGGCGTGGACTTGGGCTTGGGGGCCCCCGGCCGCGGCCCAGCACACGCCCTCCGCGGTGGCGGGCAGGTTGTTCTCGGCGCTGAGCTGCGTGGGCTTGCTGACGCTCGCGCACCCGGCCAGGCTCCGGCACGGCATCCTGGTGCTGCTCTTCTCCAGCTTCGTCTGGTGGGTCTCCTTCACCGGGCTCGGGTCGCTGCCCGCCGCCCTCAGGCCGCTGCTCGCCTGCCTGGTCGGGGACGCCGGCTGCCTGCTGGCCCTGGGCTTGGATCACTTCTTCCAGATCAGGGAAGCCCCTCATCACCCTCGCTTGGCCAGTACCGCCGAGGACAAAGTGCCTGTGATCAGACCCCGCAGGAGGTCCAGCTGCGTGTCGTTCGGAGAAACTTCGGCCGGTTACTCCGGCAGTTCCAAGATGTTCAGGAGACCTTCGTTGCCTTGCATTTCCCGCGAACAGGTATGGTACCAGAAAGCACGGCTTGGGAAGGAAGCGAGTGCGGTTTTATCGCTTCGATTCCCAACTTGAATTAGCGTTCTCGAAAGCACGTTAGCTTCCAGGGTTTGCGGGGTGGGGGTGGGGGGGGGCAGGTTTGTTCTGGAAAGAAATGCTAAATTACAGGAAGCTTTGTAAACGTGCAGAAGTACCTTTTATCTTGGAATAGAAATGAAATCGCAGACTGATCGTATTGCAACTTTTAAAGACTTTGTTCTCAGAGGAATGAGGTGAGTTATTTGCGGTTTAATAGATCGACGACTCGCCACTTTGGCACACACTGAGTTATGTCTTTTTGGTGCTGTTTGTCTGTTGCTGGTATAATGATGGTATCTCTCCAATGATCGCATATAGCAATTAGATTGAATACACGTGTGTGTGTGGGTGTGTGTGGGCGCGCGCGCGTGTGTATAAATTTTAATCAGTGCGGTTTCATTCTTGATAATCGAGAGGACGAATTCGAGATCCTATAATGAACAGGGATGAGCTGTGGAACTGAGGCTTGTTAGTGTAGATGAAAAGACTGTTGGGAATAATTTTTAAGGGATTCTTCCCCACCTCTCCCAGTTTCAGTAGTATAGGCCATCATCTTTTACAGGCTAACTCCTGTCCATGGGTATTTGTTGCATAATTAGGAGAGTGTTGTAACAATTTAACCTTTAAGCTTAGCAATGTCTGGAAAGATGCCAGAAGTATTTCCATTTCCCCCCCTCTAGGTTTACATGGTTTTTTTTTGTTTGTTTGTTTTGTTTTTTTAAAGGAATTGAAATCACCCTCAGGGAAAAGTTGCCCTTTATGTAGTTTGGAGAAATCTTGTCCTATGTCACCAAGAAATCAGCAAATATAGTTGCTATTCATTGAACATTTGCTAGATGCAAAATATTACATATATTTTCTCAAATCCTCACAAAAGCTCTGTATGGTGGATGACAACCTCAATTTAGAGATGAGTAAATTGAGGCTTATAGAAGTTACCCAACTACTTTCCACATCCAGTAAGTGGCGGTGCTGGGACTTGAACCTACACGTTTCAGTTTTCAATGCTGTTTTCTAAGCAGCTAGAAAGAGGGGTGTAGAGGTTTTAAGTAGGAGAGTAGGAGTCTACACCATTGGTTTTCAGGCTTTTTGACCAGTGCTATGTTTTACACTGGGACCCAGTGTATTTGAAACAGAAGTTTCTTGTTCTTACTACGTCCGATGCTCTCTTTTTAATAGTCTTCAAGCTACCACATTGATTTTATGCTTAACACTGATCTGAAAGGTTCCAATGAGACCACACTTTGCTTTCTTGAAAAGCGTTCTCTCAGAGGCCGCTTTTGTGGTCTGTACTTACTGGGCCACATGCTAGAAAGAATTGTTCAAAAAGTGTTATGCCTTTTGTTTTCTAAGTTTACAGCCAGCGATGCTGTCTAGACAATGCTTAGAAAGATGTGTGTCAGGAGAAACACTGTTGGGAGAAAAGCTGCCGAGCAAAGTCATTTCGGCTCTTTTCACAGGCTGGAATGGCAGTTGGCTTGACTATATGTGAAGAGGTTGCATTTTTTCATACCAGAAAAGTGTTTTAGCAGTCTCGTCACGTTTGTAAACAATTTTCCTGTACTTAACAGTATTGCCCTGTAATGTATCTTAATTGTAATCTGTTGGTGTAGCCAGTTATGGCTGTTTTCTTGTAAATTGAAGATCTCTGGTCCTCTTAATCCTAGTCTGGTCCTCTTTTACCAACAGTAACCTTTTTCAGCCTTCAGCTAGGTGCAGTGGTGCTGTTATTGCTAGGCTGCTTCCTTTACTATTTGTATTAGAGGAAAACGCAATTTCACTTTTAAAAAGGGCATATTTTCTTATTTCAGAAAACCCGTATTCACATGAGTAGAAACCATTTTGGGGGTCTTCAATATATGATGTTAGCTCAAGGGTTTATACGTGGCTATTTAACATGCAGTGTCATAAAGTAGTACTGTTTTGGCATTACTACAAATTACTAGATATTTTTAACTTTGCAAAGATTATAATTAACATTCATTTTTACTTATGCTAAATTCCTGAAGTCTAACAGTGGGTCTGTGGCTTTTGTTTGCATGTTTATTAGGTTAAAGAAGTTAAGGAGAAATTAGGACTTTCAAGGAAGTACAAGACCAAGAGATTTTTCTGGTTTTCAAAGTGGTGAACTTTGTATGTGACAATTGTGAAGTCGCCTTTTTGTTTCAGAAAGTGAAGGAAGGCAAAAAAGATTTTGGGTAGACCTTGATACAGGGGGAAATGTCCTGAATTCATAGGCAGAGAGTCAAGGGTTAAGTCGTGGCTCTACTGTGTGATCTTGGACAAGTAAGTGAGTGAGTCTCAGTATCCTGTCAAGTTAGGGGATCCCAGTAGATTAATTCTATGGTACCGTTCAGTTCTAGAATCCATTTCTTTTAGTAAGGTATAAATAAAAGTATAACTAAAATGTCACAAATTAGTAGTTCTTGAAATTTTACTTAAATGTTGAATGTTGATACTAATAAGCTATGTTTTCTAATTGGAAAAGATGAACAGATATTCTACTTTTTGAATAGAGCACTTTAAAAAAGTGTATGTGGATTCATTTTTGGATTGATAACAAAATTATACTTTGATTTCTTCAAGAACTTAAATGTTTTTATGAACATCTTTGAAAAACAATTGAAAACTCATATAAATGCTTTTAATTGTGTCAGAGTGTATTTAAAATAATTTTTAACTTTTGGGATATTAGGTACGATGTTGAAAATTAATGGCATATGTTTGTAAGACACTTGATTTTCGTAATTAGACTGGTACTACTTGATGTAAATGCTGTGTATGTGTCATTTCTTAGCTAAGGGTTTTTGTTGTTTTTAGCAAAGCATTTAGAGATTTAAAGTTTAAATCTAGTTACTGCTGACTGCGTGTCCTCTCTTGGGTTAATGGAAAGAAGCACTCGGTTTGTGGCGCATTTGCCAGCAGTCAGCTGAAACTAATAGGAAGCTAAAAGAAAAAAAAAATCAGTTGTCTACATAGAGGCATTGACCAGAGTATAACAAACTACATATCTATGCCATTTTAATTGTTTATTCTACAATGTAGTTTTCAGCTTCTCAACCAGATGATTTGGTGTGTGATAGACTAGCTAAATAGGAGGTTTTGAAAGGTGTAAGTTACTGTGTGAGATATTTTTCTATACCTAAAATGCTAAGTGCTTTCTAAATGGTTAGGTAAATATTTAAAAATTCTGTGGCCTTAAAGCCCATAAATATTATTTAAAGTGTTAATTTTATATGAAAGAGATATACACATGTAGTAGGTAGGCCTTTAAAAAAGACTTTAAAGTTTAAGTGATTATTTACCCCCTTAAGGAATTTGCAAGGCAAACCCCACTATGAATTTCTTTACTCATACTGTAGTATTTGTGAAATTTACTTTATGGTTTTAATGAGTGAGTGTTTTATTCTCATTTCATGTTATTAACATTTTTGTAGTAAAATATCAACCTATGTAATGATTTTATGCTCTATTTTGTAAATATGTCCTCTGCCATCAGAATTATCTTTCAAAAATCACAGATTTAATCAAATCACTCACTCTTAAAAATCTCTTAGACTTTTTATTGTTCACAGGATAGAGTTCATGCTCTTGACCCTTGCCTACAAAGTCCTTTATAATCTGCTTTTAGCCTTTTGTTTGTTTTGTTTTTTAAAAAGCCACGTGGGACTTACTGAACGAACACCCCTTCCTCACATCCATCCTTGGCTCTAGCTGTTTGAGGACTGCTTATTGTTATTGACTTGTGGACTTTTTTCTTCCGCTTCTATCATTCACACTGGTTAAAATTTCCTTTAAGGAACAGATAGGATTAAGAATCTTTAGAAAGTACAGTGATACTCAAATTAATGTATAAGCAGAGGACAAAGCTCCATTATAGCAGAGATGGCCATGTATAAAAGTAAATCACGCGAAGCAGTCATGACCTTAGATAGAATATTTTCATTATATCGTATGAAATAGTAACATCTCCATAGTTTATGTTTTTCCACACTGAGTGAAAGGTAAATAGGGTCAACCATGAGTAAACCCGTATGAAGTTTGTTTTCATTGTCCTCTGACTTTTTATCCTCCTCAGGCAGGCCCTTCGTATTCTCCTTCCTTATTCCCAATTACTGTGTCAGCCCATTTCCCTAGCACATTTTACTTCTTTCCTATACCCCTAGCCAAAACAAGAACAGACTATACTTGCTGAACAAGTTTATTTGAACATGAGTATATTTGTATAGCTATAGAAGATAGAAGAGATTTAGAATTTATCTAATTGAAATATCATTTTTTTCAAGTTTATTTTGAGAGTATGAGCCTGCACAAGAGTGGGGGAGGGGCAGAGAGAGAGGGAGAGTGAGAATCCCAAGCAGGCTTCGTGCTGTCAGTGCTGAGCCTGATTCCAGGCAAAATCTCACCAACCGTGAGCCCAAATCAAGAGTCAGACACTTAACTGACTGAGCCACCCACGTAACCCTGAAATATCATTTTATTTAAAAAAAAATTTTTTTTTTCTACATTTATTTATTTTTGGGACAGAGAGAGACAGAGCACGAACGGGGGAGGGGCAGAGAGAGAGGGAGACACAGAATCGGAAACAGGCTCCAGGCTCTGAGCCATCAGCCCAGAGCCCGACGCGGGGCTCGAACTCCCGGACCGCAAGATCGTGACCTGGCTGAAGTCGGACGCTTCACCGACTGCGCCACCCAGGCGCCCCTTGAAATACCATTTTATAGAAATGAAAGAAATTCAACTCCAGGGAGATAATATCGTCTCCAGGTTATGCTCTGAAATATTGGGACACAAGGACTTGAGTCTAGGTCTGGACTGCTAGTCCCTCTATATTTTCCATAAAGAGTGCCTGAATGCATAGTTTTGCCAGCTGTCTCCAATTATGTGATAAAAGATGTCCTTGGTTAAAAGAGGTGGGTGGGGTGGGGAGTGGCAGGAGAGAGATAGGAGTGAGAGATAGCAAAGCCTCTGTGTTGACCTTGAAGACACACTTGATACCTGATGTGGTTGTTTCAGGGTGACTTGTAGGATGCAGCTGGTCTCAAACTCAGGTGCCTTCAGAGGCCAGCCACATAATGCATTTATGTTACATGTTGAGAAAGGAGGGGTGGGTGAGAAGAATGGAAGTGAACTGACTATTGCCTACTTTGCCTGAGGGCTCTCAGTTTAAACAAAACAAACTGAACTCCTATGTTAGCCAAGCAAAACTTTAAGAGAGCTGAGTTCTGTCTGAGTCTTTCTGACAGTTTGTAACATTGTTCACCTTATTATATACAAGTTGATCTGTGTTTGTTTAAGTGATTGTTGGAAGCTTGTTCCTAAAACTTGGGCACAGGAGTGTATTTCCCGCTGTCTTTTTCTTTTGCAACCTAGTATTTTCCCTCCAACATTGATACCTAGCAGGTATCTTTATCTTTATAAGATAAAGATCTTTATCCCTCCTCCATCCCTTAGAGGACATTGACTACTTGTTCCCTAGATTTCAGACAACTTGCATCCAGGGTTTCTTACATTTATTTACTTAGCACTTAAATTTGTAAATGAGAAATGCCATACGTGAAAGACTATATATATGTATATTTTGGTATGGTTTAAAGAAGAAAATAAAACAAACAAAAGTCATGTACTCACCACTCATTTTCTTCGAAGTTCCCCGTGTAACCTATTTTGTATCTCCTTTTCCCTGCCTCAGAGGCAACACATCTATTCTCATATATGAGAATGTATACACACACACACACACACACACAGTATTAATTCCCTTACTTAGCTTTACTATTATAACCCCCATGAATGTATTCCTAAGTAAATAATATGTTGTATTGCCTACATCTGAACTTTAAGTAAATAGAATCATGCTGTATGAATTCTTCTATAACTTTTTTTTTCTGATGATTTCTGAGATGCATCCATGTTGATTTGGATAGTTGTAGTTAATTTTTGAGTGCTTTATAGTATTTTAATATCATATGGGCATAGTAAAATTTACTTATCCATTCCACTGTTTGTGGACCCTTGGGTAGTTTTCAGTTTTTGCTATTATATACAATGCTGCTATGAAAATTCTTATAAATGTCTTCTGGTGCATATGTGCATCTAGAGGAAGAACTGCTAAGTTGCAAGATAGGCTCCTATTCAATTTTACTAGGCAGAATAATGGCACCCTGAACATGTGCCTGTTCTAACTCCTGGAATTTGTGAATTTGTTACTTTATGTGGCAAAGGGGACTTTGCAGGTGAGATTAAGTTAAGGGCCTTGAAATGGGAAGATCAACCAGGATTGTCTGAGTGGTTCCAAGGAATTGCAAGGGTCCTTAAAAAAGTGGAAGAGGGAGGCAGAAGAGATCACAGTGACCGAAGAGATGTGACAGTGGCTGTACGGTTGGAGTAATACAGGGTGAGGAAGACTTGCTTAATCCACCTTTGGCTTTGAAATAGGAGAAGAAGGTCAGCAGTCAAGGAGAGCAAGCAGCCGCTCAAAACTGGAAAAGACAAGGAAATGGACTTTTCCTTAGAGTTCCCTGAATGAAATGAAGCCCTGCCAACACCTTGATTTTAGCTCAGTCAGACCAGCCTGACCCATAGAGCTGTGAGATAATAAATTTGTGTTGTTTTATACCATTGAGGTTTTAGTTGTTACAGGAATGTATTACTTTGCAACAGTTTGTATAGGTTGCTGAAACAAAGTACCGCAAACTGGGTGGCTTGAGCCACAAATCCATTGTTTCAGTTCTGGAGCCTAGAAATCCAAGATCAAGGCTGGTTCCTTTGCAAGAGCTCAGAGGGAGAGCCTGCCTCGCAGCTTCTGGTGGCTTGCTGGCATTGTTAGGCAGTTTTGGGATTGTAGGTGCATCCCCCCTATCTTGACCTTCATCTTTCACATGCCACTTTCTCTGTGTTGCTTCATTTTCTCTCTGTGCCTGTCTTTGTGTCCCAATTTCCCCTTTTTGTAAGGAACCCAGTCATACATGATTAGGGCCTAACACTAAGGACCTCTGTGCAGACCTCATTTCCAAATAAAGTCACCTTATGAGATACTGAGGGTTAGGATTTCAACTTTTTTGGGAGAACACAGTTCAATCCATACAGGTGGCAGTAGAAAACTAAGACTATGGCAAGTTGAATTGTTTTTCAAAATGGTTATACCCTTTATACTTTTGCTAGAATTCCCTGAAACCAATGACTCCTATTTATTGACTTTATTTTTGTTAGTTTAGAGGGTGTGAAGTGGTATTTCTGTGTGATTTTAATTTGTATTTTCCTAATTACTAATAAGGCCGAGTACTTTTTATATTTATGGACTACATTTTTAAAAATTATTTTTGTTTTTTGTTTTTTTAATGTTTATTTATTTTTGAGAAAGAGGGAGAGACAGAGCACGAGTGGGGGAAGGGGCAGAGAGAGAGGGAGACACAGAACCTGAAGTAGGCTCCAGGCTCTGAACTGCCAGCACAGAGCCCAACACAGGGCTCAAACCCATGAACTGTGAGATCATGACCTCAGCCGAAGTCAGATGCTTAATTAACCCATAGCCACCCAGGCACCCGTGGACTACATTTCTTATTCAGGGCTTACCTGTTTATATCTTTTGCTCTTTTATTTTGCTGGTTTATTTTTTCTCAATAAATCATGAGTTCTTTATGTATTCTGGACATAGGACATTAATCCTTTATTAATTGTTTGACTTGCAAATATCTTCTTTCAGTTTTTATGGTGTCTTTTGATAACTGAAGTTCTTTTTTTTAATTAATTTCTTTATTTTTATTTTATTTTATTTTATTTATTTTATTTTATTTTATTTATTTTGAGAGAGAGAGAGAGAGAGAGAGAGAGAGAGCAGGGGAGGGGCAGAGAGAGAGGGAGAGAGAGAATCCCAAGCAAGCTCTGTGCTGTCAGTGCAGAGCCTGATTTGTGGCTCAGACTCACAAACTGTGAGATCATGACCGAGCCAAAATCAAGAATTGGATGCTTAAATGACTGAGCCACCCAGGCGCCTGATAATGCTCTAATGCTAAGACTCTTTGTGTCTTGTTTATGAAACCCTTCCCTATTGGAAGTTATAATATAGATTTCTATATTTCTTTTTAACATTTTAAAGTTTTGCCTTTCAAAACTTTTTACCCATAAAGAATTGCTTCATATGATCCAATCTCATTTTTTATCCAGTGGATATTATCTGAACACAATTTATTGAAAAATTTATTCTCCATTTATCAGCATTGCTACCTCTGCCATATATCAAGATATATGTCTGAAGATTCAGTATCTGTATGAATCTGTATCTGGGCTCTTTATTTTTTTATTTTTATTTATTTTAAATTTATTTTTAATGTTTATTTTTGAGAGAGAGACAGAGCATGAATGGAGGAGGGGCAGAGAGAGAGGGAGACACAGAATCTGAAGCAGGCTCCAGGCTCTGAGCTGTCGGCACAGAGTCCGATGCAGGGCTGGAACTCACGGACAGCGAGATCATGAGCTGAGCCAAATTTGGACACGTAACCAATTGAACCACCCAGGCTCTTTATTAAGTTTCATTGGTTAGTTTATGCACTCTGTGTTTATACCACACTGTCTTAATTGTAATAGCTTTATAATAAGATAATATGTGGTAAATCTCTTTAAAAAGTTCTTAAAGAGTATGTTGGGGTTTTTTGGACTTTGCTTTTGAATATAAATTTCAGAATAAGTTTGTCAAGTTTCACAAAAATCCTGTTGGGATCAGCATTGCAATAAATCTTTTGAACAGTTTAGAGAAGAATTTGCTTTTGATTGAAATTTTTAAGTGATATTTTTCTAGGAATTTATTTAATGTAACTTTTCAAATTTATTTTCTTGGTTCATAATATCTTTTTATTATCTGGTTAGTCTGTTCAGCATCTGCATTAATGTCCTCTTTTTCTTTTTTTTTAAATGTTTATTTATTTTTGAGAGAGAATGCATGCATGCATATAAGCAGGGGAGGGCCAGTGAGAGGCCCGATAGAAGATCTGAAGCGGTCCCTGTGCTGACAGCAGAAAGCTCAATATGGGGCTTGAACCCACAAACCAGGAGATCATGACTTGAGCCAAATGAGACTTAAACGACTGAACCACCCAGGCTCACTCTCTTTCATTTATAAGATCATTTGTATCTCTTTTCTTTGTTTCTTAATTGGCCTTGCTAGAAGTTCATTTGCTTTTTTTTTTTTAAGTTTATTTTTTTTGAGAGAGAGAGTGCACTCATGCACGTGTGCACAAGTGGATGAGAAGCAGAGTGGGAGGGAGAGAGAGAATCCCAAGCAAGCTGTGCTTTGTCAGTGCAGAGCCCAATGTGGGGCTTGAACCTACCATCTGTGAGATCATGACCTGAGCCAAAATCAACAGGGGAACCCTTAACCAACTGAGTCACACAGGTGCCTCTATTTCCTTTTTTATTATTAAAAGTTTTTTTCTTTAATGTTCATTTATTTTTGAAGGAGAGAGTGAGAGACAGAGTGTGAGCCATGAGAGGGGCAGAGAGAGAGGGAGACACAGAATCTGAAGCAAGCTCCAGGCTCTGAGCTGTCAGAACAGAGCCTGACGTGGGACTTGAACTCACAAACTGTGAGATCATGACCTGAGCTGAAGTTGGATGCATAACGAGCTGAGCCACCAGGTGACCTGCCTCTATTTGCTTTTTAATCTTTTTAAAAAACCAGCTCTTTGGATTGGTACTTATTTTCTATTTTATTTGTACCAGCTCTTACTTTTATTGTTATTTTTTTCTTTCTTTGAGTTTCTTTTAAAAAAAATTTTTTTTAATGTTTATTTATTTTTGAGAGAGAGAGAGAGAGACAGAGAGACAGAGCGCAGGCAGGGGAGGGGCAGAGAGAGAGGGGAAGACACAGAATCCGAAGGAAGACAGCTCAGAGCCTGACTCAGGGCTGGAACCCATAGACTGCAAGATCATGACCTGAGCTAAAGTCAGATGCTTAACTGACTGAGCCACCTAGTTACCCCTCTTTGAGCTTATTTTCTTGTTCTTTTTCTAACTTTGTAATTGAGACGTTAAGCCCGTTAATTTTGAGACTTTTTAGTGTATTCATTTCAGATTATACATTTCTCTAAATATTGCTTTAGTTGACTCTCACAAGGTTTGGTGTGTAGCAGTGTTATTGTTCAGCCCTAAGCATTTTCTCATTTTCATTTTGATTTCCCTTTTGACTAACAAGTTGCTTTCAAATAATAAAAATTTCTAATCATGCAGGTTTTCTAGTTATTTTATGGTTGTTTTCTGATTTAATTGCCTTGTGGGCAAAAGATGTGGCCTAACATATGATCAGTTTTCATTACTGTTCTGTGTGCTTGAAAATAATATATATATTTCAATTTTTAGGTACAATGTTGGCTGTCTGGTAGGTAAATGTTGTAAAATGTTCTTGAAATGTTTTCTGTGTCCTTATTGACTTTTTAAAAAAATCTTCTTGACCCATTAGTAACTGGAGAGAATATGAAAAATCTCACTTTACTGGGACATCTGAGTGGTTCAGTCGGCTGAGCTTCCTACTGTTGATTTCGCCTCAGTTCCTGATCTCACAGTTCAGGAGATCCAGCCGCTGTGCCACCCCTCCCCCCGACCCTCACCTCTGTGGGATCTGTGCTGACAGCACGGAGCCTTCTTAGGATTCTCTCTCCTCTCTGTTCCTTCTCTGCTTGTGCTCTGTCTCTTTCAAAATAAAAAAAAAAAAAAATAAATGCATAAACTTAAGAAACAAAAGCTTGAGGTGCCTAGATGGCTCAGTCAGTTGAGCCTCCGACTTTGGCTCAGGTCATGATCTCCCCATCAATGAGTTCCAGCCCTGCGTCGGGCTCTGTGCTGACAGCTCAGAGCCTGGAGCCTGCTTCAAATTCTGTGTCTCCCTCTCTCTCTGCCCCTCCCCCACTCATGCTCTGTGCCTCTGTCTCTCTCTGTCAAAAACAAACATTAAAAAATAATAATAAAAAAGTAAAATAAAACATTAAAAAATAAAAAAATCTCACTTTGCTGGTAGATTTGTCAGTTTCCGCCTCATAGTTTGCAGTTTGCGTTTTGCATTTCATATTCATGAGAACATAGGTGGAGAATAGAACTTTTCAAATTAGATAGAATTACTTACCAAAGGAACAACAAAAGGTATACATGAGAGAAAGGATATTTCAAATGTCTAAAGAGTTAATGTAGGAAAGTAGTGGAAAACTAATTTGATCAGAGTTAGTATATATTTGCAAATTGCCTTTTATATATGCTAGGCTCCGGAGATACTAAGCACAGGGTCTGTATTCCAAGGAGCTCAAACTCTAATGCAGAGAGAAAATGTGAGTAAATAATTACAATTCAGTGTGGAAAGTGACATAGCAGAGGTATAAACAAGGTACTATGGGAACAGTATGGAAGGAACAACTAACTCTCTCTGAGCGTTGGAAAGCCTTCAAGAAGTAATTAACAATTGACCTTTAATTTTCAAAGAACTTTTCTTCTTGATATAAAATAAGTCAAAAATGAATTAAAAAAAATTTCACTCCTATGAAAAAATTTCCCTTCTATGACTTTAAAAATAATTTTTTTAAATTTATTTTATTTTAGTTTTTTAATATAATTTGTTGTCAAGTTGGCTAACATACAGTGTATACAGTGAGCTCTTGGTTTTGGGGGTAGACTCCCGTGATTTATCGCTTACATACAACACCCAGTGCTCATTCCAACAAGTGCCCTTCTCAATGCCCATCACCCATTTTCCCCTCTCCCCCTGCCATCAACCTTCAGTTTGTTCTCTGTGTTAAAGTTACTCCGTGTAGGGGCACCTGGGTGAATCAGTCGGTTAAGCAGCCAACCCTTGGTTTCAGCTCAGGTCATGATCTCATGGTTTGTGGGTTCAAACCCCGCGTCAGGCTCTGTACTGGCTGTAGGGAGCCTGCTTGGGATTCTCTCTGTCCCTCTCTCTCTGTCTCTCATGTACTCTGTCTCTCTCATGTGCTCTGTCTCTTTCTCTCAAAATGAATAAACTTAAAAAAAGAGTTATTCTGGTGAGATTTCTACCTTACTCTAAGTGTGTATGGAGATAAATAACTTCTTTTCAACTAAGAGATTGAAAAGTCACACAAAACATAGTCAAATCAGGCAAACTGTTCACTTTGAGTGACCAATCAATGCTAATAACTAAAAAAGAGGTTTAAGTCCTTTATCAGAAATGTCAATATCAGTGGTAAAAATAATATAGGCAATAAAGTAATGTAACCCAGGATCAGAAAAGAGGGATTATCATAAGATGTAGTAATTACCAAGTACTTACTATGTGCTAGTCTTAACAACCCTGTGAAATAATTATTGGGATCCTGTTTTGCAGCTAGACACTAAAGCAGAAAGGCAAATTAACTAGCTCTAAATCACTTAGCTAGTACATAGAAAATACCATAATATGCTGAGTGCCATTTACCAATGTAAACAAACCCCTAAGAACTCTCCCAGTTGAAACAACTAAACTACAGATTTAAACATTTTATGGAATACTTTTTGAAAGGAATCACTGAGTAAGAAAATCTCAGATCCCAAAAAAGAACTGAAGGTAGTGTAGGGTAGAAAACATTTCCCTTCTAGGTTCTTTGCCTGGTCTAATAATTAAATTGACATAAGACAGATTACCAGTAGAAAAACAAATTTGACTGCATATGCGGGAGTCCCATACAAATATGAAACTCAAAGAAGTGACCAAAGAAGGAATCTTTTATACCTTTTAGACAAAGAAACAATACATGTGTGAGGAATTGACAAGACAAAGAGGTTTGGGCTTGGGGTAGTAAATTGGTGAAGAAGTAACAAGTTTTTGTTTATACAGCCTTCTGGGCTCTAATTTCCCATCTCTGGTGATAAGGATGCTTTCTACTCTCCTGGCGCTGGGAGAGGTACCTTTCGCACTGGAGATTTATCTCCTGCTTTGAGGGTGGGGGAGACAAAGGAGGGTTAGACTGTCCATCTTGCACTAGCTGTTTCTCAAGTACCTTTATTTTTATTTATTTTTAAATTTCTGTTTTTTATTGAGTGTAGTTGACATACAGTATTAGTTTCAGGTAAACAGCATAGTGGTTTGACAGTAATATACCTGATGAAATACTATGATGAGTGTGGTTATCTGTCACCACACAAAGTTATTACAGTATTATTGACTGTATTTTCTATGCTAATTCAAAGTACTCAGTATGCCGAAGTGGCGTATTTGGGGATGGTATATTCTGCTGTCCTTCAGTAGGAATTCTGAGAGGGAAGCAGACAGTAAAACCAGCTTTCACTGGAAGAGTTTCTCACCATCCTTAGAGACTTTGAACATTTGCTTCTGTTAGATATGGCCAGGCTCAAGAGATAAAATCTAGAGTCTGTCCAAACTCAGGAATCTAGGTGAGACCCAAAGTGTTACTCCCCCAGTGAAAGGGTAAATGAGAAATAAATATGGCTGTGGATATGGGATGCCTATGTTGACTTTGGCTCAAGGGAATTGAGGAGGAATAAAATATAGTAACATATAACAAGAGGGCCCTTGTACTTTTTTTTTTTTTTTTTTTTTTTTTTTTTTTTTAACGTAAGCTCTATGCCCAGTGTGGGGCTTGAACTCAAGGCCATGAGATCAAGAGTTGCATGATCTATCAACTGAACCTGACAGGTACCCTCCCTCCCCTCCCCCCTCCCCCAGTTTTTTTTTTTTTTTTTTCAATTGAGGAATAGTTGACACGCAGTGTTACATGAGTTTCAGGTGTACAAACAACATAGTGATTGGGTAACTCTGTATGTTATGCAGTGCTCACCAGAAGCACAGGCACCATCTGTCACTGTATAACACTGTTACAATACCATTGACCGTATTTCCTATACTGTACCTTTCATCCCTATGATTTATTCATTCCGTAACTGGAAGCATGCACCTTCCATTCCCATTTACCTATTTTACCTATCCTGTTTCCCCCTCCCCTCTGGCAGCTAGCAGTTCTCTGTATTTATGGGTCTGTTTCTTCCCTTTTTGTTTGTTCATTTGTTTTGTTCTTTAGATTACACATGTAAGTGAAATTATATATGTCTTTCTCCAACTTATTTCGCTTAGCATAATACCTTCTAGGCCCAACCATGTTGTCATCCTTTTTTATGTCTGAGTCATATTCCATTGTATACACGTACCACATTTTCTTTATCCCTTCATCTATTCATGGACACCTAGGTTGCTTCCATATCTTGGCTATTGTAAATAATGCTGCACTAAACATAGGGGTGCATAAATCTTTAAAAAAAATATATCTTTTTGAATTAGTGTTTTCATTTTCTTTGGGTAAATACCCAGCAGTGGAATTACTGAGTCTTAAGGTATTTCTATTTTCAATTTTTTGAGGAGCCTCCATACTGTTTTCCACAGTGGCTGTACCAGTTTATATTTCTAGCAGCAGTGTGTAAGGGTTCCTTTTTCTCCACATTTTCCCAACAGTTGTTATTTCTTGTCTTTTTGATACTAGCCATTCCAGTAGGTGTAAGGTGGTTTCTCCTTATGGTTTTGATTTTCATTTACGTGATGATTAGAGATGCTGAGCATCTTTTTGTGTGTTTGTTAGCCATCTGTATGTCTTCCTTGGAATGTCTATTCAGGTCCTCTGCCCATTTTTAAATCAGATTATGTGTGTTTTTGATGTTGAGTTTTAAAAATTCTTTATATATTTTGGATATTAACCCCTTATCAGATATATCATTTGCAGATATCTTCTCCCATTTGTAGGTTGCCTTTTTGTTTCCTTTTAAAATTTTTTTTTCTTTTTTTTAATGTTTATTTTTTGAGAGACAGAGACAGAGTGTGAACAGGGTAGGGGCAAAGAGAGAGGGAGTCACAGAATCCGAAGCAGGCTCCAGGCTCTGAGCTGCTAGCACAGAGCTCAACGTGGGGCATGAACTCACAAACCTCGAGATCATGACCTGAGCTGAAGTCAGATGCCTAACCGACTGAGCTACCCAGGTGCCCACCTTTTTGTTTTCTTGATTGCTTCCTTTGCTCTGCAAAAGCTTTTTATTTTGGTGTAGTCTCAATTGTTTATTTTTACTTTTGTTTCCCTTGCCTGAGGGGACATGTGTAGAAAAATGTTGCTAAGGCTGATGTCAAAGAGATGACTGGCTATATTTTCTTATAGGAGTTTTATATTTCAGGTCTCACATTTAGGTCTTTAATCCATTTTGAGTTTAGTTTTGTATGTGGTGTAAGAAAGTGGTCCAGTTTCATTCTTCTGCATGTAGCTGTCTAGTTTTCCCAGCACCATTTAGTGAAGAGACTGTCTGGCCTCCTCTGTTATGGATTAGGTGACAAATGTGGATTTATTTCTGGGTTCTCTGTACTGTTCTATTGATCTATGTGTCTCTTTTTGTGCCAGTACCGTACTGTTTTGATCATTGTATCTTTGTAGGATATCTTGAAATTTGGGATTGTGATACCTACAACTTTGTTTTTCTTTCTCAAGATTGCTTTGGCTATTTGGGGTCTTTTGTGGTTCCATATAAATTCTAGAATTATTTGTTCTAGTTCTGTGAAACATGCTATTGATATTTTGATAGGAATTGCATTGGTTCTATAGATTGCTTTGGGCAGTATGGACATTTTAGCAGTATTCAGTCTTCCACTCCATGAACATGGAATATCTTTCCATTTGTTTTATCTTTACTTTCTCTCATCAGTGTTTTATAGTTTTCAGAGTACTGATCTTTCAGTTTTTTGATTAAGTTTATTCCTAGGTATTGTATTCTTTTTGGTGCTATTGTAAGTGGAATTGTTTTGTTAGTATCTTTTTCTGCTACTTCATTATTGTATGGAAACATTACAGATTTCTGTATGTTATTTTGTATACTACAACTTTATTGGAGTCATTTATTCTGATAGTTTTCTGGTGGAGTCTTTAGGGTTTTCTGTGTCTACTATTATGTCATCTGCAAATAGTGAGTTTTACTTTTTCCTTATACATTTGGATGCCTTTTAGTTATTTTTTGTCTGATTGTGTGGCCTTCCCATACTATGTTGAATAAAAAGTGATGAGAATGGGCATTCTTGTCTTAAAGGAAAAGCTGTTTTTCACCATTGAGTATAATATTAGCTGTGGGTTTTTCATGTATGTATGACTTTTTTTTTTATGTGTGTATTCCTTCTGAACCGACTTTATTGAGCATTTTTATCATGAATGGATGTTGAATTTTGTGAAGTGCTTTTTTTGTATCTATTGAGATGGTCATGTGATTGTTATCCTTCATTTTGTTAATGTGTATCATGTTCATTTGTGGGTATTGAGCCATCTTTGTTTTGCTGGAATAAATCCCGCTTGATCATGGCGAATGATCCTTTTAATGTATTGTTGAATGCAGTTTGCTGTATTTTGCTGAGGATTTTAGTATCTATGTTCATCTGAGATACTGGCCTGTGGTTTTTGTTGTTGTTATTTTGTTTTGTTGTTATTGTTTTCTTTTGTTTTTGTTTTTGTAGTGTCTGGTTTTGGTGTCAGGGTAATGCTGGCCTTGCACGATGTATTTGGAAGCTTCCCTTTTCCTTCTATTTTTCAGAATAGTTTGCGGAAAATAAGTATTAACTGTCCTTTCAATATTTGGTGGAATTCACCTGTGAATCCATCTGGTCCTGGATTTTGTTTCTTGGGAGTCTTTTGATTACTGATTCAGTTTCGTTGCTAATAATCAACCTGTTCAGATTTTCTATTTCTTCCTGATTCAGTGTTGGAGGATTGTGTGTTTCTTTTCTTTTTTTCTTTCTTTTTCTTTTCTTTTTTCTTTTTTTGTGGCGAAATACACATAACATAAAAATTATCATTGTAACCATTTTTAAGTGTACATTTTAGTGGCATTAAGTACATTCTCACTGTTGTGCAACCATAGCTGCCATCCATCTCTAAAACGTTTCTTACCTACCTAAACAAAATATATAAGCATTAAATAACTCTGTATTCTGCCTCCTCCTGGCCCCTGATAACTGCCATTCTATTTTCTGTCTCTATGAGTTTGACTACTTTAGATACCTCATAGAAGTGGAATCCTACAGTATTTACCTTCTTGTGACTAATTTATTTCACTTAGCGTAATCATTGTTGGAATTCTCATAGGCTTTGCTTTGAATTCACAGATTGCTTTGAATAATGTTATGTTAACCATATTACATCTTACCATCCATTAACATGGGATATCTTTGTATTTATTAGTTTTTCTATTTATTTGTGTTTTAATTTCTTTGAGCAGCGTTTTATAGTTTTCAGTGTATGAGACTTTTTCCTCTTTGGTTAAGTTTTTTCCTAAGTATCTATTTTGCTGCTATTGTAAGTGGACTTGTTTCTTAATTTTATTTTTGAATTGTTCATTGTCAGTGTGTAGAGTATAGCTGATTTATATGTGTTGATTTTGTGTTCTGCAGCTTTCCTGAATTTGTTTATTCTAACAGTTTGTGTTTGTGTGTGCGTAATCTTTATGGTTCTCATTTAATTAAAAAATTTTAAGGCTTAATTAAGTTGTCATTATTATTTTTAAGACTTGATTTTTTTTTTTTAGAGGAGTTTAAAGTTCACTGGAAAATTGAGGGGAACATACAGAAATTTCTCATATACATTTTGCCCTCAACCTGGTATAGTCTGTTCCATTATTAACATCTCCCACAAGATTTGGTACAACTGAGGGCCTACCTACATTGACACATCGTAATCACTCCAAGTCCATACCTTCCACTAGGTTTCACTCTTGGTGTTGTACCTACAATCTATGGGTTTAGACAAATGTATAATGACAAGTATGCATCATTATGGAAGATAAAAAGTACTTTCACTGCCCTAAATATCCTCTGCCCACGTATTTATTCCTTCCCCACTCCCCACCCCTGGCAGTCACTAATCTTTTTACTGTGTTCCATACTTTTGCCCTTTCCAGAATTATAATTGGAATAGTAAAGTACTTACTTAGTTTTTTTATTGAAATTAATGCTATATATGCAGACTGAGAAAACACAAGTGAAAAATGTAAAGTGGTCCCAGGTGATTGTTAGGAGTAATTTCAAATTCCTCAAATTAATTCCCACAGATAAAAACTGAGCACTGCATTCATCAAAGATCCATAGTGGCGCCTGGGTGGCTCAGTCAGTTAAGTGTCCGACTTCAGCTTAGGTCATGATCTCACAGTTCATGAGTTCGAGCCCCACGTCAGGTTCTGTGCTGAAGGCTCAGAGCCTGGAGCCTGCTTCCGAATTTGTGTCTCCCTCTCTCTCTGCCCCTCCCCCACCTGTGCTCTGTCTCTCTTTGTCTCAAAAATAAACGTTAAAAAAAAGTTTTAAAAAAATGTCCATAAAACATGCAAGGAAACAAGGCACAATGAGTACGAACATGCAGAAAAAAGTATACAGCAAAAAAAAAAAAAAAAAAAAAAAAAAATCACACCCTGAAAGTCTTCAGAGGTCAGAAATGTCATCTACTAGGTATAGGAAATGTTAATATGTTTAAAGAAATAGGAAGTTGGGAAAATGATGGGTTAACAGAGGGTCGACGGATTTGAAAAATAGAACTTCTGAAGACGAAAGAAATAACCACAAATTGAAAACCTGATGTATATATTAATTAGCAGTTGAGGGCAGAATTTGTGAACCCGAAGGTAGATCCATAGAAACTATCCATAACATTCTGCAGAGAAAAAAAGAGATGGAACTTAAGAGAAATAGAGCAACTTGGAGAATGAGGAGAAAAAAAATTTAACATGGATTTAAATGAAGTTCTGAAAGGCTATAAGAAAATGGAAAACAGGCATATTTGAGGAGATAATGGGTGTAAAGTTGAATTCTATGGCTCTGATGAAAAATACAACTGATAGCCAGAAAGCCCTCTGAATTTAAGCAAAATAAAAAGAAATCCACCCCAGATGTATCATTGCAACATTCAGAACACACAAAAAAGAGAAGTACTAAAAGGAGTCAGGGAGAAAAGAGACATTAACTACAAAAAAAGATGAGTGACAATTATACTGAAAGGTGACTTATTAATAGCAGCAGTGGTCCCAGAAAGCAGTAGAGTGTCATCCTTCGTGTGCTGAGGGAAAACAACTGTCAAACTAGAAATCAATGTCCAGCAAAACTTTCTGGGGAGAGAACAAATTAAAATCATTTGAGACCAGCAAAAATTGGGAATTTGTCTCACCAAAAATACATATCGTTCAGGCACAAAGAACTGAAATCAAGAAGAAATGCTGGTAACAGATACATAAGTAAAACTAAGCAACCGTGATGTTATAAAAACATTACCAGCAGTGCCTAATTTGCGACGGGAGAATGAATGAGCTAGGACTGAATCAGTAGAAAACAATAGCATTTACCCTGGAAGGAAAAATTCGGAAAGTGAGACTCTCAGTATGAAGGCATTTCAGGTCTGGGTGTGTGAAAGGTTAGTAGTATCATTAGTATCAGTAGCTACCATAGAGAATGGAAAGTTGCTGACTTGGGAGAAGTGACAAAAAGCTTGGCTTTCTCGGGTAACAGCTTGTTGTTTTCTTATGTATGCGCGTGCTCCCTAGGATGTAAGCTCCCTGAGAACAAGGCTCCAACATTTCTATTTTGTGTTTCTCATTAGTACATTTGTGAGTTCACAGTGGTTATCTATGACTGTATTTACTCTTACTGTCATTTTTCATCATAGTTCCATGTTACCCTTGAGTAAAGGAAGAACTGTAGGTGGAGATGAGTTCCAATCTTTGGTATTCTCATTAATAGGAAATTCTGTTGCACAATGTCAAAGCCAGACTGCTTGAGTTTATTTTTTTTTTTTTAACGTTTATTTATTTTTGAGACAGAGAGAGACAGAGCATGAACAGGGGAGGGTCAGAGAGAGAGGGAGACACAGAATCTGAAACAGGCTCCAGGCCCTGAGCAGTCAGCACAGAGCCCGACGCGGGGCTCGAACTCACGGACCGTGAGATCGTGACCTGAGCCGAAGTCGGACGCTTAACCGACTGAGCCACCCAGGCGCCCCTCAGACTGCTTGGGTTTAAATGGCATTTCTGCCACTTAAGGATGTTGGGCATGTTATTTAACAAACTTTGTAAAACTAGGGGTAATAATAACATCTGTCTCACTGATGTGAGGTGTTGTTAGAGAATTAAATGAATTAATAGCCTGGAAAATTCCCGGAACAGTGTCTGGTACCTGGCAAACTCTCAATAGGTTAATTGTTGGTGTTGTTTTGTTACTAATAGTTAAAATTTTCATCTTCAAATTGCTTCGCAGTTTATGCCAAATTACTCTAAAATCAATGGTAAGGCTAATAAATTTAGATCTTTCAAACAATACCTTTTTATTACACCCGCAGTTCTCTTGCAACCTGTATTAAGTAGAAAAGTCTTGTATAAGGGACCATACGGAGGAAATTCTGTTAGCAATTGCCAGTATTAGGACAACAAAAGATACTACCAATGATTTAAAAATGGATTGAAAGGGTTTATTGGGGGTTTCTTATGTTTTGAAGTTTCAGACGTCAAGGTTAAGAACCTTTGGTCTGCAAGATAAAGAATTTGTCAGTTATTGCAACCCTAACTTACTATCCCCTATAATTTTTTCTTCCAGTTTGTCATTTTGGAGTTTGCGGTATACTGGAACTTCACCCATAACTGTTGCTTCATAGTTCACTACTAACCATGTTGACAGCTATGCAGCCCCAACCCAGGGATGGTAAGAGGGAGACAAGAGAACAGAAGGAAGAGAAATGGTGTATGTAGAGCAGCTCCCCTAACCCCGTTTCTCACTCCAGTCAGCCTTAGGCACTGTGCTGTATTGCGTTTAGATGAAGTTCTGTGAAGATCTTCCACTGTGTAAATGGTAATGGTTTAAAGTGGACAAAAATATGTATGGGTGTGAATTTTTACAAGTATACAGGGAAATAATTTTCTTAAGGGCAGAAGTGCCTACATACACATTAGTAAATGCCAATATGTATCATTATATGTCATTTATTGTTTCCTTTTCTTGTAAAAATAAGCACCATATAGAATTAGCTTTAATATCTGAAAATTCGTTCCTTCAGCAGACACTGCTAAGGCATTCTGCCAGGAGCTATGAGGGCTATGAAGAAGAATCATGTAAGGATACAACACCCAGAAGTTTACCATAAGATAAAAATGAAGATTTTATTTTAAATTAGACAGAAGGACGTTGTAATATTATAATGTCTGAGGGGGGCTCAAGAAATAGCACCCATATTCCCTGCCCAAATTCTGAACAAATTAAGAAAAGAATGACAGATAAGTTATCAGAATACCACCTTTATTCCTGATAAAGCTTATACTGGAGGACTTGCCTTACTTTTCAGGCAAGTTTTTTTTTTTTAATACTGAACCCCAGAGTTAAATAGACATACCTGGTCACAGGCAGGACGGGGCCAGGAATGTCCTTCCTATTTGTAGAGAAGCCTAACCATGGAGGAGCACTGGAGTACTCTTTCCAGGTAGCAGGTAGGCTCCCAACAGTACATACATGGATATAGTTATGCTTACATAACTCTTTAGTCTAAATTTCCCAATCATGTAAGTCCCTATTCCCCTTCTAGGAAAAAAAAAAAAAAAAAAAAAAAAACCGATGAGGGAATAGAGAGAGGCCAGAGTTATTAGGGAAGATTGCTCCTCATAGAAACCTAGGATTGAGGAAAAGACATTGCCTTTCATCATGAAAATAGAAAAAGTCATTTCTAATCTCAACTTCTTTTACATAACAATATTTTAAGTCTTACATTTCCTTGTTTTTGCAACTGTAAGTTTTACAGAGTTGCATGGAGGGTACATTATTTTAAAACTGCGGCTACATTAGACCTTCTTCATTGCTTTCTGTCTTGACAAAATTGAGTCACTTCCCTCTTACTGTGCATCTGTTATTGCTCTTAACACTCAATTTTATTTGTGCTGACAGGTCTTTCTTACCTGTTTATTTTGTGTTACTTTATTTTATTTTTTTTAAAGTTTGTTTATTTTGTGAGAGAGCACGAGCAGGAGAGAGGCAGAGAGAGGTAGAGAGAGAATCCCAAGCAGGCTCTGCACTGTCAGCACAGAGCCTGATGTGTGGCTTGATCCCACACATTGTGATGATCATGACCTGAGCTGAAATCAAGAGTTGGATGCTTAACTAACTGAGCCACCCAGGCACCCCAGTACTTTTTTTATATTCTAAGAAACTTTTGTCTGTCTACTTGAATATCTCAAAGATAACTCTTTTATGTTTTCTTCTGAGAGCTTTATGGCCTGTGTTCTAACTTGCATTAATTTTTTTGTGTATGGATTGAAGGTCAAGATTTCTTTTTTCCATGTAGGTAACTAGTTGTTCCAGCACTGTTACAAAGACTTTTCCTTCGCCCATTGAATTGTCTCTGCACCCTTGTCTAAAACCCATTTGTAATATATTTGTGGGTTTACATAATAGGATTCTAGTCTTACTTTTCTTTTTTTTCTGATATAAACTCTAATAAAATGAAAACCAGGAGTAGAACCTAGGATAAGAAAGGTGGTACTTAAATTTGATTATATATTAGAGTTTTTTGGTCTTATCATTTGAGAATACATTCTGAGTTCATCTGAAAAAGGGAAGAAGCTTATCTCTTCTTATCTTAAGTCTCTTCTAAAGCCAAATCACTCTGAAGATTGGGGAAGTAATCCAGGCTTTGTTATGAGGCCCATGGTACAGGATGAGGTAGCCCATGATCTTTACCTTTTCAGGTTAGGACTTAATAAAAATAACTTACATATATGATGAGCATTTCCTATGTGTTTGACATTATGCAAAGTGCTTTATTACAAACAGTCTCATTTACTCTTTCCCCCAAACCTTAGGTGCTTACCTTTTATATTTTGTAATTAAAAGTTGTAAATTACCATAATAAAATGGACTTTTTAGGCATGTAGTTCTATATGGTAATGGTTTATATACTATAGACATGAATACAGATTTGCAGATCCATCATAATGATCAGAATGCCAAATAGTTCCTTTACCCCCCAAAATTCTCTTGTGCTATGTCTTTGTAGTCATATCTTCTCTCCTCTCCTAACCCTTGCCAACCACTAACCCTGTTTCGTTGTAGTTTTACCTTTTTGAGAATGTCAGAATCAAACAGCATGGAACCTTTTGAGATTGGCTTCTTTCACTTAGCGTGATGCCTTTGAGAGTCTTCTAAGATGTTTTATGTAACGTACTCCTTTTTATTGCTGAGTAGTAGTCCATTGGCTGTATGTACCTCAGGTTGTTTATCCATTCATTTGTTGAAGGATATTTGAGTTGTTTCCAAATATGTTGATTATGACTAGAACTGCTATCAACATTCATATAAAGATTTTTGTGTGAACATAAGTTTTTATTTCTCTAGGATAAATACCTAAGAGTAGGGTTGCTAGGTCATGTGATAAGTATATGTTTAACTTTGTAAGAAATTGCCAGTTGTTTTCCAGAGTGATTGTGCCATTTTTCAGTCTCACCAGTAATGTATGAAGGTTCCAGTGGCTCCACACCCTCACCAGCACTTGGTATTGTTATCATTTTTCATTTTCATTACTTGAATATGTGTAATGGTATCTCATCAGAGTTTTAATTTGCATTTCTCTAATGGCTGCTAATGATTTTGAATATTTTTTTTCTTTTTCCCATTATATATCATCTTTGGAGAGGTGGGTTTAAGGGTTCAGGTCTTTTGTTGGATATGTAATTTGTCAATATTTCTCCCCTCTGTAGCTTGACTTCTCATTCTATGAACTATTTTTCAGAGAGCAAAGATTTAAGTTTTGATGAAGTTCAGTTTATCAGTTTTTCCTTTTTCATGGGTCATGTTTTAGGTATCATGTTTAGGAACTCTTTCCCTGACTCCAGGTCATGAAGATTTTCTCTTATGTTTTCTTCTAAAAGATTTATAATTTTACATTTTACTTTTAGATCTATGATCTATTTTGAATTGATTTTTGTATAAAGAGTTAAGTTTGGGTTCATGTTTTTCTACATACAGATGTCCATTGAATGGCCTTGGTGCCTTTGTCAAAAATCAATTTAGCTATATATATATATATATATACACACACACACACACACACACACACACACACACACACACATATATATGTGTACATAAACATATGTGTACATATATATGTATATACGTGTATATATTTGTGAAGACTTTATTTTTTATTTTATTTTTTAATTTAATTTATTTTTTAAAATTTACATTCAAGTTATCATATAGTGCAACAATGATTTCAGGAGTAGATTCCTTAGTGCCCCTTACCCATTTAGCCCATCCCCCCTCCCACAACCCCTCCAATAACCCTCAGTTTGTTCTCCATATTTAAGAGTCTCTTATGTTTTGTCCCCTTCCCTGTTTTTATATTATTTTTATTTCCCTTCCCTTATGTTCATCTGTTTTGTCTCTTAAAGTCCTCATATCAGTGAATTCATATGATATTTGTTTTTCTCTGACTAATTTCACTTAGCATAATACCCTCCAGTTCCATCCACATAGTTGCAAATGGCAAGATTTCATTCTTTTTGATTGCCGAGTAATACTCCATTGTATATATATACCACATCTTCTTTATCTATTCATCCATCGATGGACATTTGGGCTCTTTCCATACTTTGGCTATTGTTGATAGTGCTGCTATAAACATGGGGGTGCATGTGTCCCTTTGAAACAGCATACCTGTATCTCTTGGATAAATGCCTAATAGTGCAATTGCTGGGTCCTAGAGTAGTTCTATTTTTAATTTTTTGAAGACCCTCCATACTGTTTTCCAGAGTGGCTGCACCAGTTTGCATTCCCACCAGCAGTGCAGAAGAGATCTTCTTTCTCTGCATCCTTGCCAACATCTGTTGTTGCCTGTGTTGTTCATTTTAGCCATTCTGACAGGTGTGAGGTGCTATCTCATTGTGGTTTTGATTTGTATTTCCCTGATGATGAGTGATGTTGAGCATTTTTTTGTGTCGGTTGGCCATCTGGATGTTTTCTTTGGAGAAGTGTCTATTCATGTCTTTTGCCCATTTCTTCACTGGATAATGTGTTTTTTGGGTGTTGATTTTGATTTATAGATTTTTGGATACTAACCCTTTATCTGATATGTCGTTTGCCAATATCTTCTATCATTCCGTCGGTTGCCTTTTAGTTTTGCTGATTGTTTCCTTCACTGTGCAGAAGCTTTTTATTTTCATGAGGTGTCAATAGTTCATTTTTGCTTTTGTTTCCCTTGCCTCCAGAGATGTGTTGAGTAAGAAGTTGCTGTGGCCAAGGTCAAAGAGGTTTTTGCCTGTTTTCTCCTTGAGGATTTTGATGGCTTCCTGTCTTACATTTTGCGTTTATTTTTGTGTATGGTGTAAGAAAGTGGTCCAGGTTCATTCTTCTGCATGTCACTGTCCAGTTTTCCCAGCACAACTTGCTGAAGAGACTGTCTTTATTCCACTGGATATTCTTTCCTGCTTTGTCAAAGATTAGTTGGCCATAGGTTTGTGGGTCCATTTCTGGGTTTTCTATTCTGTTCCATTGATCTGAGTGTCCTTTTTTGTGCCATAAAGACTTTTTAAAAAATGTTTATTTATTTATTTTTGAGAGAGAGAGAGAGAGAGAGAGAGAGCGCGCAGGGGAGGGGCAGAGAGAGAGGGAGACAGAGTCCCAAGCAGGCTCCATGCTGTCAGCGCAGAGCCCAACACTGGGGTTCCAATCCACAAACTGTGAGATCAAGACCTGAGCCAAAACCAAGTGTCGGCTGCTTAACTGACTGAGCCACCCAGGTGCCCCAATTTAGCTATATTTATGTGGGTCTATTTCTGGGTTCTCTATTCTATCCCGTTAGTCAATGTATCTTTCCCTTTGATAATACTGCACTGCCTTCTTCTTCAAAATTGTTTTGTTCCTTTGCCTTCTCATATAAATTTTAGACTTAGCTTGTTTGTATTGACAAAAAATTTGACTGGGATTTTGATTATATTTTCATTAAACCTATAGAATCAATTTTGGTGGAATTGACATTTTCACTATGTCAAGTCTTCTGTGCCATGAATATGCATTATCTCTCTGTTTATTTAGGTCTTCTTTGACTTTATTCATCAGTGTTTTGTAATTCTCAACATGGAAATCCTGTACACCTTTTGATAGATTTACATCTACATAGTTCATTTTTTGGAGTTATTATAAATGGTGTTTTTTTTTGTATTTTTGTTTCTAATTGTTGATTGCTAGTATGTAGAAATATGATTGTTGGGGTGCCTGGTTGGCTTAGTCAGAAGAGCATGTGACTCTTGATCTCAGGATCATGAGTTTGAGTCCTATGTTGGGTGTAGAGATTATTAAAAAAAAATTAAAAAAAAGAGATATGATTGTTTTGTGTGCTGAATTTGTATCCTGTGACCTTGTTAAATTGACTTATTAGTTATAGGAGTAGTTTTTACAAATTCCTTGAGATTTTCCTATGTAAACAATATTAATATCCTTTCTAATCTGTGTGCCTTTTATTTCTTTTTCTTGCCTTTTTGAACTGGTTAGGATTTCTAGTACTATGCTAAAGAAGAGTCAACATCTTTCTTTTCCTTGTTCTAAATCTAGGGGGAAGGCATTCAATCTTTCACCATTAAATATGGTATCGACTCTACCTTTCTTATAGATGTTATTAGATTGCTTGCTGAGAGTTAGATGTTGTGAAATGTTTTTTTTGCATCATGTGATATGGTCATATTTTTTTCTTTAGACTGTTAATATGGTGGATTACATTCATTGTTTTTTTTTAATTTTTTGATGTTTTATTATTTATTTTTGAGAGAGAGAGGGAGACACAGAGTGTGAGTAGGGGAGGGGCAGAGAGAGAGGGAGACAAAGAATTTGAAGCTGGCTCCAGGCTCTGAGCTGTCAGTACAGAGCCTGATATGGGGCTCAGTCTCACAAGCTGTGAGATCATGACCTGAGCTGCAGTCCGACGCTTAACCGACTGAGTCACCCAGGTGCCCCACACTCATTGGTTTTTGAATATTGAACCAGCTTTGCATTGCTGGGGTAAGTCCCATTTGGTTGTAGTGTATTATTACTCATATATTGCTGGATTTGACTTGGTAATATTTTGTTAAGTTTTACATCTGTGTTCATGAGGGATATAGGTCTGTAGTTTTCTTTGTGTACTGTTTTTGTCTGGTTTTCATAATCAGGGTAGTGAGTTGGAGAGTGCTGTCTCTTCTATTTTCTGAAGGGAGTATGTAGAATTGTTTTTTTGTTTTTGTTTTTGAAATGTTTGGAAAAATTTGCCAGAGATGCCATCTGGGACTAGAAATTTCATTTTCTGTTTGAAAAGTTTTAAACTATGTATTAAGTTTAATAATTATAGGATCGTTCAGGGTATCTATTTTGTTATTGGTGAGTTTTGATAGTTTGTAGTTTTCAAGGAGTTGGTCCATTTCATCTGCATTGCCTATAGGAAAGTGTTGTTTGTAGTGGTCTTTTGTTACCCTTTTAAATTCTGTGGGGTCCATAGTGATATCCCTCTTTCATTCCTGCTGTGGATAAGTTGTGTCTTTTCTCTCATTTTGCTCTGTCAGTCTTCTTATAGGTTTGTCTTTTTTTTTTTTTTTTTTGAGTAGGCTTAATGCCCAGCACAGTGGGGAAAGGCAGGTGTGTAGATGAAGATCTGAGCTGTACTCCAGTTGGATGTTTAACCAACTGAGCCACCCAGGCACCCCCCCCCCTTTTTAAATCACATTTATTAACATTGTCACCATTTATTCATTCATTCATTCATTCATTCATTCATTTAAAATTTTAAAAAGTAGGCTCTATGCCCAGTTTGGGACTTGAACTTTCAACCCCAAGATCAAGATTCACATGCTCTACTGACTAGGCCAACCAGGAGCCTAAGGTTTATCTTTTTAAAAAAATCTTTTTAAAGAATCAGCTTTGGTTTTTATTAATTTTCTCTATATTGTTTTTCCCTTGTCACTTTCATTGATGTCTGATCTTATCATTGTTTACCTTTTTTTCTGCTTGCTTTAGGTTTATTTTTTTCTTTTTCTAGTTTATTTATTTTTTTAATGTTTATTTTCGAGAGAGAGACAGAGCATGAGCAGGGGAGGGAGAGAATCTCGAGTAGGCTCCAGGCTCCTAGCTGTCAGCACACAGCCCCATGCGGGACTCAAACTCATGAGCCACAAGATCATGACCTGAGCTGAAGTTGGACGCTCAACCAACTGAGCCACCCAGGCGCCCCATTCTTTTTCTAGTTTGTTAAGGTGGAAGCTTAGATTATTGATTTTTAGATTTTTCTCTTTTTCTATTTTTTATTTATTTATCATGAGAGAGAGAGAGAGAGAGGGAGAGAGAGAGAGAGAATGCAAACAGGGAGAGAGGGAGAGAATCCCAAGCAGCCTCTGCACTGTCAGTGCAGAGCCTGATGTGGGGCTTGAACCCATGAAACTGTGAGGTCATGACCTGAGCCAAAACTGACAGTCGGATGCTCAATGGACTGAGCCAGCCATCCAGGCGCCCCTCTCCTTTTCTAATATAAGCATTTAATGTTTTACCTTTTCCTCTAAGCAAAATTCTATCTGCATGCCATAAATTTTGATATGTTGTATTTAATTTTTATTCAATTGAAACTATTTTGTAGTTTCCCTTGGAACTTCCTCTTTGAACCATAGCTTATTGAGAAGTTGTTTAGTTTCTAAGTGTCTGGAGTATTTCTGTTATCTTTTTGTTACTGATTTCTAGTCTAATTTTATTATGGTTAGAAAGCATACTTTCATTTGGTTTCAGTTTCTGTTGTATTTACCCTGAATGGACTTGCTAGGTTATATATCTAGGTTGTAGGTTTTATCTGTCTTCAGTTTTGCTAGGTAATGTAAAACAGTTTTTCAAAGTTTGAAAAGAGTTGTACTAATCTGTTACCACTCCCTAACATCTCCCTCTGTACCTGCCCTAGAACTGGATATGGATATACTATATCCTCCTCAGACCTACTATGTGTTTGATCTACTCATTATGCCCTCATTTAACTTTAAACCTTTCTCATCTTGAACAACTAACTGCTATGGAAATATTTTTCTCATCTTTCATGAATTGAGGTTATACATTCCCCTAAATTTAGGGTTATCATATTAAGCATACTGAAGTTGAAATTTCAAGTAGGTTTTGGTCACCATCCTCAATAACTTGAAGTTTCTCACTGATCATGGATTTTTCTCTGTGAAACAAGACCTAGGGCTGCATGTAGCCAGAGTGATTCTACCTGTGTGCTCCAGGTGGGCATCGTAAGCCCTGTTATCGTTGCTGATGTAAGTCCATACCCTGGGATGATGTTAGCCTTTCATCCATATTTGTTTCAAGGCTGCATGATTTAAGTGATTGAATATTTTAGTTGGATGTAGGTAGAGAAATTCTTTCCCCATATGAAATTTATAGCTAACATCTTCCACCAATCTTTTCACTGATTGAGTTGTGTTTTTGTTTGTTTGTTTAAGACATTCTTCTTATCTGACAGTGACACATGTCTTCTGTTTGAATTCTACAGATCATTCATATTCTCCACACTTAGGTGCTAATGATAAATATTTAATCCTGTCCTTATAGAAGAGCTGGTTGTGGGCATCTACTATATTTTATAACCTCCCCAATACAGGTTATATAACTTTTAGTGCTGCATCTATACTTTAAAGAAAATAATATCAGTGATTAGAAGTTGCTTAGCTCCTGGAATTAATTTGAGATTATTGAAACAGTGGTCAGTTTCTAAGATATAGAAGGAACGCTTTGTTTCTTGGGAATAATTTACTTCAAATTGAGACCATATTTTCAATTAAAAAAATTTTTTTTAATGTTTTTATTTATTTTTTGAGAGAGAACATGAGTGGGGGAGGGGAAGAGAAAGAGGGCACAGAATCCAAAGCAGGCTCCAAGCTCTGAGCCATCAGCACAGAGCCCACTGTGAGGCTCGAACTCACGAACCACAAGATCATGACCTGAGCCAAAGTCGGACACTTAACTGACTGAGCCACCCAGGTGCTCCAACCATATTTTCAATTTTATTTATTTAATTTAATTTTTTATTTTTTAAAATTTACATCCAAATTAGTTAGCATATAGTGCAACAATGATTTCAGGAGTAGATTCCTTAGTGCCCCTTACCAACTTAGCCCATCCCCTCTCCTACAACCCCTCCAGTAACCCTCAGTTTGTTCTCCATACTTATGAGTCTCTTATGCTTTGTCCCCCTCCCTGTTTCTATATTATTTTTGTTTCCCTTCCCTTATGTTCATCTGTTTTGTCTCTTAAAGTCCTCACATGAGTGAATTCGTATGATTTTTGTCTTTCTCTGACTGACCAATTTCACTTAGCATAATACCCTCCAGTTCCATCCACATAGTTGCAAATGGCAAGATTTCATTATTTTTGATTGCCGAATAATACTCCATTGTACATATATACCACATCCTCTTTATCCATTCATCCATCGATGGACATTTGGGCTCTTTCCATACTTTGGCTATTGTTGATAGTGCTGCTATAAACATGGGGGTGCTTGTGTCCCTATGAAACAGCACACCTGTATCCCTTGGATAAATGCCTAGTAGTGCAATTGCTGGGTCCTAGGATAGTTCTATTTTTAATTTTTTGAAGACCCTCCATACTGTTTTCCAGAGTAGCTGCACCAGCTTGCATTCTCACGGTATTTTCAATTTTAAATGACAGGAAAACTTCTAGTTTTTTTAATGATTAAAACTTGATGGGGCACCTGGGTGGTTCAATTGGTTGGGTATGACTCTTGACTTTGGCTCAGGTCATGATCTCAAGGTTTGTGGGTTTGAGTCTGGCATTGGGCTGTGGGCTGACAGTGCAGAGCCTGCTTGGGATTCTCTCTCCCCCTCTCTGCTCGTCCCTTGTCTCTTAAAATAAATAAAAATATAAACTTAAAAAAACAAATGATTCTTCTCTTTCCTTAAAAAACAAAAAACATTTTGAGTAATAAATAATAAAATGCCTTAATATCTGTTTAACTTAAAAATATGCCAGTGTGTTAGAGTTTACTTAAGAAAAAAAAGAAAACTTGAATCTTAGAGTTTACTTAAAAAAAAATAAGCCAATATTTGTATTTGTTTTTAATTTTTTTTCTTAACATTTATTTATTTTTGAGAGACAGATAGAGCATGAGTGGGAAAGGGGCAGAGAGAGAAGGAGACACAGAATCGGAAGCAGGCTCCAGGCTCTGAGCTGTCAGCACAGAGCCCGATGCGGGGCTCGAACCCATGGACCGCAAGATCACGGCCTGAGCTGAAGTTGAATGCTAAACCGACTAAGCCACCCAGGTGCCCCTGTATTTTGTTTTTTAAATATTTATTTCTTTATTTTGAGAGAGAGAGAGAGAGAGTACATGCAAGTGGGGAGGGGCAGAGAAAGAGAGAGGGAATCCCAAGCTGTTAGCGCGGAGCCCCACTCAGGGCTCGAACTCATGAATTATGAGATCATGACATGCGCCAAAATCAAGAGTTGATGCTTAACCGACTGAGCCACCCAAGTGCCCCCCAATGTTATTTGTTAACTGAAAGTTTCATTCTTTTATTAAAATAATTTTTAAGGGGTGTCTGGGTGGCTCAGTCGGTTAAGCGGCCGACTTCGGCTCAGGTCATGATCTCTTGGTCCGTGAGTTCGAGCCCCACGTCGGGCCCTGGGCTGATGGCTCAGAGCCTGGAGCCTGTTTCAGATTCTGTGTCTCCCTCTCTCTGACTCTCCCCTGTTCATGCTCTGTCTCTCCCTGTCTCAAAAATAAATAAAATGTTAAAAAAAATAATTTTTAAAATAAAACCCCCCAGGATGCAAGGTTATTATTTTAAGTAAATATTACTTATATTTGTTCCTTTTGATAATGATGCTTTTGTAAAATTTGACTGAAGTATCTCCCAAATAGCCTTGCTTTACTTACAGATGTGAGAATGAAAAAGCAGACACTTGGAACAAAAATTAAGATAACTGCCAGTTAGGGTGCTTTTTTATTTTTATTTAAAAAAATTTTTTTTTTCAACGTTTATTTATTTTTGGGACAGAGAGAGACAGAGCATGAACGGGGGAGGGGCAGAGAGAGAGGGAGACACAGAATCGGAAACAGGCTCCAGGCTCCGAGCCATCAGCCCAGAGCCCGACGCGGGGCTCGAACTCCTGGACCGCGAGATCGTGACCTGGCTGAAGTCGGACACTTAACCGACTGCACCACCCAGGCGCCCCCAGGGTGCTTTTTTACTAAAATGAAACTCTGATTTGTGAAGAATACTTTTTTTTTTTTTTATTTGTAAAGAATATTAATTGTTCGGTAATAAAGATCTAAAATTTTGTATAGGCAGAAAAATTACTAAGTTGTGACTTCCTAAATGTTATTTGAATAAATAATTTATAATAAACTTATAATAAGTTATGTTGAATTGATTTGAAATATTTGAATCTTGAAACACAGTGTGGAAGTTGAATCCGAAAGTATATAAAAGTTGAAAAATATTTAAATGAAAACCAGTGGGAAATGTGAAGCAACGTTGTTCAATGCTGTTAGGAAAACAATGAAGCTGTGTTGTTTCTTATTAAATGTTGAACTTCTGAAGGTTTTCCTGGAAATTTGATTGGTTTTCCTGTCAACCAAAGGTATTTCAAGCCCATATGATGCATCATACCTGCGCTGTACCAAGAGCAGATAGAAGTCCCTGGGGGAACTTTCTCACTGACCCATAATTTGAGATCGAATGATAGTTATGGAGCTATTATAAAACACAGTCCTGAGGTTGCCACTATTTCTGTTTTATTTGCCTAACAAACACATGTAATTCGGCTTATTTATTAGCATCTAATGGATGAACATATCTTAGCATCATAATTCTGAAGGTGAAATGGATGCTAATTGGAACAGCTTTGGGAGCTTATTACTCAGATCACTACATAATTTCCTTTTTTTTTGAATATTGCAAAATGCCCTTTATGATTACAGAGATTCAAAAAGTTTCCGAATAGATAGGAGATTATTTTAAAGTGGCACTCAGAATTTTATTGTGACAGTAACTTGCAAGTATGCAGTTTGCCTTTTTAGTTCATTTTATTGAAATCGCGTTTTGCTGTTGTTTTTGGTAAAGAAACTAAAATTTTCAGTTATATTTGTTTTTTGCCGTAGGGAAAACATGAGTGTTTTCGAGAAATTGGAGATTAGAATTTGAAATGTTTTATATATATCAAGCATTCTGTTGATTTTATAACATCAAAGAGTTGCATGTTTTAAAACTTGGAGAAAAATGGATACACTGAATCCTAGCAACTGAAGGCAAATAGATACGTCAGTTACGTCAGTGCTACACTTATGTCAGCAGTTTGTTCTGTTTGCCTGGGAACTCTTTTGTTTTAGTAGTGTGTTTACAATGAGGTCTTTCAGTGGAGCAGGACTACATGACTAAATATGTACTCTGTATTGTCTGAGTACACTCTGTATATAAACTTTAAGACTTATGTATACAGGCATATTGTTATTTAGCTTTTGAGATTTAGTCTTACTGTATTTATTTTCTTTCTCCAAAGTATTTTATTTGTTCATATCTGATAACTAGCAGTAGGCTTTGCATTTCTACTTATGGTGTCTTTGTATGGAACACTGAGTATATTTCCACCTAAGTTATTAAAATTAGATCTATATGACTGAGCCACTTGACTTGTTTTTAAGAGACAAATTTAAGCTATTAGAAGTAAAATAATCTAGATTTTTCTTGACCAAGGCCTATAATTTCATTGTGCCTTAGTTTCCTTAAGGTTACTATAAAAAGTATTTATTCAGAGTTTTAAATGTGTCATTGAGTGTGAAAATGAAATTCAGACTTCTCTAAGTACTATGGGATTTTGTGTTTCCCTGGTGGGGGGATAACAGAAGTTATCTAGGTGGATATCTAGTTATCTAGTAGGCAGTTTAAGATTACAGATTTAGAATTTAGAAAGAATGAGGTCAAGGTGGATTTTAGAAGTTACTCAATGTATTTCATGGAAGGCCTGCTATATGCCCCTGGAGTTCATGCAAACTACAGGCCCATGGATTTGATAGTTTATATCACTAGATTCTAGAGAGAGAACTGTTTGCCTGGAAGGTCATAGGTGAAGCTTGGTGATATATGAGATTGGGGAAAAAAGGAGTATACATGGAATTAAATTAAGGACAAATTGACTTTGGGAATTATCTATATATTGTGCAGGTTTGGGGAAGAAAGGCAAAGATTATGGGAAGTACCTGTATTTAGTGGTTGGCATGATATAGAAGACTAGTGAAGAAAACAGAACTAGAGTAGTAGCATGTGGAGAACTTACCATACAGCTAATTAAACAAGCTTCAGGGTCTCTCACTTGTGCAGGTTTTTTTTTCCAAGACTTTGGGAGAAAGATATTCACATGGCCATGTGTTTCTGTAGGATTTCAAAAAAGTAAGTTATTTTACGATTGCTGTCTCTTTCCATCTTGACTTACCCTCATGTAGTACTGAAGTGACTGCAGACATTTTTTGGGATCTAGCTAAGGGAAAATTGAATTTTAGTTATAATTAGTTTGGGTGGCATCTATTTATTTGGTTCATTGTCACTTTGAAGTATATATAAATTTTTGCCAGCTTCTCTGCTATATGAATGAAACCTAGAAATACTCTTTAAATAATGCTTATTTATTTATTTATTTATTTATTTTGAAAGAGAGAGTGGGTGCAGAGAGAGACTCCTAAGCGGGCTCCACGTTGACGGCAAGGAGCCCGACAACGTGGGGCTTGATCCCATGAACAGTGAGATAGATCATGACTTGAGTGGAAACCAAGAGTCTGATGCTTAACTGTCTGGACCACCCAAGTACCCCTAGAAATACTCTTGTTATGTTCTGTGCTGATTCAGCATTTTGGCACAAAGATGCCAGGCCAGAGATCACAGGTTATGTGAACATGTTCTACTGTGCGTGACACTGGAAGTGTGTGGGTAGGGTAAGAGAAACACAATTTAAAATATACGGAGCCAGAAGCTAGTCTGGGGAAAATACTTTTGAAAGCTTGTAAATGGAAGAAATGACTATAGGATTTCCCAATGTAGACAACAGTACCAAAATTTTATATGATACGGACCGGTAACAGTTTGTGAGCCTAAGAGGCTATCTTCTAAAATGTAAATAACAATTTAGTCTTTAGGAAGCTTTTAAAGTCTCCTTATAGAAAATCATTGTCATGTGAAGAGGTGATCATAAAACAGATGCAGTAAAAATGTGGAAGAAGTATTCTAGAATTGTGTCAGGGAATTTATTACTAGAATTATTTTTTCCGAATTTTTTTGATGTTTGTGATATGATTTCCCCCCTCGTTCTGGATAAGTATTCACCTTTGCACCTTATTTTATATTTGAATTTTTTAATGTTTATTTATTCATTTTTAATTTTAATTTTTTAAATGTTTATTTATTTTTGAGAGAGAGAAAGAGAGAGAGCATGAGCAGGGGAGGGGCAGAGAGAAAGGGAGACACAGAATCTGAAGCAGGCTCCAGGCTCTGAGCTGTCAGCACAGAGCCCGATGCGGGGCTTGAACTAACGAACCTATGATATCATGACCCGAGCCAAAGTCAGACGCTTAAGGGACTGAACCACAGGCACCACCAACATTTATTTGTTTTTGAGGGAGAGAGTAAGAGTGAGAGCATGAGTGGGCTAGGGGCAGAGAGAAGGAGACAGAGGATCCAAAGTAGGCTCCACGCTGTGAGAGCAAAGCCCGACGTGAGGCTCGAGCTCATTAATCATGACGTGAGCCGAAATCAAGAGTTGGCCTCTTAACCGACTGAGCCACCCAGGAACCCCCCTAATTTTGTATTTGTAAGCCTGATTTTTTTTCCCTTAAAGAGGGCCTTCTAAATTCTTTGGAAGTTCATACCCAACAAAAATTGGGAGGCATGAAATCATGAATGTCAAGAGGAGACAATTTGAAGATGGAGGTGTTCTGTTTTAAACGATACATTGAGGTAGCTAAGGAAGACAGTTTGATTTGGTGATGGATATCATTATTGATGATTTTCAGGATTGAATATGAATTTGGGAGTGGGAAGGAGAGGTTATGTAATTTTTGAAGAAAGTGGCAGTGGAGTCAAAGAACAGCATTTTGGAGGGGAAAACAAGGAACAGGAAAGTTGTGTGTGTGTATGTGTGCAGGCGTGTGTGTGTGCACCTAAGAATAGGTGTACATTTAAGTATGTTAAAGAGAAGGGAAAAGATGCATATAGCACAGAAGAAAAAGTTAAAGACAATAGCAAGAGAGGTTAATGCAGAGAAGAGATAGAAGCTAGGGCAGGGTGGTCAAAGGAAAGGGATCAAGGCATAAGATTGCCCTAAGCAGTAGGATTCAGTGAAGGGCATAAGTCCATCCCTACATATTTTAATGGTTGTTTAGTCATCACTGTACCAGCCCTGCATTAATGCTGAGTATAGTAATTGGTTTTCATAATGCTGGTCCCAAGCATTTCTCCGCAAAACCACACCACACACTGTGCTTAGTTGGCTCCAAAATCATACAGTTCTAAAAGATTTACATTTGCATGGTTATGTCACTCATGACATAAGTGGAAGATCATTATCTGCCTTAGTTTAACATGTTAAACTCAGTTTTCCAGATTCGTTTTTTAAACTTTTTTCTTTCTTTCTTTCTTTCTTTCTTTCTTTCTTTCTTTCTTTCTTTCTTTCTTTCTTTCTTTCTCTATGTATTTATTTAGAGAGAGCATGTGCAGGAGAGGCAGAGAGAGAGAGAGAGAGAGAGACAGAGAGAAAGAGAGAGAATCCAAAGCAGGCTCTGCACCAGTAATTCAGAGCCAGATGTGGGGCTCAAACTCACAAACCGTGACATCATGACCTGAGCTGAAACCAAGAGTTGGATGCTTAACCGACTGAGCCACCCAGGCGACCACAGATTCTTTTTGACTATATGAAGTAGTTGTCCAAAATCAGTTTAAAGATCTATATCAAGGTTATGTAGATTGATATTTGTAAAACAGGTTGTTTTCTCTTAGTTTTATAAATGTTACAGAAAAGGGTACAGAATTGAGAACAGGATATTTGTTATTTCATCCACCAGTATATATTAGGTGTTCATTATATGCCAGGCCTGGGTGTAGGTGCTAGGGATAGAGCAGTGAATAACATGGACAGTCTCTGCCTTCATGGAACTTGTATACTATTTGGGGGGGATAGCAGATAAGCGTGTAAGCACATAAATATATGTTATCAGATGGTAATGTGTGTAATGAAGTAAAATAAGGGAGAGTAAGACAACAGAATGGTGGAGTGTGATATTTAGATAGTGTGTAGGAAAGCCAGGTAGGATATTGACATAACACTTTTTGTTAGTATATTTAGAGAATTATTTTACGCAAGCCAAATGTTTGCCAAGATCAGATCATTTAAAATTTAATAAGAGCAACATCTATTCATTATAGTTTTCTCATCTCTAAAACTATTAATTAAGAATTGTACCTAAAAAAAAAAAATAGTGCCTACCTAGTAGGTTTGTTGCAGGGCAACAAATAATACCTAGATTATATATGTGTGTATGTGTAGGTATAGTTTGGGTATACTCCCAATAAATATTGACTCTTTTTTTGTTGTTAAGTTTATTTTGAGAGAAAGAAAGAGAACAGGGGAGGGGCAGAGAGAGAGAATTCCAAGCTGGCTCCACTGTCAGTGTGAAGCCTGATGAAAGGGCTCGAACCCACTGACTGTGAGATCATGACCTGAGCTGAAATCAGGAGTCAGAAGCTTAACCGACTGAGCCATCCAGGTACCCCTCAAATCTTCTTTATCCCTCCATCAATGGATAGACACTTTGGTTGCTTCCATATCTTGGCTGTTGTAAATAATGCTGCAATAAATATAGGGGTGCATATATCTTTTTGAATTAGTGTTTTCATTTTCTTTGGATAAATACCCAGTAGTGGAATTATATCTCAGACAACCTTACTAAATTTACTGATTTACTGTAGTTTCTTGTTTGTAGATTTCTGTGCATCTTCTATGTATGTAATCATGTTAGCTGTGAGTAAAGGCAATTTTACTTCTTTCTGATCTTTATATTTTATACCTACCCTTTTATTGCCTTATAGTGGCTAGAACCTCCAATATAATGGTGAAGAGAAATGATGATAGTAGACAGTCTCATTTTTTCTCCAACCTCAGGGAAAGTATTCAATATTTTACCATTATGATTGATATTAACTGTAGCTGGTGTGTGTGTGTATGTGTTTCTTTTTGTCATCAATACCTTTTTATCATATTAAGGAATTTACCTTCTATTCTCAGAGTGCTGAGAGGTTTTTTTAAATGACAAATGAGTGTTAAATGTTATCAAATATTTTTTCTGCATACATTGAGATGATCCTGGGATTTCTCTTTTTTATTTTGTTTATGTAGTGATTTACTTTGGTATATTTCTGAATGTTGAACCAACACTGTATTCTTAGAATAAACCCTACTTGGTCATATATATTATCCTGTATATATGTTGCAGGATTTACCTTGCAAAATTATTATTACTGTTTTTAGAATTTTCATCTATGTTCATGAGAGGTGTTGGTCTGTAATTTTCTTTTCTTATAATGTCCATGTCAGGTGTGGGTATTAGGATTATGGTGGGTTCATACAAAGACTTAGTAAGTGTTTCTTTTTTCACTATTTGCTGAAAAAATTGTGTAAGATGGGTTTCGCTACTTTTTAATCTGTATGATCATTTCTTTTTCCTCCCTTAAAAAGCTTATGAAGTAGTTGTCAAAATAGGGTTATGGTTATCTTCTTCTGTAGTTGAGGAAACAAGCCTAGAGAAGGTAGGCAGGATTAGGCAGCTGGGATTTATTGAACTAGTATAAAAAATCAGTTCTACCTTACTTCAAAGTCCATGCAGCATGATGCACCTGGAGGAAAATGACTGACCCAAGTGTTTATGGGTAGGTCTTTTTTTTTTTTAATGTTTATTTTTGAGAGAGCGAGAGAGAGAGTGGGGGACAGAGGATCCAAAGCGGGCTCTGCGCTGACAGTCGTGAGCCCGATGTGGGACTCAAACTCACGAACCGTGAGATCATGACCTGAGCTGAAATCAGACACTAAACTGACTAAGCCACCCAGGCGCCCCCATAGGTAGATCTTAAGAACTTATATTTTGAAAATGTTCTTTCTGCTAGTCTGAGAATCACACTAATGATGACTGCTGCTTAGCTGTTTGTGAGGGTTGTGGCTTAAAGTAGCTAAGCTTTATAATTCTCTGTTGGTTCTGTCAAATGAAAAGTCCATTCCAAAACTGAACAAATCAGTTTTATTTCTCTGTGGGAACAAATGGTTACTTGGAATTTACTGGAATTCCTCTTTTTCCAAATCCACATAGTCCTGGCAAAAATTCTTTGGCTTTGTAGAAGTTAAGATGTTTCCAGCCTTGACTTTTCCAGCATATGATAGGTTAAGACAGTCAGCTCACCCTGTACTGACATGTCCAAGGATATGGGGAAAAGCTTTATACAGGGGAAATATAAGGTGATTTTTAAGACTTATCTAGTACTTTATATGTCCCCAAGTTCAATCATTCTCACTAGAGAGCCTTTCTTATACAAAGAAATTTTAACTTTAACGTGGAAGCATCTTTTCCTTCTACTAAATGATATAAAATACATGAAAAGGTATGCCTTTTTGTTGATTACGAAAGACTTTAGATTTTCAAACAATCATTTACTAATGACTTCTCATTTTGTAACTACATTTTATTTTTAGGATTAAATTGGAAATGTTTGACTCTTTTATAAGTTTTCAACAAGTTACAATGTTTAGTCACTAAAATTTATACTGTGCAGATCACGTTGTTTTATTTCTTCATATGAAAGACTCAATATGTTTGTCTCATATCCAGTTAACTTAGTTAGAAAGTCTGGCTGCCTTTGAAACAGCTTCTCCGTTTTTAAAGCATGAAGCGTTATTTAGTGAAACCTACAAAAGAATAATATTAGAGAAGGTAGTTCTTTTTAGGAGAAAAATGTTCCATGTTTATAAAAATCTCAGTATTTTAGAGCTGGGAACTTTTTTAAGAGATCATTTAATCCTTCTAGTACTTGTGATATTGCTGCCTCAATGAGGTTATTTTCTTGAGAAATATAGTATGTATTGCTTTCTAAAATTCTTTAATTTTGGGTGCCTCCAACAACAGAGATACAAATTTAATTTAAAGGAATAGCTTTTATTTTTGGCCTTCTCACCTTAAAAAACAAAAAGAAAAACAAACCTTGTCACCTCAACTAAAAGTATTGGCCTACTGATTCTTTACTTCTCTTATTCTTTTGGTATTCTACAGGTCTGTTTGGTAATACGTGGACTCTGATACTTAGTAAGGTTATTTATTAATGTGAGAAGGATTTCATTTTGGTTTTTGTGTAAAGCTAGATATGAATCAACTTGATAGGTGATTATTTGTGCTGGATAATAAAGTTTAAGTTTTTGGAAGTTCAATATTTTAATAGAATTGGAAACACTTGCTCTAGGAGTTGTATTAAAATTCTGAGACAGAAAGAGGAAATTGATTTTACTACCAAAATGCTGTGAAATGAAAAATAAAAAAAATTATCAAGGTAAGCTGCCAAAAACAAGTATTTAATAAGGAATATTAATGTTGACTTACTTATGAACTGACAACTCTAATTCTTTGCCTAAGATTAATATCATAGTACAGTGCTTTCAAAACTATCCTAGAAAAGGCTTACCAGTTTTTCTCATTTTGGGGGTATTATTTCTTAAAATATTTGGTGAATTAAAAAAAATTACTGAAATTCCAGATGGAGTTTTCCCTCCAACTGAAGTTTTTCCTTTCTGTGGTCTCGCTTCGAATGTTCAAGTGATACTGTTGCCTAGTAAGAACTCCTAATAAGAGTGGATTTATTCTCCTATTGTAGACATTCTGATGTCATTATTTCCTTTTCTGTATTTTATTGTGGTTTAGTTATTTTATGGGAACTTGACACAGTGAAAGGGCAGAAGGTTAAATGGGAGAGCTAGAAGAGATGAGACTGAAAGTAAAAGTGGTTAAATACACGCTAGTCAGCTATCAGTTACTCCTGGCATATTATCCATGGTCAGTTTTAAATTGGCACTGGCCTTTCCTTGTTTTTCAACAGCGCTGCTTGGAGAATCTCCTTCGGTCATTCAGTTAACAGATCTGAGCGCCTATTATGTCCATAATATTTCTCTGAACGCCCAGCTCATTGATTGTCCTCAAGCGGTAGGAATCAATTTTAATATTATGTTGTAAAGCATATAGAACTTAATCTTATTCCCCAGTAATTTTATTTTGTGTATTTAAATGACAAAAATAAATGAATTTATTAATATTCTAGTTCTCTTCCAGCAGCATGACTGAATAGGTTTAGCTATGTTTCCTGTTAGCATTTTCTTACATTTTACTAAATGAGATGGCTAAAATGAGTCATAGATACTACCTACATTGCAGTTACCTTTGGATTCCGATTACTTACACCCTTATTTACAGCTAATAATCAGAAATCATTTCCAAAGCTCAAAAAGTTTTCATATAAAATTTCTGTTCAGTTTTTGTCATGATTTTTTTATTTCTTTCAAAGTAACACATGCACACAGTTAGAAATCAAATAGTATTAAAAAACTTAAAATGAAAACTTCTGGCTCCCTTTTCTTCCCTACAGTCTGTCCTTGCTCTGCAGATATAATCACTCCTAATTCTTTTCACTGTTTATTATGGTGTCTATCTACATAATTTAAAATAATCTGCCTCTCTCTCACTATGTTGGTTTCAGCAGTTCTTGTGATTCAGAGTTTAGGTCCCTTAGAATCTCATCCTTCCCCTCTTCCATTTTCTTACTATTGCCATGTCACAATTTAAAAACCTATTTTGGGGGTGCCTGGGTGGCTCAGTCAGTTGAGTGTCTGTCTCTCGGTTTGGTTTCTGAGTTCTGGTTTCTGAGTTCGAGCCCTGCATCGGGTTCTATGCTGACATCTCAGAGCCTGGAACCTGCTTGGGATGCTGTGTCTCTCTCTCTGCCCCTCCCCCATTCAAGTGCACGTGAATGTGAGCGTGCTCTCTTTTTCTCTCTCTCTCTCTCCTCTCTCAAAAATAAATAGTAAAAAAAAAAAATTAAAAACCTATTTTTGGTGTTTACAATCTCTGATTATGGAAATACTGTTTACTATTGAGCTAAGTAGTCTTCCTTTCTTTCTTTCTTCTTTATGTTTATTTATTTATTTTTTGAGAGGGAGAGAGCAAGCCTGGGGGGGGGGGGGGGGGGGAGAGAGAGGGAGAGAGAAATCCCAAGCAGGCTCCATGCTTTAGTTCAGAGCCTGATGTGGAGCCCAAACCCAAGAGTGCCTGGTTTTGAACTTTAAACCAATGATAGTTGTCAAACTATATTTTTGGTTGAATATATATTCACAGGGTATTTACTATTTATGATTGAAAGTGTGTTTATAATGGAGAAAGTATATATTGTATTGGCTCTTTTATTTTTTTAATTTATTTTTATTTTAGAGGGGCGGGGGCGGGGCAGAGAGAGAAAATTTTAAGCAGGCTCTACACTCTGCTTGGAGCCTGACACGGGCTTCAATCCCATGACCCTGGGAATTATGACCTGAGCCAAAATCAAGAGTTGGATGCTCGACTGACTGAGCTACCCAGGTACTCCATCTTGAATCTTCAAAAATAGAATAGTCTTTAGTTGAATGTTGATATAGCATGAATGTTAAGTATATATTACAATTACACCTGTTGCATAATACTGGAGATATCTTTTATTATTTATATAGTAATGTGAAAAAACTATCCAAGTTTTAAAAATGTGGGTAATACATATTTCCAGATCTTTAATGTGAGCTTATTAATGACAATAAAAGTTTAACCACTGTTTTGTATATGTTGAATTAACCTCTGAACAAAATAGGATTCAGTGACTTTGTTGTTAGACTGTTGGAGTGATTGTACACAGATGAGGAAGTGTGGAGTCAGGCACTGTAGGACTTTGGCGACTGTCCTGGAAACCATTTGCATCACACTTGCTAACAATAATCTCCCTCCCTTCTTCTCTACCTTCCTCCCTGCCTTCCTCCCTTTTTACCTTCCTCTCCTCTTCTCCTTGCTTTCTTTTTGATGATGGCAGGACAAGTTAAATTCGTATACTGATCTAGGCTCGTGCCTGTGTAAACAAGTTATTTTTAATGTTTATTTATTTTGAGAAAGAGGGTGGGGAGGGGCAGAGAGAGAGGAAGAGCAAGAATCCTGAGCGGGCTCTCCCCTGTCATCACAGAGCCTGACAGAGCCCAACACAGGGCCCCATCCCACGAACCAAACCGAACTGAACCGTGAGAGCATGACCTGAGCTGAAGTCACGAGTAGGATGCTCAACTGACTGAGCCACCCAGGCACCCCTGTGTAAATAAATATTTTAAAAATTGAGTTGGTTGAAGAAGGAAAATTGGAACTACGGTTTTAATTAGACTTCAGCGTACAGTACCTGAAACTAACAGGTTAAATAAACTGATTAATTTTCTAAAGTATTACATTTTCATGGTATTTATAATTCAGTTAAGAAGGTAAATTGAGGGGTGCCTGGGTGGCTCAGTTGGTTGAGCGGCTGACTTCGGCTCAGGTCATGATCTCGCGGTCTGTGAGTTGGAGCCCCGCATCGGGCTCTGGGCTGATAGCTCAGAGCCTGGAGCCTGTTTCCGATTCTGTGTCTCCCTCTCTCTGACCCTCCCCCGTTCATGCTGTGTCTCTCTCTGTCTCAAAAATAAATAAACGTTAAAAAAAAAATTAAAAAAAAAAAGAAGGTAAATTGAAATTTGCAGTTTTACTGAGGGACCTTGGGTAATATTACTTAAGTTTTCTCTTTCTCAGTTTTCTCCTTTGTAAAATGGCAGTGATAACAATACCATGGCTCCTAGTGGTGTCATAAGGATTAGATAAGTAAAATTTCTTTCACATGTGACTATGACTATTTTAATAAATGTATTGTGAGCAATGTAACGTAGTTTACAATTAAAAAAAATTTTTTTAATGTTTCTTTTTGAGAGACAGAGAGAGACAGAGTGTGAGTGGGGGAGGGGCAGAGAGAGAGAGAAAGACACAGAATCTGAATCGGCTCCAGGCTCTGAGCTGTCAGCGCAAAGCCTGATGCAGGGCTCGAACCCACAAACCGTGAGATCCTGACCTGAACCAAAGTCGGACGCTTAACCGACTGAGCCACCCAGGCGCCCCAGCAATGTAATACAGTTTAAAGAAAAATACTAATGATATACCATTTTCAAAGAAAACAAAAAGATGTGTGTTGTAAATTTTAGATTATTATGTGATTGAATTTTAGAAATTGTGTAAGTCACCAATGTATTAGGTTTATGTAATAATCTTATAGGTAAGAGCAATAGTCATTCATTTTTAGAGTTTTTGGCCACTTTCATAGATTTCAAAGTAGCTGTGAAGACACCATTGCAGGGGTGCCTGGGTGGCTCAGTTGGTTGAGCGTCTGACTTTGGCTCAGGCCATGATCTCATAGCTCGTGGGTTTGAGCCCAACATCGGGCTCTGTGCTAACAGCTCAGCACAGTCTGGAGTCTGTATTGGATTCTGTGTCTCCCCTCTCTGTCTGCCACTCCCCACCTCATGCTCTGTCTCTCTCTCTCTCTCTCTCTCTCTCAAAAATAAATAAACATTAAAAAAGAAATTTAAAAAAAGACACCATTGCAGTTTTCATATATACATACATACATTAGTATCTTTGTGCATGCCATATTAGAATGTATCTCAGACATCTGACAGCATGTAATGACAAGATTGATTTCTCCCTTATTGAATCACCTAGCAAATATTGAGTCCCTACTGCACATCAGATGCTGGGGATACCACAGTGAATATGACCGTGAAGATCCCTGCTGTCATGGAACTTAGATTTCATTGTTGAAGGAGACACCAGGAAAGAGTGATTGGACAAGACAACACACAAGAGCAGGGTAGCTTAAGATAGTGATAAGTCCTGAGAAGAAAGTAAAACAGGATGATAGGATAGAGCACGCCTCAAAGGACTACTCTAGTTTATATAGCTATAGAAGGCCTTTGTAAGAAGATGACATTTGATCTGAGATTTGAATAATGAGGAGACCATCTCATGAAGACCTGGGGATGGATTTTCCAGTCAATGGGAATAAGAGTGCAATTGCATTGTAGGCCTGACAAGCCTGGTATATTTGATCACTTAAAAAGATGAGTATTCCTGGGGCGCCTGGGTAGTGCAGTTGGTTGGGCATCTCTAACTCTTGATTTCGGCTCAGGTCATGACCTCACAGTTTGTGGGATCAGACCCCACGTTGGGCTCTGCGCTGACAGTGTAGAGCCTGCTTGAGGTTCTCTCTCTCCCTCTCTCTGCCCTTCCCCTGCTCACTCTCTCTCAAAGTAAATAAGTAAACATAAAAAAGTGAGAGATTAATATTGCTTAAGGGTAGTGATTGAGTGGAAGAATAATTAAGGAGATGGGTGTAAAGACAGTCAGGGACTTATGTGTCACAGGTAGCCCTGGGAATAATTTCTTACTGACTCTGTGAACCTTGATGCTACCAGCAAAGAGTCATATGGAAAAGTATGTGGTTGGTATTTCATAATGAAATACCACATAAGAAAATAAATGATTATTAATTTTGTAGACTCTAGAATTAAACTGGGCCTGATTCCTGACTTCTCTTTAGGGAAATATCAAGTGTAAAACAGTATTTTGAAAACATCAGAGGAGGTAATGGGCATACCACCCTTTCCTTCCCTCCTATTATATATCTATTTGTTATATAATTATAAATATATGCATATATACATGTATAAAGATGTACATATATGTGTATGTGTGTGTTATGTACATCTTTATACACGTATGTATGTGTTTATGGAGATTGATAGATATAGACACTATGAAATTAGTAAATTTTGGTTCATGTTGCAGAGTATGAAATGATCATTTATGTAGAATGTGCAAACTATGCGGTTTGGTAATAATTTTCTATTTTGGATTAATGTACTTTGAGGAATGGTATTAATATTATAGTGGCTGGAATATGTATTCTTTGTTTCACTCGGTAATTTCCTTGAATATGGATTTTATGATGGAATAGACTGATTTAAATTTTTCATTATGAGTTTAACTTCTGGTCATGTTGGTGGGTGATTTTTCTCTTTCTGTTTCCTGGCCACAGGCCGTAAGTCAACCATCTGGAAATGTGCCACTGATAATTAAGAGAAAGATAATATATGCAAAAAATATTAGGTAAATACCTACTATGTACCTGTGCATAACAATTGCTAGTTTCCCTTTCTGGATTGGAGAATAGAATTGGAATATGAAAAAATCTAGTTTAGTGCTATTCTTAGCAGATGACAATTTTTATTTCACTTTCAGTTGTGATAGCCAGTTTTACCACTGGTATTTAGAAAATTGTCACAGATCTTAAAAATTATAAACAATTCATGCTTGTGGTTAGCAACTTAAATGGTAGAATGAGATGTAACATGGAAAGTAAAAGTTCCTGACCCCCATAGCCTTATTTCCCAGAGATAAACATTGTTAACTGTTTCCTGTGTTTCCTTCTAGAAATTTTGTGTTTATGTAAACTTATGTAAGGGTGTATGTGTATAAATTTACATGTATAGTATATCCTCCCCTCCTTTGTCTGTTTGCACCTACAGGTTCAATACTATTCTGCAACATTTTTCTCAATACATACTATGTGTAGCTTTCATAGATCTATCTTATTCTTTATAATGGCTGCATAGCAGTCCATTTTTTGAATGAAATGTAATTTATTGATCTTGTTTGTATTGATAAACATGTATGTTGTTTCTGGTTTCCTTGTAATTGTACAGTTAGAACTTGTATAAGTTTACCCATAGGAATATGCCTTTGAGAGTTTTTTTTTTTTTTTTTAACGTTTATTTATTTTTGAGACAGAGAGAGACAGAGCATGAACGGGGGAGGGGCAGAGAGAGAGGGAGACACAGAATCGGAAGCAGGCTCCAGGTTCTGGGCCATCAGCCCAGAGCCCGACGCGGGGCTCGAACTCACGGACTGTGAGATCGTGACCTGAGCTGAAGTCGGACGTTTAACCGACTGAGCCACCCAGGCGCCCCGAGAGTTTTAAAGCAGTTGCCAAATTGTCTTTCCAAATAGTAGCAGCAGTTCACATGCCTTACCACTGTGCTCCAGTGCTTTCCCCTTTATATTCTGGCTAATGCATGAAAACAAAAACAGTTGACAGTAGATTGGTGAATTTTAATGATGAACAGGAAATATTTTTGGATATGATTAAAGTGTCAGCCATTTTCATTATTTTCTCTTAGGATCTTCTAACATCTCTGCGTAAGTACTTACATGGCAAAAGTTGGATTGTACATTGTATCCCAAAGATAGCAGCACAATGCTCAGCGTCGTTAGAAAACAACTCACACGGGACATGAGTGAGCTGAAGTGATTGGAATTAACATTTATTTTAATATGTAATTATTAGATGCAAGTTAAAGTTCATGTAATTCACATAACAATATACACATTTTTAGACTTCTCAGGACAGATTTTATCTGTCATTAAATAATGGTTAGTGTGGGGCGCCTGGGTGGCTCGGTCGGTTAAGTGTCCGACTTCGGCTCAGGGCACGATCTCACAGTCTGTGAGTTTGAGCCCTGAGTCGGGCTCTGTGCTGACCACTCAGAGCCTGGAGCCTGTTTCAGATTCTGTGTCTCCCTCTCTCTCTGCCCCTCCCCTGTTCACGCTCTGTCTCTCTCTGTCTCAAAACTAAATAAATGTTAAAAAAAATTAAAAAAATTAAAAATAAATAATGGTTAGTGTGAATTAAAAATGAATGATTAAAATGGGTTTAAATTTTGTAGCCATCATAATACTGAATGGATCAGGCAAGAAGCATCAACAGATGCTAAACCCATGGGGAACTTTTAACGAAGGACAGGATATTCACATGATTTTAAAGTGTTCCCTCATAGAGTGCAAAGGAAAAAATAGTAACTATGCAGAGGAGAAATCAGGCAGCATCTTGATCACGTCATGATGATTAATATCAACAGTAAAGGGTAGGGGCTCCTGGGTGGCTTGGTGAGGTTAAGCATCCGACTCTTGATGGTGGCCCAGGTCATGATCTTACGGTTCGTGAGACTGAGCTCCGTGTCGGGTTCTGTGCTGACAGTGTGGAGTCTGCTTGGGATTCTCTCTCTCCTTCTCTCTCTCTGCCCCTCCCCCACTCATGCTGCTCTTTCTTTCTTCATCAAAATAAATAAACTTTAAAAACCCTGAAGAATAGTAAGGGGTAGATGGACACTATGTGTTTCCTGATGTGATTCTCTAAGCAGTATTAGTATTTCAACCAGGAGTGAATAACCTGAATCTAATTATGAGAAAACATCAGATAAACCCTAAAGGAGAAATCTATACCCTTATTTTTATTAAATATAATATTTAACTCAATGGGGAAAAACTGAGAGCTTTTTCCCTGAGATCAGGAACACGACAGGGATGCCCACTCTCACCGCTGTTGTTTAATATAGTGTTGGAAGTTCTAGCATCAGCAATCAGACAACAAAAGGAAATCAAAGGCATCAAAATTGGCAAAGATGAAGTCAAGCTTTCGCTTTTTGCAGATGACATGATACAATACATGGAAAATCCGATAGACTCCACCAAAAGTGCTAGAACTGATACATGAATTCAGCAAAGCTGCAGGATACAAAATCAATGTACAGAAATCAGTTGCATTCTTATACGCTAACAATGAAGCAACAGAAAGACAAATAAAGAAACTGATCTCATTCACAATTGCACCAAGAAGCATAAAATACCTAGGAATAAATCTAACCAAAGATGTAAAAGATCTGTATGCTGAAAACTATAGAAAGCTTATGAAGGTAATTGAAGAAGATATAAAGAAATGGAAAGACATTCCCTGCTCATGGATTGGAAGAATAAATATTGTCAAAATGTCAATACTACCCAAAGCTATCTACACATTCAATGCAATCCCAATCAAAATTGCACCAGCATTCTTCTCGAAACTAGAACAAGCCATCCTAAAATTCATTTGGAACCACAAAAGGCCCCGAATAGCCAAAGTAATTCTGAAGAAGAAGACCAAAGCAGGAGGCATCACAATCCCAGACTTTAACCTCTACTACAAAGCTGTCATCACCAAGACAGCATGGTATTGGCACAAAAACAGACACATAGACCAATGGAATAGAATAGAAGCCCCAGAACTAGACCCACAAACGTATGGCCAACTAATCTTTGACAAAGCAGGAAAGAACATCCAATGGAAAAAAGACAGTCTCTTTAACAAATGGTGCTGGGAGAACTGGACAGCAACATGCAGAAGGTTGAAACTAGACCACTTTCTTATACCATTCACAAAAATAAACTCAAAATGGATAAAGGACCTGAATGTGAGACAGGAAACCATCAAAACCCTAGAGGAGAGAACAAGAAAAAAACCTCTATGACCTCAGCTGTAGCAATTTCTTACTCAACACATCCCCAAAGGCAAGGGAATTAAAAGCAAAAATGAATTACTGGGACCTTATGAAGATAAAAAGCTTCTGCACAGCAAAGGAAACAACCAACAACACTAAAAGGCAACCAACGGAATGGGAAAAGATATTTGCGAATGACATATCAGACAAAGGGCTAGTATCCAAAATCTATAAAGAGCTCACCAAACTCCACACCCAAAAAACAAATAACCCAGTGAAGAAATGGGCAGAAAACATGAATAGACACTTCTCTAAAGAAGACATCCGGATGGCCAACAGGCACATGAAAAGATGCTCAACGTCGCTCCTTATCAGGGAAATACAAATCAAAACCACACTCAGATATCACCTCACGCCAGTCAGAGTGGCCAAAATGAACAAATCAGGAGACTATAGATGCTGGAGAGGATGTGGACAAACGGGAACCCTCTTGCACTGTTGGTGGGAATGCAAATTGGTGCAGCTGCTCTGGAAAGCAGTGTGGAGGTTCCTCAGGAAATTAAAAATAGACCTACCCTATGACCCAGCAATAGCACTGCTAGGAATTTATCCAAGGGATACAGGAGTACTGATGCATAGGGCCACTTGTACCCCAATGTTCATAGCAGCACTCTCAACAATAGCCAAATGATGGAAAGAGCCTAAATGTCCATCAACTGATGAATGGATAAAGAAATTGTGGTTTATATACACAATGGAGTACTACGTGGCAATGAGAAAGAATGAAATATGGCCCTTTGTAGCAACGTGGATGAAACTGGAGAGTGTGATGCTAAGTGAAATAAGCCATACAGAGAAAGACAGATACCATATGGTTTCACTCTTATGTGGATCCTGAAAAACTTAACAGAAGACCATGGGGGAGGGGAAGGAAAAAAAAAAAAAAAGGTTAGAGTGGGAGAGAGCCAAAGCATAGGAGACTGTGAAAAAGTTACATTCTTCAAGAAGTCAGTGTCATGAAAGGCAAAAAGAAGATTTAGAAAGGTATCAGATTAGAGGGGACTAAGGAGACATCACTAAATGTAATACCTGACTGTAGATTGGATCTTATAAAAAACTAAAGGGCATTATTGGATCAGTTGACAAAATTGAAAACAGAACAGTAGATTTGTACAAGTATTTAGCAATGTTGGCATTTCTGAAGTTGATAACTATAATGTAGTCACTTGAGAGAATATTGTTATTCTAAGAAATTAATACTGAAGAGGGCATCTAGGTGGCTCAGTCAGTTGAGTGTCCAAAATTAGTTGATTTTGCTCAGGTCATGATCCCAGGGCTGTGGGATCGAGCACTGCATCAGTCTCCACACTGTGTGTGGAACCTGCTTAATATTCTTAGTATTCTCTCTCTCTCCCCCCCCGACCCCAGCCCCTCTCCCCTGCTTATGCTCTTTTCCTCTATAAAATAAGAGAAAAAAGAAATTTACACTGAAGAATTTAAGGATAGGGGTGCCTGGGTGGCTTTCGTCAGTGTCTGACTCTTGGTTTTGGCTCAGGTCATGATCTCACAGTTCATGGGTTTGAGTTCCACATTGAGCTAGCTCTGTGCTGACAGTGTGGAGCCTGCTTGGGATTCTCTCTCTCCCTGTCTCTCTGCCCCTCCCTGTCTCTCTCTCTCCCTCTGTCTCTCAAAATAAATAAACTAAAAAAAAAAAAAAAGAATTTAAGGATAAAAGGCATGATATAAGCAGTATTCTCTCAAAAATTTCCAGGGGAGGAGTGTCTGGGTGGCTCAGTCGGTTAAGCATCCGACTTTGGCTCAGGTCATGATCTCGAGGTTTGTGAGTTCGAGCCCCGCATCGCGCTCTGTGCTGACAGCTTCGAGCCTGGAGCCTGCTTTGGATTTTGTGTCTCCCCCTCTCTCTGCCCCTCCCATGCTCATGCTCTGTCTCTCTGTCTCTCAATAATAAAATAAAATGTTTTAAAAAATTAAAAAAAAAATCCAGGGGAAAAATATGTATGTAGAGAGGAAGAGTGTGCACACAGGAGTGCATAAATGATAAGGCAAATAGGACAAAATGTTAACAATCAGTGAGCTCTGGCATGTAGGGCTTCTATGCACTAGTTTTATGTTTGCACAACTGTTTTCTAAGTTTGAAATTACGTTCAAGTAAAATGTTAACAAAAGAAGTTAAAGATTTTTGTTTGTAAAGATGACTTTTAAGAGCTCTTTATAAAAACAAAGGTTTTTGATCACTGGTATTTTATTATGTATTAAACAGGGAGGAATAATTCCAAAATGTAGCTAAATCTCATTCAGAAATGATACTAATTCTCTGTTGAGGAACTGCTCATGCAGAACAACAATAGGTACTATAATTGGCAGGTGTTAACTATTGGGTTACAAAGTAAATACTTTTAGAACCTTGAGCTGTGAATGCTGAGTGTGGGCTGGATGTTAGGACCATGAAGAAAGTGCAGAGGTTAGGGTGGTGGTGGTGGTGGTGGTGGTGAGGTGAGCTAGAGAGAAATTGAAGTGAAATGTCTAGAGGAGAATTCAGGATTGGAGGAGGTGAGTTTGGAAGTTATCCATGTAAAGGCTGCCACTGTAGAGCAGTGGTTTCCAATCTTTCCCTTCCAGAGAACACTTATCATATCTCACTGATTTTGTAACGTGCATTTTTTTCTTTTCACATTTTAAAACCATGGAAATCTGGATGTGCCTTACAATCAATGGCATCTGACAGTCAGTGTCAGTGTGTGTAGGAGTGCTGACCACACTGGCTCGTTGACTCTTTTTCCTCCTCACCCCCCCACCCCTTCCTGCGATGGCCTCCCTTATGACTACATGTCCCAGGCCTCTTGGAGGTTTATGTGTGCCCTGACCAGAATGTGAGAAGGCTTGTTTGATCGTCTCTAAGTGGACACAGGAGGTGCCACTTTAGGTAACTAGTGGAGAGTCTCCGGTGCACAGATGGCGTCACTTTAGGCAACAACCTTGTGACCTCACCCAACCCCATGCCCCTCGCTCTATAAAAGCTGGGGATGAAGGTCTACATTTGGTGGGGGGAATGGGGTTGGAGGATGGCTGCAGAGTATTCTGGGTCGTTGGCCTGCCAGATTCCATCCTGTCAGTAAGTCACCTTGGATAAAACTGTAAATGGTGTGGAGAGGCTTGTGACATTTTTCAGTCTCAAAGTGCCTTCCCAGTCTGGAGGATACTTTACTGATGATCTTACACCTTCTAACTGTGGATTGAAGTCAATTCTTCCATAAAAGATGTGTGTTTGGGTCACATGGGTGGCTCAGTTGGTTGAGAGTCTGACCCATTGTGGCTCAGGTCATGATCTTAGGGTCGTGGGATCAAGTCCTGCCTTGGGCTCGTCGCTGAGTATGGAGCCTATGTGGGATATTCTCTCTCTCTCTCTCTCTCTCTCTCTCTCTCTCTCTCTCTCTCTCTCTCTCCCCCTCTCTCCCCCTCTCTCTCTCCCTCTCTCTCTCTCTCTCCCTCTCTCTCTCTCTCTCTCTCTCTCCCTCTCTCTCTCTCTCTCTCCCTCTCCCTCCCTCCCTCCCTCCCTCCCTCCCTCTCCCTCTGTCCCTCTCCCCTGCTCAAGGGGTCTCTTTCTCTTTCTCTAAAATTAAAAAAAAAAAAAAGAATAATAAAAAAAAAAACTTGTGTTTGCTTCTGCCATTAACTTGGGGCTGTAGTAACCTGAGGCCATTTTAAATTAAATTTTGTGGGAGTGCCTAGGTGGCTCAGTCAGTTGAGCATCAAACTTTAAAAAAAATTAAAAAAAAATGTTTATTTATTTTAGAGAGAGACAGTCAGACAGAGGTGAGCAGGGAGGGGCAGAAAGAAAGGGAGACACAGAATCTGAAGCAGGCCCCAGGCTCCAAGCTGTCCGCACAGAGCCTGATACGGGGCTTGAACTCACAAACTGTGGGATCTTGACTTAAGCAGAAGTTGGATGCTTAACCGACCGAGCCACCCAGGCACCCTAATGATTGATTTTTTTGGTTGACTGTGAAGGTTGAGGTTTTTGGTTTCCTAGGATATCACCTCCTACCCCCCCCCCCCCCACAGCCTTGTAGAAATCTTGTTCACCTGTTCCACATTGCCACCCAAAGGGTGGGCACATTACTCATTGTGGCCAATCTAGGTTAATCCCCAAGCTACAATGGTGGTGGGTTTAAGTCTGAGTGGGTGTGTGACTCGGGTCCATCAGGGCCTCATCCAGTCAGAGATTGAGATACGGGCATCAGAAGAAGTAAGACTTTACACTGGGGAAATGCAGGTGAGATTTAGAGCCTGAAGCTTTTGGCAAACATCTTCCAAATCCATATGGAGAAGTTCTGCTTAAGAAATAAAGCTAAGGAAAAACTATCAGGGATGAGAGATGGATGAGAGCCAGAGGTGTGGGGAATGAGAGAAGGCTGAGAGAGCATCACTTCCATTCTTTGAGGTCCTTCTTCCTATAGCCCTTCTTTTAGGATGATGCCAATTTCCTGCCCAGCTTCATGAACCAGTAATGCCTCTCCCTCCTCCCTCCTCCCTCCTCCCTCCTCCCTCCTCCCCTCCCCTCCCCTTCTCCTCTCTCCCCCCTCCTCGACCCTCCTTCACTCCCCCTTCCCCCTCCCTCTGCTCTCCTCCCTCCTCCTCCTCCTCCTCTTCCCCGTTTTTTTTTCCCCTAGTATGGTTTGAGTTAGCTTTCTACCCTTAAAATGCAGAGTTCTGACAAATATAATGACATTTGCTCAAAGAATTGTCATTATCTCTTTCATGCTAAATAGGAAAAAAAAAAAAAAAGTAATGTATTCTAGGCCTCCATTAAAAATGGAGGATAAATGTCCGGAAAAAGAAATAAAAATTACAATTTTGGGAGAGGATCCCTGAGGTATTTTCCATGTCCTAGGATTCTTTTTAGTGATGCTACAGAGAATACTGTATTGAGAGTAAACTTCTATTTAGATATGCAAAGAAGAATAGCAGTATAATTTTCATTAAAAACATCAGCCATATTTAGCTCTGAATAAATATATAAAAGGTACAGAGGATAAAATTACATTTGCAGTTATTTGTGGATTGAATCTTTACTGTCTCTGCTTTTAAAAATTTTTTTTTAAAATTTACTTGTTTTGAGAGAGCAAGCACAAGCAGGGAAGGGATAGAGGGAGAGAGGGAATCCCGGGCACTGTTTACACCATCATTGCAGAGCCTAACACGGGGCTTGAACTCCCAAACCATGAGATCATGGCCCGAGCTGAGATCAAGAGTCAGGCGCTTAACTCACTGAACCACCCAGGTGCCCCTAACGTCTCTACTTCTTAAGAATCTCAGAGTGAGTAAGGCCTAACTGGCCTGAAGCTTCAGGGCTGACCCAGGATGCGAGCTGGAGGACCCGGAGTGTACTGAGTCAGTGTCAGCATTCCGAGCTGGTAAAAATGGTGTTTGTGTGCTCCATTGGGATGGTGAGTTGGGATAGGGGCTGGAGAGCTCAGTATGGCCACATTCATATACAAGTTTACAATTTGATTAGGATTTGAAAACATGTTAAGGAAGGAAAAATTCCCCTTAAAATCATCCTGGTCACTGAATAGTGTGGTAGATAGAAATGATCTCTTATAAGCTGAGAAGCCCAGAAAAAAATGTAGTCATTGTTCCAAGTCCCAGGACAGCTTTATCTAGAGAATAGTGGACACACTCCTACCATTTGTATTTGTTTTCTTCTTTTGGTGTGCATTAGTTTTTAAATTTTACCCGAGACTGGAAAAGTTGTTTATGTGGGTGTGTAAGAGTTGTGTTTTTAAAATAGGTGATAATCCTGTGGATTGACTTAACTAATTTTCTTTGCAAGTGGTTGCGTAGGAGAATTGAATGCAAGTCCTTCTACTTATGTCAGATTTAAATAATGCCTTAATATAATATAATGTCTTAAGTATTGAATTGTCTTTTTATACTACAGTTTGTCCCATGATTCCTTTAACATAGCTCGTAAAGTTGTACACAAGAGTGAGATTGAGATTCTTTACTCTCAGGCACTTCCTTCATTTAGCATTTATTTAAAAAATTTGAATACCAGTCCTGTGTAAGACACTATGGTAAATACAAAGGGTACAAGAAATAGTTTATGCCTTAAACCAGTTACATTCTCAGAGATTTAAAATCTTTACACAAGTATGTGTTACTCAGAGCATTATATATTAAGTGTATTTGTTGAGTATAAGCTAAGTGATTTAAGGTCTGAGAGTATCATTGAAGTCCATTTGGGGTGTTGATTTTATGTGTCAACTTGATTGGGCCATGGAGTGCCCAGATACTTGATCAAACATTATTCTGGGTGTTTCTATGACTGTGTTTTTGGATGAGATTAGCATTTAAATACATAGACTGAGTAAAGCAAATTGCCTCTCTAGCATGGGTGGGCCTCATCCAATCAGTTGAAGGCCTGAATAGAACAAAAGGATGACCCTCAACCGAGTAAAAGAGAATCATTTCCTGCCTGCCTTCAGACTGGGACATCAGCATTTTTCCTGCAGATTCAAACGGAAAGATCAGCTCTTCCTGGGTCTCAAGCTTGCTGGTCTACAGACAGGAACTACACCATCAACTCTCCTGGTTCTCAGGCCTTCCGACTCAGACTGGAACTAAACCATCAGCTCTCTTGGGTCTCTAGTTTGCTGACTCACCCTGCAGATCTTGGGACTTGCCAGCCTCCTTAAGTTTTCAACCAGTTCCTTATAATAAATGCCTTTATTTATTTCCTCTTAATTTTGTTTCTCTGGGGAACTCTGACTAATCTAGAGCAACTCAGAAAGGTATCATGGAGGAGGTGGAATTAAACCACAGGTTAAGCTATTGCATCAGCAAGATTTCACAAGGCGAAGATGTTAAAGGAAAACTATAGGTAGAGGAAATTGCATATGTGTTGGGAGCAATCTCAAGTAGTATTAATTTGACTTGGATTTTAGACTGTTTCTACTGCTGTTTTGCATTTCAAAAGCATTGTGGGAGAGTGCTAGTTTGACCACAATCTACTGGATGGTGTGTATGTACTTTTTTTTTTTTTTACTGTAGCAGGTGGGTTGATTATTGGGTAAAGAGGAGGACTGCTTTCTCAGCAGCCTGGTTAATCTTCCTTGTGATCATTTTTCATTACTTTGCCATGCTCTTAGCTACTTAGTGCCAGGGGGGGAGGGGATGGTTAGATTTTTAGAATGGCGGACTGTATAAAGTTTGTAAGTGTGTGTGTGTGTGTGTGTGTGTGTGTGTGTGCGTGTGTGCGTGTTGCTATTTGTAGTGGTCTTGGCAGGTTTGCAAAGTCGACATGATTGTATTCTTCCTTTGGTCCTATTTTTTTTTCTATTTTTTTTAACGTTTATTCATTTTTCAGAGAAAGAGAGTGCAAGCAGGGGTGGGGTAGAGAGAGAGAGGGAGACACAGACTCCAAAGCAGGCTCCAGGCTCTGAGCTGTCAGCACAGAGCCCAATGTGGGGGCTCAAACTCACAAACCATGCGATCATGATCTGAGCTGAAGTCAGATGCTTAACCAACTGAGCCACCCAGGTGCCCCACTTTGGTCCGATTTTAAATTTGCTTTTCTGTTTGTGGATGTAAGTTACAGAAAGGCAAGGTTTATATAGCTTTGAAATGCATGTTTATTACTGACCTCTTGAAATATGGCTAGTGTGAATAGAGTTTTTTAGTTTTATTTTAAATTGCCACAAATGGCTAGTGGCCACTCTAGGGGATGGTACAATTCTAGAGTTTAAGTAGTTTTGATGTCTTTCTAGAACACTCTGTGGAGGTTAAAAGGCTGTAATATTTTCATTCACATATAGTAAAATACATATTAAGAATAGAATATTTTAAATTTATAGATGTGTTATTGGTGGTTGCATGGTAAATGAATTTTGATTCTGGCAGCTATCTCGTAAAATTAGGTGTTAGTTGATTGGCCTATACTTTGAGTAATACCAGATATTAGTATGTGAATGTTAGAAAGCAATATATTTATTAATAATAGGATTAGTAAAATGATAAAAGGAAAAGGGCTATGTGATAAAAGGTGAAAGAATAAGGACAGGAGAGGGAGAAAAATCTAGGAAAGTCTAGGTGGAGATAGTTTGGCAAAAAAAAAATCTGTACCAACTGTTAGAGTAAAAGGAGACCTCCAATAAAAAACACTTTTGTAGCTCTTTCTGCCCACAGGTCCTGTCCCTGTGCGTGATTAAAAAAAACCTTTTTGCACCCAAACAAACAAACAAACAAACAAAAAAACCCCCAAAAATCCAAAACACTTTTGTATAGTAAAAAGAAACATGCTATTTTTGTCAAGAGAGAAACTTTCGGGGCGCCTGGGTGGCGCAGTCGGTTAAGCGTCCGACTTCAGCCAGGTCACGATCTCGCGGTCCGTGAGTTCGAGCCCCGCGTCGGGCTTTGGGCTGATGGCTCGGAGCCTGGAGCCTGTTTCGGATTCTGTGTCTCCCTCTCTCTCTGCCCCTCCCCCGTTCATGCTCTGTCTCTCTCTGTCCCAAAAATAAATAAAAAACGTTGAAAAAAAAATTAAAAAAAAAAAAAAGAGAGAAACTTTCACCAAAGGTGAAACACAAGGACAAATTTATTACAATTTTTTGTAAGGGATATTGAATAGTATAAGGATGATATTGTTTTCTAGAACTAATAATGGAGATATTTTCATCTTATGCCCTCATTAAACCTTGTTAGAAATTTGTGAAGAGCAAAAGTCTGCCAACAACCATGTGAGAGAACTTACAAGGGGATCCTTCAGCCCTAGCTGAGTCTTGAGATGGCTGAAGCCTGGCTGACAGCTTGATGATACAACCTCCTTAGAGAACTTGAGCCGGAGCACCCAACTAAGCCACTTTCACGTTATTTACCCACAACTGTGAGACAAACAATGTTTGTTGTTTTAAGCTGCTATACTTTGGGGTGAGCTTTTGACACAGAAGGAGATAATGATATAATACTGGATGTTTATTTTATGCTGTAGTTGTTTTGGGATGAAGACCCTTGATGTTAAACTTTGAACAGATACAGTTTCCAAAATGTTAAAAATTATTTATGGAAATATATTTACTGCTTTATACAGCTGAAGGTATAATTATGAAAAGGGGTGAAAATAAATTACTTTTTACTAGCCATCCTAAATGGCACTTGGCCACTTGAATGCATGAAAATAGCTAATAATAGCAGCTAACACATAGTGAACTTTTTCTATTTGTCAGAAACTATGTAAGCATACTGTGCACATTATCTCATTTAAGCCTCACAAAATCCTATGAGGTACTTCAGATTTTAAGAGGCTAAGTAACTTTTCTAAAGTTACATGGGCAAATGCATTGTAGCCACTGTACCATACTGCCATAAGACAACTTCTCAGAAATCCAAGTAGCAAACATCTGAAGAATTCCTAGATTTTGATACTCTGGAGATATAGTGGTGAAAAAAGTTAGACACATTCTCTGCTCTCATGACACTTAGAATCTTCTGAAGGAAATAGACATTAGTGAAATAAGAATATATTTACCAAAAGAATATATTTGTTGCGAACATGAATTTTGTGAGATCCTTTAAGAAAAGCAAGTCATGTTGCAGGTGAGTAATAGCATGTTTAGGAACTGAAAAACAAAAAGGAAGAGTGGTGTGAGATTAGGCTGAAAAGATATGCATGGGCTAGATTAGCAAGGCCCCTGGGGGGGTGAGGTTTTGTTCTTCTCCCTGAGCGCTGTGAGAAGCTATTGAAAAGTCTTTCTGTAGTAGATGTTGAGGTTTTCTTTTTGAAAAGACTCTTGTAGGGGAAACATGAACAGCTGCTTGCTGGCTGTGGGGGTGGGTGTGGGTGTGGTACCAGAGTGGCTTTGGAGTGAGACTATTAGGAAGCTCTTGCAATAATTCCAACTAAAAGATGAACTTGGGTGATGGCAAAAGCCTTTTCAGAAACAAAATTAGGTATTTGAAAGATGGTTAGAAGATAAAATCATCTGGACTTGGTGATAGATTGATTACCAGGGGTGGAGGGTGGGGAGGAGATACCAAGAATGATGGGAATATTTCCAGCTTGCCTATCTGGATAGATGGGGGACAAGTTTGGTGGCAAAGCTCATTATTAGCTCTTGTTGAATTTGAGATACCTTTGAGATTATCCATGCTAAAATCTTGAAATCAGTTGGATCTCAGAGAACTCGGGGCTGGAGATAAAAATGTCCAACACATGGGCAAATAGGTGGAAATTGAAGTGGTGGGTAAGAATGCCTTGTGAAAGTTCCCAAGAAGAGAAAAGGTTCTAGAAATTGAGGAGTTCTAACATTCTAATTGTTAGGGTCAGGCGTAAGGCAGGGTAAAGATAGGAGTCAGGCTAAAAAATTTTTAGCAGTCAAAGGCTTTATTTGGGAACTAAGGTCTCCGGGTGAGGTTCCGTGACTTAGGGAGAGAGAGGATTCAGGGAAGTCGCCCCCAGGTGTGGTGGGGTGGGGTTTTTAAGCTGCAGTGGTTCCGGGTTTAGGTCCGGGTGGGCCTTTTTTCGCGTCAGGTCCTGCTGTCGCTCAGTGACTGGTTGACCTCCAATTCGTTCTGGCAGCTACTAGGGGCTTGTTGTTGGGTTGCGCTGGCAAGATGGCCGTCCCCTCTGCTGTGGTTCCAAGGACATCCTAACACTAATATCAACTGGCCAAAATGAAGAGAGTAGCTTACAAAGGAGATGGCAGAGGGATTCTTTCACTCACGTACATATGCATTCAACAAATATTTGAGTGCCTACTATGTGCCAGGCAGTATTATAGGATCCAGAGATAGAGCAGTGGACAAGAGAGTCAATGTCTTTGCTCTCTTAGAACCTACGATGTAGCAAATGTAAATAATTTAGGGGCGCCTGGGTGGCGCAGTCGGTTAACCATCCCACTTCGGTTCGGGTCAAGTCCCGTGTAGAGCTCTGTGCAGACAGCTCAGAGCCTGGAGCCTGCTTTGGATTCTGTGTCTCCCTCTCCTGCTTGCACCCTGTCTCTGTCTGTCTCTCTCTCTTTTAAAAATAAACATTAAAAAAAGATAATTTGGATAGAGACAAGTGCTAGAAGGAAATAGAAGAGGATTATGTGATAGCAACTGAGATGGGGAAGACTAGAAGAGAAATAAGGTTTTTGATGAAAACCAAGAACGTCCCTTTAGCTATGCTACTTTTGAGGTGTGTGAGAGCCAAGTGATGACCACTGCATTCTAGGAAATAACACTCCTTCTATTTGGCAGGCCAGAAACCCAGCAGTCATTCTTTATTCCTTTCTCTCTTATCTCCTGTTCAGACCATTAACAACTCCTAACAACTCTATTTTTAAGATTTGTGCCCAGGGGCCCTTGGGTGGCTCAGTTGGTTGAGTGTCTGACTTTTGGCTCAATTTATGATCCTAGGGTCATGGGATCAAGCCCCAAGTTGGGCTCCACGCTGAGTATGGAGCCTGCTTGGGATTCTGTTTCTCCCTCTGTTCCTTTCCCCTGCTGGTGGATGCTCTAGCTAAATAGGTAGGTAGGTAGGTAGATAGACAGAAAAAAAAACATGTGCCCAGTCTGATTACATTGATTACTGGTACTGTTGCTTTAAGCCAAGTCACTATTTCCTCTTGCCTAGACTGTCATTGCAGTGACTTTTTCTTTGGTCTTCCAACTTCCAATCATGTCCTCGTGTAATCTGTTCCTTACATTGCAGCCAGAGTGATCTTTTATTTTATTTTTTTAATTTTTTTTAATGTTTATTTATATTGGAGAGATAGAGACAGAGTGTGAACAGGGGAGGGACAGAGAGAGGGAGGGAGACAGAATGTGAAGCAAGGCTCCAGGCTCTGAACTGTCCGCACAGAGCCCTTCGTGGGGCTTGAACCCACAAACCGGAAGATCATGACCTGAGCTGAGGTCAGATGCTTAACTGACTGAGCCACCCAGGTGCCCCCAGAGTGATCTTTCAAACACTAAGATCTTACATGTCACCTCCTGGATCAGATGCTCTCATTTCCCCCCATAACAACTAAGTGCTTTACAGCGGCTATAATGCTCTATAAGATCTGGTCACTTTCAGCTTTTCTGACTTCATATTCAAATGTTTTTTTACTCTGCTTCAGGACCCTTTGCTTCCTTCAAGGTATTGGAATTATTCCCGAGTTTAGGGTGTTCACTATTTCTTCTGCTTAGAATGCTCTTGCTCCGTATTTTCACATAGCCTTCTCCCTTACTTCATGCCATTTTCTGTTCAGGTATGACCACTTACCATCAAATATATGTAAATATATACATATATATTAGGTAATTTTGTACACACACATATATATGTGTATATGTGTATATTGGCCAAAACCCCAGCAGTCATTCCTTGTTATTTATGTATATTATATCTATATAATAAGTTTATCATGTGTATGCTTGCAGTATTTGCTTATTATATATATATATGTGTGTCTGCTCATTATCTTTCTTTTTCTAGAATACAAAGACATCTTATTTATCTCTGTATCCCAGTAGCCTGGAATAATGCCTCATGCATAATATATGTGTTTAATATTTTATGAATGAATGAATGAATATATAAGTCCAGAGCTCAGAGGAAAGTTCAGTGCTGAAATGTAAATTTAGGAGTCAGTAGTTTATAAATGGTGTTTAAAACCATAGGATTGAATGAGTGTATCAAGGGACAGTGGGTAGCCATAGCAGAAAAGGGGACCCAGAATTTAGCTTTGGGCTACTTTTCCCTCTATAAATCAGCCTAGGAGGACCCAGCAAATTACGAGGAATGCCGAAAGAGAGAAATCATTGAAACAAAGAAAGGAAATGTTGTAAGGACACACCTGTGTTGAATGATACTGAGAGGTTGACCAAGATGCGGCTTGTGAACCAGCCACTGGATTTGGCAAGATAAAGGTTGTTCTGTAGCCTGCAGGAGTTATGTCAGTGGAGCGGTTGGGATAGAAACCAGATAGAAAAGTAAAAGATAGCTCAAAAGGTAGAAAGAACAAAGAAGAGAACTCCTTTGAGAAGTTTTGCTGTGAACAGAGAATTGCGTAATTATTGAAGGAAAAAAATAAAGTCAAAGGAAAGCTTAAGTATTTCTCAGAATTTTCTGACTTTGGGATCCACCCATCTTGGTTATCCCTCTTTTGTTTTTTTAAAGTTTATTTATTTGAGAGAGAGACAGCATGAATGGGGGAGGGGCAGAGAGAGAGAGAGAGAGAGAGAGAGAATGAATGAATGAATGAATGAATCAATCCCAAGCAAGCTCCATGCTGCCAGCTCAGAGCCCAACACAGGTTCGAACTCACGAAACCATAAGATCATGACCTGAGCCCAAACCAAGAGTCAGAGGCTTAACCGACTGAGCCACCCAGGTTGCCTCTCTCTTTTTTTTTTTTAATGTCCACTTATTTCGAAAGAGTGTGCACATGCCCATGCATATGCATAGGGGAGGGGCAGAGAGAGAGAGAGAGAGGAAGGAAGAGAGAATCCCAAAAAGGCTTCCTTGCTGTCAGCACAGAGCCCAATGAGGGGCTCAATTCCACAAACTATGAGATCATGACCTGAACCAAAATCAAGAGTTGGACGCTAAACTGACTGAGCCACCCAGGTGCCCCAGTTGTCTCCTCTTATAATGAGGTCTAGCTGTCATTGATTAACTGGAAGATTGATTCATAATGTCTTTTTGTGAGGTGGCAAAGCCTAGCTCCCTGTCCAAACCTTCTGTCTACCAAGGTGCTCTTTCTTCCTCCATTTCTTAGACTCTGGTAAATGCTTCCTGTTTCCTTAATGTCAATTCTTTAGTAATTGACATCTTTATTAATTTAAGATTTTCAACTGATTGCTTTTCTTGATGATTTCATTGCATCGTATAACCGTTGTAGTGTCTAGCATCAATAATATTGATAGTAACTGTAATAAGATGCTAACGTATATTGACATTTACTATGTATGTGGGACCATTTTAAGAGATTTGTATGTATCTGTTGTATTCAAAACAGTCCTGGGTGACCAGTACTGTTATTCTCAACAGAGGATCCAAGGATATGAGGTATGGAAAATTTTAACTTGATTTCCTCAGTATTAAACAGTGAGTTAAGTGGCTGTCAGTCTGGTTGTAGCGCTTTTGCTCCTAACCATTAAGCTGTTGTCTCTATATTAAAAAAAAAAGTCTCATTTTCAAAAGAAAATGTCTCATTTCCCAGTTACATTAAATAAATATGCCTTTGGTGAATTACTTTGATAAAGTCAAGAATTCTCCACTTTTATATCTATTATGTGAATATATGTTTTGGTCTGGGTTGCTGGTAATGCCATTATTTTTTTAGTAATCAGGGTTTAGAGCTAGATGGGACATTTAATTAAATAATGACTGGAATAAAATTTACTAATCAGACCTGTTTTCTAAATTGCATTCCCCCCCCCCCCCCCCCCCCGTATCTTTTTTGGCTTGCCTCTGTTGACTGTGAACTTTAGTTTTAAATTTATTTGTGCTGACAACAATAAACATTATTTATTTCATGTGTAATTTTACTAACCTTACAAGGCTCACCATTTCCAGACTGTCAGAGTAGCCATTATCAAGTTTACACTTCTTAAATATACTCTTTTGGATTCATGAAATTCCATTTTGACAGTGATAAAGAGCATGTTCAGAGGCATCATTGAAAAGGAATGTGAGGACTGTTTATGGTAGCTCTACAAGTCTCTTTCATTTATCTAACATAAAAAGTTCTGTCGACATCCTTATGGTAGAGTATATAATACATAGGTATGGTTTTTTTTTTTTCAACGTTTATTTATTTTTGGGACAGAGAGAGACAGAGCATGAACAGGGGAGGGGCAGAGAGAGAGGGAGACACAGAATCGGAAACAGGCTCCAGGCTCTGAGCCATCAGCCCAGAGCCCGACGCGGGGCTCGAACTCACGGACCGCGAGATCGTGACCTGGCTGAAGTCAGACGCTTAACCGACTGCGCCACCCAGGCGCCCCTACATAGGTATGTTTTTAATAAGGTTAGTTATTAGTGATGTGCTTCAGTGAAAAATAAGATAATAAACAAAAAAAAATGTTTAGGAATTTAAATTTTGGAGTTATTTCAGGACTATAATTTAAATTTTTTAAATTACAAATTTAAATAAGTGGTTTCATTTCATGTGATTGGCCAAACCAACTATGGCTGATAAAAGTTACAAAGTTCTAATACTGAAAGCTAAAAGCTAAAAGCTTATTTAAGTAAGTTTCTATGCTTTTGTGAACATCACACTTAGAATTAAATGAAAATATTGTTACTTGCTGCAGCTCTGAAGACCTTGTAAGAACAGAGGCTTAGTCAGTACTGTTCGTGCTAATGTTATAAAGAATGCCAGAGGCTATGGAGAGGAACTAAGAGAATTTGAGAAAAGGAAGAGAAAGTAACATGTTTTTGAAATACCTATTGTATTCTAGGCAACTCAGTGATAGGACTGTTACTTATATGATCTTATTTAATTCTCACAGAAGTATTGCAAGGTATTAATCTTCCCCTTTTACAGATGAGAAAACTGATGTTGCAAAGGTTATCTTGATGAAGATCATGTAGACAGAATTCAAATCTAGATCTGTTGGATATTTAAGCCCAGTCTGTGCTCTTGCTTCATGGAGTTGTTCTTGGTCCTTTTCCTTTTCCTTTTCTTTCTTTTTTCTTTTCTTTTCTTTTCTTTTCTTTTCTTTTCTTTTCTTTTCTTTTCTTTTCTTTTCTTCTCTTCTCTTCTCTTCTCTTCTCTTCTCTTCTCTTCTCTTTTCTTTTCTTTTTTTCTTTTCTTTTCTTTTTTTCTTTTCTTTTCTTTTCTTTTTTAAGTTGGGTCTTGTTGTTGTTGGTATTTTTTAATGTTCATTTTTGAGAGGGAAAACATGAGCAGGGGCAGGGCAGAGAGAGAGGGGGACAGAGGATCCAAAGCAGGCTCTTTGCTGACAGCTCAGAGCCTGATTGTAAGGCTCAAACCCATGAACTGTGAGATCATAACTTGAGCTGAAGTCAGACACTCAACCGACGGAGCCACCCAGGTGCCTGGTCCTTTTTAAAAAGAAAATTCTTCTGTGTCCTAGCAGAATTCCCGTGATACTTACATTTTTATTCTGTTGACTATCATAAACATCAAGATATTGACCCTCCTATATAAGCCTGCAGGTCTTTGAGGTACAAGTACTGAGTTACACAGCTGCCTCATCTATCAAGATGTTATAGAATAACGAAAAGTAATGAAAGTAAAACTGTCAGATGTACATATCATTGATGTTTTGTCAGGGCTCAGGCAGCTTTTATAGAAGAAGTGTGCTTTCAGACTGTATTCACTGCCATATTGAGGATACCCATAAAGAACCTCCTCTACCTCAACCCAGTCCATTTATCTTCTGTAGTCCATTTATCCCTGAGTTAGAGAATTTTCCCTATTACCTCTGATATAGTTTCAGATAAGGGCAAGATGAGACATTCTTTTGTTTTTCTTTTTAAAGTTAGCTCTACACCCAATATGGGGCTTGAACTCAATGACCCCAAGATCAGAATCGCATGCTCCAAGTGATTGAGCCAGCCACATGCCCCAAGACCAGACATTTATTTCTTGGACATAATTTTCCTTAGCATTTCTTTTAGAATGCCAACAGTGAATGCATTATTGACCAATGTGGATATATAAGAAAGCATCTCAGTCCTTTTATTGATCAGGTTCATAGTGCAGTTGTTTTAGGAATTTCAAATAAAATTACAACAATGCATTAATCTGATGACTCAAATGAATTTAAATATGCTGACTTTTAGCTTATTGGTGTTTTGTTTGTTTTTTAGCCTTTTATAACATTTCAAAGATCACATTGTGCTTATTTTTCCATTGACCTCTGACCAAAAGCAATAAAGTTCTGTCCTGGGTGGAACTTGGCTAGCTGTAGTTTCTCAAGTTTCTATATAATGAGGGATTTTGCTTTAGCATTGCCACTTTTGTTCACTTCTCTATTTTATTCCATCTTGGTTGTAGAAATATGTACTACATAATAAAATACTGAGACTTGATGAGTTTTCTTATTTTAACTTGCAAACAAGAGGTTTTACAGAAACATTTGTAAGACCAAACTACTGTGAGATAAATGATTTATATTCAGTAGTCGGTTGATGTGACTTTCAGTACCATACCCATATGTAAGTGCAAAACAAATTTTGAGTAAAGAATCATAGCCGTAAATTTTTTTTTGCATCAATGCTTTGTAACATAATTCATGACTAAAATGATTGAATAAATTATCAAACGGGTATATGTAGACTGAAGTTCTTATTTGCAAATAATGGAAGTCAACTCTGGATGTTTTGAGAACTGAAAAAGTACTGAGAAACGCACAGAATTACTGGGAAGGATGGAAAACTAGGCTCAAACAAAGGGAAAAAAGGGAGGAAACAAAATTAATAGCAGACAAGACCACAGCCTAAATCACAGCACAACAGTCTGGTGAATGCATGCGAGGCTGCCACCAAACTATGAACACTCACTTGATTCTTAATTGCTCCAGCCCATGAATGGCAGCCATTACCTCTGATGTCTTGATATTGCTGCTGTCCGTTCCCACTTGTCCCGGAATGGATTCTTCCAACCTCTAGCCCTGGATCAGTGTTTGAGTAGCTAATCTAAGTTCCCATTTAATGCTGAACTACAAACATGGTCATGAAGTGAATATCTGGTGTTTTCAGGTTGTGTAGTGGAAAGTGAGCTCTGCGGGCCATCCACACTCATCAGGTAGGGGATTTCTTAAAAAAAATTTTTTTTTTAATGTTTCATTTAGTTTTTGAGAGCAAGAGAGACATAGTATGAGTGGGGGAGGGGCAGAGAGAGAGGGAGACCCAGAATCCGAAGCAGGCTCCAGGCTCTGAGCTGTCAGCACAGAGCCTGATGCTGGGGCTCAGACTAGTGAACTGCGAGACCATGACCTGAGCAAAGTTGGACACTTAACCAACTGAGCCACCCAGGCATCCTGGGGATTTCTCAAATGTAGGAAAGGAGTTCAGATGTTGGGTGGCCCCAAATGGACAGATATCCACTACATTCTCTTTATTTTTGCAGCTGATTTCTTTTCTTTCTTTTAACCAATGATTGCGTAAGAGAAAAAGGAATAAAATGATTTAAAAATTTTAGATTGAGAGACATGGTTGGAGAAATAATAATACTCTAGATGTTCTTTGATGTTTCAGGCTCTTTTCCAACTTTACTTTTAGTTATTGCTTTAGTATGTTCTGTGAAGGCATGGTGGTATTGATAACACTATCAAACATTGTGATAACAAACATTATCACTTAATCATAGCCTTCTACTTCTTCTGAAAGATGTGATTTCCCTCACGTTTTTAACTGGCTTGGATAATATGTTCTGAAAGTATAATGGAAAGGACAGAAACCTTAGAGCCAGATTTGGAGTCAGATGTGACCCCTGTCACTCTATTATTATCATTTGGCATCTAATTATTGTTAGCCCTATTTTAGTAATGAGAAAACTGAGCCATAGAGAGGTTAAGTAGCTCAAGAATTTTTGATGAAACAGGAATGATTAAGCATGAAAAAGCCACAAAAATTAAATAACTTTGTCCTTTTTTCTCCTTGTAGAAGAAGTACTTTTAGAGTGTCTCAAGTATGCAGTGGGTATAGATGCCCATATTAAAGTTGTTGATGTCTAATTTTTATTTATTAAATTTTAATTCTAGTATAATTAACATACACTATTGTATTAGTTTTAGGTGTACACTATAGTGATTCAACATTCTGTACATTACTCAGTGCTCATCATAAGTGTACTCTTAATCCCCTTCCCCTTTTCACCCCCCCCACCATAACATCTATTTGTTCTTTTATTTCTTAAATTCCACATATGTCTAATAAAAAAAAATTTTTTTAACGTTTATTTATTTTTGAGAGAGAGACAGAGCATGAATGGGGGAGGGTCAGAGAGAGAGGGAGACACAGAATCTGAAACAGGCTCCAGGCTCGGAGCGGTCAGCACAGAGCCCGACACAGGGCTCGAACCCACGGACCGCGAGATCATGACCTGAGCCGAAGTTGGATGCTCAACCGACTGAGCCACCCAGGCGCTCCTAATTTTAAATTTATATACAATAACAGATAATCAGGTTAGATAATTGAGTCTCAGTTCTCTGTGTTTTATGTTTAGAACTTTGTTCACATTCTAAATAACTCTTGGGTTTACCCTACTACCATTGTTTTACGTTTGTATAATATTTTAACGTTTTAGAATATTTTACTTTGACTTTATCCTTGCAACACCCCTGTATAATATAAAGTCAATTTTATTGATTTGGAAACTGAGGAGCAGAGAGGAAGAATGTCTTAAGATCTGTGAAATGGTGATCATGTACTTTATTTGAGGTGTTTAGGTACATAACTAAGAGCATGTTTTATTACTTTAAATGTACTTTTGTTTAAATGTTACTTTTTTTTTTAGTAGAAAGACATTAATATTTGGAGCTGTTTAGCTGTCAGGCTATAATTTAGTTTTCAAAGAGAAACTTCCCTCATGGAGCTTGTATGTTATTGGAAGGAGACAGAAAATGAATGTGAAAAATAATGGTCAGCTGTTGATAAGTAAGTGCTATGGAGAAAATTAAACAAGGAAGGGTAAAAGGGAGTTCGTTCTAGGAATGGGACAGGGGAATTGAAGTTTAAACAGAGTCTTTGAGTAAGACCTTACTAGGAAGGTGACATTTGGGCAAAAAAAGACCTAATGGAAACATAGGACAGAGGCATTCAGTACCGTGGAGAAGAAGGTCACATGCCGAGAGAACAGGCTCAAAGGCCCTCTGAGATTGGAGGGTGTCTGACGTGTTCAAGTTGAGGCAAGGGAGACAGTATGTCAAAAGCTGGAGAAGCAGAGGGAAGAGTAAGAGAAAAATACTGAAAAAGCTTACGAAAGTTAATTGTAACTTTTTTTTTCTTATGTCTAGATTGCATACTGGTACCTAACTTTACTGAATGTTTCAGCTGTTAATAGGAATCATTAATGCCCAATCAGCACATCAGGGGATGGGGTTTGAGCAACTGTGTTTTTACCTGGGGTGGCAAGGTTGAGAACCATGACTCTGGACTAGTTCAATGTGAAGAACAGATCAAATTAAATATACTTTGAGGAACTGCCTTTTTAATACACAATTTTAGAGGTCTTTTTTTAGTGTTCTTTTCTTCATGGTTAGGTAACATTGAAAGGAAAATAATGACCTTATAAAATACCACTCTTGAAGATAACTTACCAGGATGGATCATCTGTGTTTGCCTAGTCCATCAGAACAACTTAAAATATAGCTTAACATTTTAGACCACAGTTTTGCCGTGTATAAAATACCAATCTTTAGCTTAATGACATGATTTCTGTTTTGAGCAGTTTCATAAAGACATAATGCAATTATTTTAACTCTCATTGTTGAGATGCACTTATTAATATTTTTTTAAATGCACATTATGAAAAATTCATTTTGGGAATTTGGTATATATTAAGCTTATTTCGGGACAGTAGTATCTACATTTCTTTACAAAATGACAATATAAAAAATGGCATTCAGATTCCTCTGATGTCATGAACATCTTTTTTACTTATTAGGTTATAAGTTTCACTAATATTTGTCAAGAAAGAGTTACAACAAGAAATTTATGAGGATTCTATAGTGTCAGATGAGTTGAAATTTTAGGAGTAAATGTTTTATCTTTTACGAAAAGGTATCTTTACGATGGTCTGAAAGAAGAGACAATAAAATTCCAGTTGTGCAGTTTAAAAAATGTCTTATCTGCGTCTTGTCTTTTCCTCTATTTTTTCTAGTTTACTTCTAATCCCTCCAGTTTATTCCTCTTAATCCATCAAATTTGGAAGTTGACCAATGGTTTTGGTATCTTCTGAGGTCTTTGTGAATTCTCAAATTCAACACGTGTAACTTGTAATGGTAATTGTTAAGGCATGATTGATTTTTAAAGTTTATTTATTTTGAGAGAGAGAGTGGGAGTGGCAGGGAGAGAGGGAATGCCAAGGAGGCTGTGTACTGCCAGCACAGAGCCCAATGCAGGGCTCAAACTCACGAACTGTGAGATAATGACCTGAGCCGAAACTAAGAGTCAGATGCTATGCTCAGCCAACTGAGCCCCCCAGGTGCCCCAAGGCAGGACTTTTAATACATGTTCTCCAAGCTGGGCTGTACGAATCTCCCAACAGGTGAACCTGATTGGTGTTCTACTTCAGCATTTTCTGCTATTTGTCCTGTTACAATAACTTTGATGAAGTGATGAAGGTTTTTGCATAAGGTCACTCTGTGGGAAATGGTCCTGAAAAGGGAGCCATTGGTAGTGATAAAAGTAGAAAAAGAAAAAGAAAAAGGCTAATAAGAAAGATATGACTTGTAGCTAGAAAATATAAGTTTAAGACATATTCCAGAGTGGGATGTCATTTCTTTTTTTGCAGGAGCTTGGGATCAGCCATGGATGGGGCCATCACCATTACTCTATACAAGGAAAAAGAAAAGAGATTCTGACTGTTTTAGAAAGTTTTCTTGTATTAAAAACCATTTGAGTGGGAGCACACTTTACTGAAAACTGAAAATTATTTGTTAGCATTCAGTGTGAGGACATGCATAGGAATCCCCTTACTCAAAATTTTAAGTATAGTTTTGACTCAAAGCTTATATCATTTCCTCTCACATTGAAATTAAATGCAGTTTATTTTATATATTGTTGACAATCTTGTTGAACTTGCTGGTTCTTATAACTAACTTCTAGATTGTTTTTCTTGGAGTTTGCAAGTAAACAGTTTGATCATCTGTAACAGTGATCATTTTTCTTTCTAATCTCACATTTTACCTTTTTTTCTAATTGCACAAAGTTAGCACTTCCAAGACAGTACTTTTTAGCATCTATTGAACAGTTACGTGCCTTTTCTTTGTCGTGGATTAATAAGGTGAAGAATATAAATTGGTGCTCAATAGTGAATTATTCTTGAATTTTTGGAAATACGGGAATCTGTTCTTTTTCTATCAGTTTTTTATTCAACACAGAGAAGAAGAAATAGTGTAATGAAAATCTGTATATGCTCTGCCTGAATTCAGTAATTGTTCTCATTTTGCGGTATTTGCTCAATTTTCCTAATCTATTTGAAGCCATTAGAAATTGTGATACTTTACGCTATATACTTTAGATAGCATGCATTTCTCAGAGTAAGGACTCCAACATAACTATAAAACTCCTCTATTACATCTAAGAATATTAATAATGATTCTATACTAATATCTATTCTTTATTTTCCCAAATGTCCTGAGAACCTCTTTTACAGCTCTCATTTTTTCCCCAAACTAGGCAAGGTGTATACATTGCACGTGGTGTCTATTTCATTTTATTTCATCTGGAACTGCATCCTGGCCATCGCCTTTTTATCCCAATGAAGTGACTCTTTGAAGAATTCAAGACAGTTGTCTTGATAGATACTGTCCCTGTTCTCATAGAGCTTTTTACTGGTGCAAGAGACAAACATCAAATATACAATATCATATGTAATTTATAAATATGTAGAATCATATAGATGAGAAACTGAGAAGTAGAGAGATTTAAGTTCTGTCTTAACCAATCTGACACTGTGGGTAAGTGGCTAACTGTATTTGAACTGAGTCTGGTTCAAAACTCACTCTATTTCAACCGTTATCAAGATGAGTCATCTGATTTAAAAATGTTAAAGAAAAAAATGGAGCCTGCAAAATTCAGGTGAGATTCTTACTTTTCACTGATAAACTTTTCTCTTTTTTAAATTATAGACCAATAATGTTTCTATATAAGAGAATGTGTCTTTTAAGATTTTACTTTGTAAGAATTGCCCGGCTATAGGGGTGCCTGGGTGGCTCCATTAGTTAAGCGTCTGACTCGACTTGGGCTCAGGTCATGATCTCACAGTTGGTTCGTGGTTTTGAGCCCTGCGTTGGACTCTGCTGACAGCGTGGAGCCTACTTGAGATTCTTTCTGTCTCCCTCTCTCTCTCTGCCCCTTCCCCTGCTCTCTGTCTCTCCTCTCTCTCTAAATCCCCCCCCCCCCCAAAAAAAAGAATGTCAGGCTGTGGGCTTCTAAATAACCTGCAGGTTAACTTGCAGGCCTACTTTGGCTCAGAGATATTGTCATGTATTGTTTAATGAAGTAACTTCATTGTCGAGCTTTGTTTTAGAATCTCCTTTGGTTCAGTTTTTAATCCACTCTTCTAATTAAAAATTTTTTTTGCTTACACATAATCTGTTATTTTGTGGGACCCATTGGCAGTTAAATTCTCTCAAATAAACACCCACAGATCACATATGTTGGTGATCTGAGAGGAAACCCATATGTTAGTGATTCTTTTAGTTTGGAATTGTGGAGAGCTTATAGGTGATTTCAGCGAAGTATGGGGACTAGGAAATTCTTTAACTCTTTTCAACTCTGGTCTGAAGAGTTTAGTTACAAGTTTTAATTGACGTTTCCTTTGAACATTAGGGCACAAGTTAGTCTTGTTATTGTGATTGCCATAGGCAAAAAGCCAGAAATATTAAATGGCTGGATATTACCATAGAGGTGTTTAATATAATCCATTTAATTTGTCTATAATATCTGCTGGATATTTAGGTACTACTGAATGAAATACTTTTTAAAATATGTTCAGCGTTAGTCTTTTTTTATTGTTGTTGTTAGTAGTGCCAGAACGTTAAGCTTTGTGGAGGGTGGAGGGGGAGATATGTGTGAGAAGTTTAAAACATACTGGCAGAGTATTAATAGTATTAACATTTACTGCACACTTCTTACTCCACCACAAGCGTCGTGATAAGTGATTTCCACCTGTTATTTTCCTTAATTCTTATACTACTAGCCCTTTGAGGCAGACACCATATTAGCTCCATTTTTACAGATAGTAGGCAAAGTTAGAACTTTGCCAGGGTCACATGGCTATTATGTAGTAGAGTCTAGATTTGACCTCAACTCTGGAAAAGACATACTCTTATTGCACTTCTGTTACTACCTGTTCAACTCTCTTCTACAGGTGAAGAAACTAAATGACAAAGAGGCTGTTATTTTCTTTCAAAGGAAAATAACTTTCAGAGGCCCATCTTATCATTCTTTGATATTATTTCTCTTCAAAAAATACAAAGACTGTGCTGCTTTTCATGATTCTAAACATTAATGGAATTTGATTCGTGTGATACATTCATATGTAAAAGTAACAAACATGTACAAAAGCATGAAAACTTAAGAAACCATCTAGAAAGCCTCAAGAAAATCAGTATTGTTTTAAAACTGCAATTTTTACTCAGATGCTAATTTTGGTCCTTTTTAACAAAATGGAATACAAGGTCACAGGACTAACTAAGAGATGGTCCCTATTCACGCTGTTCCCTTTTCTGAAATGAACTAACCTTCCATACTGCGGTACTACCCCCTGCCCAACGAGTGCTTTCTTCCTCTTTTCTGTTTCAGGGTAATCAAATCTGCCTTTCTTACCTTCTTCCTCTGCTTCCTTAGAAACAAACTTTTCTTTTGAACTTCCATGCTGTTTTGCTCTTGCTTCGTATACTTTTGTTTTGCTAAAGTATATTTTCAAGCAGCCTGTGAAGAAAGAGTGTGTGGACCTTATGCCTTCTGAATTCTTGCATACTTGAATATGACTTTATTTGCTTCCATATTTAATTATATAGTATATGTATAATTTCCAAGTTGTTTAGCATTGTTTTCAGAAATAGGAAGGTTCTGTTATCTTCGATCTGGTATTGCTGAAAGTTGAATTGTTGTCTGGTTCTTGGTAGGTGGGATTTTTTTTATTTCCTCTTTAAAAGCAGAGGGAATAGGTAGTACCACAATTCCCATCTTCGTTGACAAGATAGTTTCTGAATTGACTTTGATATTCTTTGGTCCCTCATAATAGAGGTAGCATAGAACAGTAGTTGAGAGCCTAGATTCTGGAACCAAATTGCCCAGATTTGAATCTCAGCTTCATCATTTACTTGCTCTTTGATATTGGACAAAAGACTTAATCCTTCTGTACCCCATTTATCCCAGCTTTAAAATGGAGATGATGGTTGAGCCACCTGAGTGGCTCAATTGGTTGAGTGTCCAGCTCTTGATTTTGGCTTGGGTCGTGGTCCCAGGCTTGTGGGATCCAGCCCCACCGAGCCTTCTTGGAATTCTCTCTCTCTCTCTCTCTCTCTCTCTCTCTCTCTCTCCCCCCTTCTATCTCCCCTTCTCTTCTCTCTCCTCTTTTCTCTCTCGCCCTCTCTCTGTCTCTCTCTCACCCTCTCTGTCGCTCTCTCTCTCACCCTCTCTCTCTCTCACGTGCCCTCCTTCTGTCTCTCTCTCGTGCGTGCCCTCCGTCTCTCTCTCGCGTGCTCTCCTTCTGTCTCTGTCTCGCCCTCTCTGTCTCACCCTCTCTGTCTCGCCCTCTCTGTCTCTCTCACCCTCCTTCTGTCTCTCTGTCTCTTTCGCCCTCCTTCTGTCTCTCTCCCCCCCCTCCTCCTCCTCCTTCTCTCTCTCTTCTCCCCCTCCTTCTCACTCTCTCTCTCCCCCTTCTTCTCTTCTCTCCTCTCTCTCTCTCTCTCTCTCTCTCCTTCTCTCTCTCTCTCCTTCTCTCTCTCTCTCTCCTTCTCTCTCTCTCTCCTCCTCTCTCTCTCTCTCCTCCTCTCTCTCTTCTTTCTCTCTCTCTCTCTCTCTCTCTCTCTCTCCTCTCTCTCTCTCTCTCCTCTCTCTCTCTCTCTCCTCTCTCTCTCTCTCTCTCCTTCTCTCTCTCTCTCCTTCTCTCTCTCTCCTCCTCTCTCTCTCTCCTCCTCTCTCTCTCTCTCTCTCTCTCTCTCTCTCTCTCTCTCTCCTCTCTCTCTCTCTCTCCTCTCTCTCTCTCTCTCCTCCTCCTCTCTCTCCTCTCCTTTCCTCTCCTCTCCTCTCCTCTCCTCTCCTCTCCTCTCCTCTCCTCTCCTCTCCTCTCCTCTCCTCTCCTCTCCTCTCCTTCTCTCTCTCCTTCTCCCTCTCTGCCCCTCCCCCACTGGTATGCTCGCCTTCTCTCAAATAAAATTTTTAAAAATGTAAAAGTAAAATTTAAGTTGGAGATATTTAATAATAGCACCCGCCTCATGGGATTGCTGGAATGATTTAATATTCATACATTCTTAGGATTATACCAGGTGCATAGTAATGAGCTAATAAGCTACAACTTGTGGGCCAAATCCAGCACATGTGAACTAAAACTGGTTTTTACATTTTTAAAGGATTGTTAAAAAAACGAAAAAGGAGAATATGCATGGCACAAAGCCCAAATATTACTGTCTTGCCCTTTACAGGAAAACTTTGCTGACCCCTTAACATATGTGTTTATTAAAAGAATGTAAAAATCTAGTTGCTGGAGAATGAGGAAGATAGGAAGAATGTACTTAAAGTTGAGAAAATCTTTTGTTTTCATCCCAAAATTGTTTTATCCTAGCTAATTTTTATTAACATTTTGGATTTTATAAATGTAATAAAATGATGCATCAATTACAGTGAGGACTTTTGTTTGAAGAAATGTATTTTAAATGTTATAGAATTATGTTTACATATTTATTAATTTGCCTTTTAGTTTTCTAAGAACTGGAGTTTTTCTTTGGTACTTCCTTTGTCTTCAGGGTAAGGTCTGAATGAATTGTTTGATGAATAACCCAATTTCTCTTTCTCTTTTGTCTCTTTCCTTTCATTATAATTAAAGTTAACCTCCTGGTAATCATGGCAAGAAAAATTTAAAGGGTAATTATGAGAAATTGCTATTACAGAGAAGAAATTAAAAATGTGTTTAGCTTTAAGTTTACTGGTTAAATACACCAGTCCCAAAGATGTCACTGGGGGGGGGGGGGGGTTGTGGAATATGCTGTAGTACTACAAACCAAGGGAATATAATAAAGCAAACTGAGAAAGAAACATGGAAAGGAAGAAAACAGAAGTAAAAAAAGATTCGGCAATGTTAGTGCATCACCAAGAAACTGTCTCTCATGCTGTTTGGTTATATTCTTTTTTTTTTTTTTTTTTAATCTTTATTTATTTTTGAGAGAGAGGGTGGGAGGGAGATAGGGAATGTGAACGGGGGAAGGGCAGAGATAGGGAGAGAGAGAATCCCAGTCAGGCCTTGTGCTGTTAGCACAGAGCCCGATGTGGAGTTTGAACTCAGAAACCATGAGTTCATGACCTGAGCTGAAATCAAGTCAGATGCTTAACCAACTGAGCCACCCAGGCGCTCCTGGTTATATTCTTGGTTAACAAATTATAAGAAACTTGGCAACCAAGTCAGATTTTGTTCTAGCCTCCTCCTTTGAAAAACCAAGTAACAAGTATGCCTCAACTCCACTGTTTTCTGAAATACGGTGTTCATGCTTGAGATGTGCCATTATATAGTAAAGTTCATTTCTGACGTAATATATCTGACCTTTCTCAGCTTGTGGTATTTCTGTTTTCTCAAAACACGTGTTTGTCATTACTCTGTCTTTTAGAATGTCTGTAGGCATTCATCCAGGAAAAGAAACTAACAGCAACCAAATGAATATGTATTATTGCCTAGGATAGAAAACATTGATTTTTGTAACTGTACTTTTGGATATCTTTTTTTCCTCCTTAATTACATTTTGCATTAGGAAATTTTAAGGTAGAATATAGACAATGGATTTTATCATTGTAAGATCCTTGTTTTTTCTAAAATTACAGTTTTGTCTGTCTGTAAGCAATTTGGATATTAGCATTTATACTTCAGACAATCAGAGTCAATGTTAGACTCAGTAGTAGTTCTAGTGTTTCTTGCTGGGATCAGAATTTTTATTCTTCATTTGTTCAGCTTTCTTTTTAGATTACTTTTATATCCACTGTTACTCCACCTAACTGGAGTCTTATAATTTATAGGCTTCTTAAACTTGAAACAGCAAATTGATATTAATCTTACAGTTAAATAAATTAGTCTGTGTCACATGGCTCATAGGTTGTAGTTGTTTTTTTTTTTTTTTAATGTTTATTTATTTTGAAAGGGGGGCGAGGGACAGAGAGGGAGAGAGAACCCAAGCAGGGTCACAGTGTCAGCATGGAGCCCGATGAGGGGCTCAATCTCATGAATCATGAGATTATGACCTGAGTCAAGATCAACAGTCAGTGCTTAACTGACTGAGCCACCCAGGCACTCCATAGGTTGTAGTTCATTAAATTTTTAGAAACATACAGAATAACTAAACCCTGCAAGCTTGTTTTAACATACGTCTGTTGAAAAATCTTTAAAGTTTGTTGTATAAATACCTTAGCTTTGTAACACAAATATACTCTATGATATTTAATTTTTCTTGGTAATAAAGAGCCTTGAATTGGTACAGTATTCTCATTTTAGCTCAATAGCATCCTACAGATGAAGAAGATAATGTATACAGAGGTTATGTGACTTGCCCAAGGTCCCATGGTTAGTAAATAGTAGAGTGAAGTCTTTGGGCCTTTGTGAAGTGCCTTTATCCATTATACTATGATTGCTATGCATACAGCATTTATGAGCTAGTAGATTAATTTCTTCTAATCTAGACTAGCTGTTCTGAGTACATTTCTGATACCATCTTATTTTTCTTTAGTTGGTGTCACTGCCATAAAAGCAGAATAAAGGACAAGTATACAAACTATAGAATTTAGAACTAGAAGGGAACCTGAGCTTTTTAGTGCATAGCTTTTTAGTCCCCATAACTGGCTATACCTCAGAATAGCATGCAACAGTACTATTTCCCTGTACCTACTCCCAGTGATTCTGATTTAAAGCTCAGTGTGGAGTCTAGGGATTTGTACTTATTAAAAGATTTCCTAAGTGATTCTCACAAAGTTTGGAAACTTCTGATAGCCCGTTCCTTTGTTTTATAGATAAGAAAACTGAAAGCCAGGAAGGTCAAGATAGTGCTAGTAAGTGGTAAAACTTGGACTCACTGATGCTCTCTTAAATCTTAGCCCAGTGCCTTCCCCTGTGTCAATTGCTTATTTCAGTGGTATTTACCCTCTGTGTTAGTTTGCCCTCCTTGATTAACATTATATTACAATTAAGTTTGTATTAATATCAGCATAATTTCAATAGTATACACAAACTGCTCCTTTACAGCCGTTTCCTCTTCCTTATATGATTCTTGTCCCAAATTACATCTTGGTACTTTATGTTCCCCTATTAACATAGTTCTATAATTGTCTTATGCATTTACCTTTTAAATCATACACAGATAAAAGAAGTTACCAAAATACAGTACTACTGTTTTTCATATTTACTTACTGTAGCTACCTTTACCATTCTTTACATCCTTATATGACTTTGAATTACTGTTTAGTGTCTTTTCATTTCAGCCAGGAGGACTTCCATTAGCATTTCTTGTAGGATAGGTCTAGTAGTAACTAACTCCTTCTGTTCTGAAAAGTGTTCAGAATGCCTCCTAGAATTTCTGTCCGAAGGATGGGCGACTGGGACATTTATGACTCTGTCTTATCCTTCATTGGTTGAGGGTTGGGGAAGTTAATTTGCCCACATTTCCAGGCTGTGCTTGCTCACAGGCTGAGTGGGCCATTGTAGTGCCATTGAAAGGGGAAAAATGAGCAAAGCTATGTTTGAGGTGGCATTCTGTTAATCTGAGGTGAATCTTCCCAGGACAGTCCACCATAGCTGTGACTAAAAGTGGGCTGAGGAGCTGTGACGTGGCACCTGCTACCCTCATCTTTTGTTTTTTATGCAATCCACCTTTTTCTTCTCTTTTAAAAACCAATTACATTTGTTTCTTGGATTCTTCAGTGGTTACCAATAACCTCGTGCGCTAGTGTTCTTAGTATCCTATAACTAATTCATCTTGACCAGGGGCATTGGACTCACCTGTCTCGGGCTTTAGTTCTAGAATTACAGTGTGTGTTCAACCTTTCCAATCCCTGACAGAGAAGAACTGGGACAATGTAGGAGTTAAAGAGTTTTGTTTTCTCTTTATTGGGATTATCCTGTCTTCTGAGATAAGCCTACTTTTTTCTTTTGTTCTTTAAGATAGCCAAAAAAAACCCCAAACAAACAAAAAAAAGAATTCCTTTTGTTGTCTCTTGGGTTTTGTAAGCAATAGATAATTTTGGGGTTTGGCCTTTTTGGATCCACTGGTCAATTTAAATTGCTTTTCCTACCTGTCTTAAAGTTCCTACTTCCGTTGAGTTTGATGCTGGGGAATCGTGGCTAATATTTTCTGTGAAATTTTTGAAATGTTTTCTTAAATGTGAGGGGACACGTGACTATATCCAGACTTTCTCTTTTTTTTTTTTTATGTTTATTTTTGAGAGAGAGGGAGGGAGGGGCAGAGAGGGAGGGAGACACAGAATCTGAAGCAGGCTCTAGGCTCTGAGCTGTCAGCACAGAGCCCAATGTGGGGCTTGAGCCCACGAACCATGAGATCATGACCTGAGACAAAGTCAGATGCTTAACTGACTGAGCCGCCCAGGCGCACCCCCAGACTTTTTCTTTGTGACCATCATAAACACCTAGCTGACATGGTCACTATTTGCATTTTCTCCTTAGTTCTGGCTAGCACTGGACCCTTCAGTAAGTATTTCTGTCTTTATGCAATTCAGAGGCTTTTGTCATTTCTGCTTTCCTACCCCATTCTTTCTTTGCTTGCCTCCTCCTTTCTTTCTTTAGATGCTATTTAGTATTCTAGTATGGTCTGTTGACTTTCACATTCTAAACTTTCCCCATTGCTCTCATTATCCCATGGCCTTGGGACCCTTTTTCAGTGACTACAGCTAATCTGATAAACTGTTTGTAGCTCAGATAATTGGAATGATGGTGTTTGTAAGTGGTAATATAACAAACATTTGTGTTTTTGTCAGTAACCTAGTATCTCTCCCCCCTCTTTTTTGTTTTCTTATCCATGAGGCACTGGATCACAGGAAATATCAACTGGCTAATAACATAAGGGAAAGTAATTTAGTTCTTTGGAGGGAGAAATAGAAAAGTTTCTACTAGGTGATTTTAAAATGAAGAACATGTTTATATAGTTCAATATATATTTTGAAATCATCTTATGACTAAAGGAGAAGTTGAAGGAAGAAGAAAGGAAAGCATGGAGTAGCACAGAAGAAAATATTTAAGGAAAAGAGAAGACAGGGGAAATCTGTGTCTTGTGGGGTCATATTAAGTATGACAAAGTGAGGGGTGCCTGGGTGGCTGAGTTGGTTGGGTATCCAGCTCTTAATTTTGGTTCAGGTCATGATCCCAGGGTTGTGGGATTGAGCCCTGCGTTGGGCTCCATGCTAAGTGTGGATCCCGCTTGAGATTCTCTCTCTCTCCGTCTCTTTGCTGCTCTCCCTCTCTCTGCCCCTCTCTCAGCTCCCCCCCCAAACAAATAAACTTTAAAAGTATGATAAAGTGAGTTCTGCATTCCTTTTTTTTTTTTTTTTTAATTTTTTTTAACGTTTATTTATTTTTGAGAGAGACAGAGACAGAATGCGAGTGGGTTAGGGGCAGAGAGAGAGGGAGACACAGAAGCAGAAGCAGGTTCCAGGCCCTGAGCTGTCAGCACACAGCCCGATGCGGGGCTCAAACTCACGAGCTGTGAGATCGTGACCTGAGCCGGAGTCGGAGGCTCAACCAACTGAGCCACCCAGGCACCCCGAGTTCTGCATTTTTCTTTTTTCTTTTTTTTTTTTTGAGTTCTGCATTTCTTAAGGAAAACTGGAATAAAGGAGTGGGGGAGAGAGGCCAGCTTAGGTACTAGCTCTAATCACTGTTATGTGAGGGCCAAAGACATGATTGATTTGGGGATTTCAAGCAAGCCACTATGAGAGGGAAGGAATGGGAAGGTTTGTGTCCATGTGTCTGTCCTGGTCATAGGAAATCTCACATAGCAGTTTTCAATAAATGCTTGTTTATTATGGTAAAATGGTGTAGATGTAATGATTGTTGTGTAGATGTAATGAAATTTGTATATATCCCGAGTGTGAATGGTTACCAACACCAGCAGAGCAGTGAAACTTGCTTTCTTTCTCTTGGAAAAAAGCTATCATAGTAATTCATTTGTTGTTCATTTGCCTTTCCTTCATACATGTGGAATGAAATAAGTGCTGCATGACTTTCTGAGTATTGTAAAAACTTTATTTTAGAAATCCAAGTACTGAAATAGATGCCAAACCAGCCTAATCTCAGAATATTCAGTGATCTGTGTTAGAGTATTTGGAAGAAACTTTTCCAAAGTCTGCAAACATTTCATGTTAAGAAGAAGGTGACATTCGTATAAACATTCAGCCTATTCTAGTTTTTTTAGGCTCACTTTGATAGCTGACTTTTATTTTGTCATTTATCTCTTCAGTATGCATTTGAGTGCCTTCCATGAACAATGTACTTTGTTAGTCACTGAGGATAAGGCAGGAACGTTGCCATCAAAGAAAGGGTCTAGGAGATAAGATGGAAATGTAAACAAATATTGAATTTTATTTTATTTTTAACAAATATTGAATTTTAATGTCAAAATACAATTAAAATCTCTCAGTGATGGATTTTTTAAAAATCTCTTTTGTAATATTTGATATTCTGATAATCCTTGGGTCATAAATTGAACTATTGGGTGCCTAAAGTTGACATATCATTCTCAGACGCCAATTCTAATTTCCTTAGGCTGAAAATTATATTTGTCTAAGAATCCAATAGCTTTGATTTCCTTAAGTAAATGTTAGGCTGAGCACCCCTCCCTATAACATCAGCATTTTCTACCAGACAGAATTATTACTTTCATGCCTCTATACTTAAGTGATTGAGATAAGATCATTTAATTGAAAAAAGAATAAAAAACTTAGAAGTATCCATTTTAGGGTATCATAGGGGAGCAGTAACTCCCCATCTGATCACAGCTACCAAATTGTTTTTAAACTTTTGTTGCATAATAAAAAATAAGTCCATAAATATGAAATGATCTATCAAATTTAAAGTCTCCCTCATATTCATTTTTGTTTTCCTTAGAAAGGTAATGAATAACATTTTCTGCAGTGTTCCTTCAACTCAGGTGTTAAAATATTTTAGTAAGTAAAATGTACATAAAGCCTTAAAATTTTTACTTTTCTGGGAAGACTTAAGCAGGCGCTAGAGATTTTTAAATCTTCACTTGATGTTAGATGACTACATGGTGTCTTGCTTTTGGAAGTCAGAAAACAAGAATTGTTATAAAAGTAGTTTATAACACACCAACAAAATCTTACTGCTTTATTTTTATTTTTGAAGAAAACAGAGTGATTGTAGAAGCCTGTGTTTTAGGAACTTCCTGTTTAGATTGTATTAAATAACATACAAGTTTTGTTTTTTGTTTTTTGTTTTTCCCTTCATAGCAGCTCTTATAAACAAAGACCTAGACAGAGTAATATGGGTTGTGAGAATGGACTTAGCTCAATAGATAGGCAAAAACTTCAAAAAAGCATTTTTGGCATAGGATAGTTCACTTTTCATGAGTTAGTTGTTTTTTCTGGCTTGCATGGATGTTTATGGAAATTCAGTTTTATAATTGGATAATTTGATAATGTAGCTTTACTGGCTAGTTTCTTTAACACTTTAGTCTTAATGTTCATTATTGAACTCCTTATTGACATCAAACAATACTAGTAAGTAGTGTTAACATTTATTGAGGTCTCAGTCTTTATGGTCATAAATAAGGCCTTCATGTGTATTATCTCACTTAATCTGAATAACCTAGTTATTATTATTTTATAGATGACATTACTTAAAAGAACTCTGCAGTTAGTCCTTTGGAAAAATGAACGGTATTTTGGAAAGTGAGCAGCCACACCTTCAGTTTGTCTACTTTATGTGTAAGGATTTTGGTATATAATAACATCCTTGTTAAACTTGCTATTCTAAACTCCTCATCCTTAATTGTTATTTTTATTAATGTCATAGTTTTTGTGTTTTCTTTAGATTTGAATTCTCTAGGCACTTTTGACTATGTACCCCTGGTCTCCCTCCCCTTTACTCTCTCACAAACCAGGATGTAGCTCAGTCTTGGAAAGATAATCACTATAATATATCCACCATTGTCTATTGTATATTTTGAGCTCAGGGTTAAGATTGAAATTTTTCTAAGTGAGGGAACCACCCTTAACCATTGTTAAACACTGAATGACTTTGGAAATTAGCTTATGCTGCAGACTTGATAATATTTCTTAATAAATCCAACCTGAAATTACAAGGAATAACAATGTTTAAGTGCCAAATTTATGCTACCGTAAATTAAAAGTAACTTTGATGGGAATGAATGTTGTTTGAATCAAAATAATGTCAAGCTGCTTTGTATACTTTGCATGTCAGCAGTTAAAACAAGGGCACCTGGGTGGCTCAATCTCCCACTGGCTCAGGTTGTGATCTTGCAGTTCTGAGCTCGAGCCCTGAGTCAGGCTGCGTGCTGAGTGTGGAGCCTGCTTGGGATTCTCGCTCTCCCTCTCTCTCTCTGTGCCTCCCTCCGCCCCACTAAACATTAAAAAAAAAAAGTTAAAACAAGAAATGGAATCTACATTTTCACACATACTTGTAGCAGTCTATTACCAAGATCAAAATACAGTTCTAGCAGTGGTTTTTGGAACTCAGTCCAAATAAAGGATGTTTTATATTTCAGAATTCATTTAACTGCCCAATGAAGGAACTTTCAAGTAACCTTCAATGGGAACAATGTATGACAAGCTGAAATGCACATATCAGAAGAAGAATCTAGTATAATTCTATGAATACCTTTCAAATAATGCATATATTCAGTTAGAATCCTTTGCTTGTGGACTGGTGTCCATTTATCAGTATTTATCTGAATGGAAAGACCTTTTCTAAAATGAAATATGTAAAATCACATTACAGGTGAGGTTTAACAGATGAACATTGATTCTGATGATAGGGAATACCAACTTTGAGTCCCATTTGAATGAAATGCTCTCCTCTCAAAATAATTCCATTCTCCTCACTGGCAGACTGGCACCACAAAAATTTATACTATTATATTTTGCATTTTGTCAATAAAAACGATACATTTTTCTCTCATTATAGAAGTACTTATATAGTACTGATTTTGTTCCCTGGCTACAAAGCCAAAAATATTTACTCTCTGGCCCTTTATATAAGAAGTTTGCCAACCTGGAGCTAAACAATTATTCCTTTGTTTCTAAGTGATACTTAGAAACTTATCCAAACACAAGAAGAAATCTCTATTGCCGGGGTTTCAACTGTTAGCAGAGAAAAAAAAGAATAATTCTACATCATTCCTGGAACAGACTTTAGATGACCATTTAATCCAACGTAATCCAATTTCCTTATTTTGCAGTTAAGAATCCAAGGTTTAGTGGGAACTAGTCATTTGTAGAATTGAAGGTAGAACTAAAATTTTTTCATTCTTTTATTTTATTTTATTTTTGAGAGAGTGCACACAAGCAGGGGAGGTGGGCCGGGGAGAGAGGGAGGGAGGACGGGAGGGAGGGAGGGAGGGAGAGAGAGAATCCTAAGCAGGCTCCACACTCAGGCCCAACATGGGGCTCGATCCCACTACCCTGGGATCATGACCTGAGCCGAAATCAAGAGTCACTCAATCGACTGAGCCACCCAGGAGCCCCACAATATTATTTTCTGCCTAATGTCTTTTTAGTATACTTACATGCAGGTATTTATGCCTGGTACTAAGAATGATAAAAAAGAAATAGGAATCACTGTGCCTTAAATCATCAAGGGACATTTCAATCTAGCTGGGTAGTGTATCAGTCAGGTTCCCAGCAAGAAACAAATGGCACACTAAAATGGAATGAGGATTATTTAACAAAGGACTGTTTGTAAAAGTGTGAAGAGAGTTAAGGGAAACAACCCTTATCACCACCCAAGGCTTAAAGTGACAAGACATAGCTGTAGGAGTTCTAGGAGGGAGTCCCCAACAGAAGCGGTAACTTTCAGTGGAAGAATCCAGCCACTGCCAGCCTGTGCCATGTAGGAAGGAGCACCTCCTTTTCCTCCTGCCCTTTCACCTCCACTGGTGTCTCCTGTAGTCTTCTATGAAAAGCCGGATGACAAACAACCTTTTGATGCAGTCCAAGAAGGTCGGCCTCCCAGGGAAAATTGCCATTTGGAGAGAGGATCTGAAGGGTCAGATGGTGAATTATCCAGCCCAAGGAGCAATATTGTTTATACAATAATACATGCTAACCTATACTAAGTGTGAGCAATCCAGACAGCGTGTATTTTAGACAAAAGCATATCAACACATAAAACATTTTGTGAACATTAGGTGATGCTTTACCTTTTTTTTTTTTTTAATGTTTTTTAAGAGAGAGAGCGTGTGTGTACACACACAAATGGGGGAGGGGCAGAGAGAGAGACAGACAGACAGACAGAATCTGAAACAGGCTCCAGGCTCTAAGCTGTCAGCACAGAGCCTAATGTGGGGCTTGAACTCACAAACTGTGAGATCATGACCTGAGCCCAAGTCGGATGCTTAACTGACTGAGCCACCCAGGCGCCCCTGTCATGCTTTACATTTTATAAAGTTCATTCTTATTTTATCTTCACAATAAATTTAAGGCAGTGCATTCTTTTCTATACTGACATCTGGAACAAAAGTAGTTCCGTCTTGGGTGCCGTGCCCAGGTGGCTCGGTTAAGCCTCGATTTCGACTCACGTCACGATCTCATGGTTCATAAGACGGAGCTCCGTGCTGACAGCGCAGAGCCTGTTTGGGATTTTCTCTCTCTCTGCTCCTTCCCTGCTTGTGCACACAAACTCTCTCTCAAGTAAACTTAAAAAAGTCCAGTCCTTGGTATTCTAAATTGTAGGCCACTCTTTCACTACATTTATAAAGTTGTCCTCCTCTCTAATAGAAACATGTTTTAAGTGGTTAAGAACTCACCTTTAGCAGGAGACCAAGTACTAAAAGCCAGGAAGGTAAATGATGTATTACAAGTATTTATCATTTGAAAGTTCATCATTTTCATATTTTTGTAAACTGGTCTTTTCTATAGGGCGAAAGAGACTCTCATGAGCAGAGATTCTCAGCATAATGATGAAATGCAAACATTCCAGTATAATATTGTCATTAAAATTCAGGATTTTGTAGTTAGAAAGGCCACAGTTTGAATTCTGGCTCTGTCACTAACTTGCTATGTAAACTTGGGCAACTTACTTAATGTCTCTCAGCCATAGTTAACTGTAAAAACAACAGGTCTTAAGTGTGGTAACAGCATATAATGTTCTATAAATGTTAGCTATTATTGGGGCGCCTGGGTGGCGCAGTCGGTTAGGCGTCCGACTTCAGCCAGGTCACGATCTCGCGGTCCGTAAGCTCGAGTCCCGCGTCGGGCTCTGGGCTGATGGCTCAGAGCCTGGAGCCTGTTTCCGATTCTGTGTCTCCCTCTCTCTCTGCCCCTCCCCCGTTCATGCTCTGTCTCTCTGTCCCAAAAATAAATAAACGTTGAAAAAAAATTAAAAAAAAAATGTTAGCTATTATTAGTAGTATCGATAGATTCCATAGCCAAAATTTCAGATTTATAAAATGTAACAAGTGACATTTGTAGGTTAATTCATTCTGTAAGTTATTTATTAAGCAACTGATAATATGCGCTAGGTACTCACTTTGCTAGATGTTGGGATCATAGTTAGGAACAAATCAGACCTTGTTCTCCTAGAGACTGAAGGTACATAATTTGTGTCTGATTTGTATTCATAATTGGTGAATTAGTAAACAGTGCTTATGCTGACATACATGTTGCCAGCCTAATGGTTTATTTAGCTATCCTCATTAACCATCAGCATACCAAAAAAGCTAGGTTGGTTTATTTTTTAATGGCTTTGTTGTCAAGAATTAGCACAGTTTGTCACTGTGCTAGCCTCACTAATCTCAGCCAAACACTAGGTTGGTGTGCTTTTGTCCCCTAATGAATGAGCTGCTGTTGATTTAAGGGGAAAAAAAGCTATCAAGTTAAAAACAAACATTTTTAAAATTTGTATTGATCATTGGCAGATCTTAATATAACTATCTGGTTTCCTTTTTTTATGCCAGTTGCAGCTACTAATGGTAACTCCGTGTGCAGCACTATCAGAAAGTTTGATGTTTGGGAAGATACATTTATTCTACACTGAACAGTTGGCAGTTGCTCTCAGTTTATATAGGATCTCTAGGAGTTAATTGAGGCTTGCTTCTGATCTGCCAGTTTCTTTAGCTGATCCTTGTAACATTCTAATAAAAATTCATGTTAAATAATTCTCCGATGTTTAGTATTTTATACATGGAAAATTAGTGTTTAGTGGTCTCCAACATGCTGATGTTTTTCTTAAAATGTAGTGTTAACATTTATCTCTAGTTAAAAATTACTTAAAAAGTCATTTTGCAGGGGCGCCTGGGTGGCTCAGTTGGTTGAGCATCCGACTTCAGCTCAGGTCATGATCTCATGGTCTATGAGTTTGAGCCCTGCGTTGGGCTCTGTGCTGACAGCTCAGAGCCTGGAGCCTGCTTCGGATTCTGTGTCTCTCTCTCTCTGCCCCTAACCCACTTGCATTCTGTCTCTGTTGCTCTCAAAAATAAATAAACATTAAAAAAAATTTTTTTTTAAATCATTTTGCTTATGCAAGTACATTTTGTTGTGCAAATTCAGGATATACTATGATGATCCTTGGAGATAGGTTTTTTTTTTTTATATATAGACTAGAAATTCTATTTTCATTTTCATATCAAGTCACTTTGCTTAATTTTAAGCTCGGTTACCATTACAAAACTTATTTACTCAACTAATGTCCAGTGGTGTCAAACAGATATTGCTTGCTGGCAATTTGAATAATTTCTATCTGACCAATAAAAATCCCAAATAAAAATAGTAAATTTTCTTTTTAAATGCGAAAAGAATAATTTTGTTACTGTACATTGATTTTCAAATTTCTTTTTTGGTTAATTACAATTTTCTTTAATATCCTTATCTCCTAAATTTAACATTCAGTTATAAAATAAAGGCAGATAGGGCCTAGTAAATATATCTCTGTTAAAAATTATTAATAATAACAATTACTATTTAAAATTTTATGCCTGTAAAGTTGTTTGATTTCACCCAAGTAACAAGAAAATATTCTTTCTAAGATTTTTTTTTAAATGTTCATTTATTTTTGAGAGAGAGAGCGCACACGTGCATGAGCAGGGAAGGGGTAGAGAGAGAGAGAGGAGGACAGAGGATCCAAAGCTGGCTCAGTGCTGGCAGAAGAGAGCCTGATGCAGGGCTCAAACTCATGAACTGTGAGATCATGACCTGAGTTGAAGTCGGATGCTTAACCAACTGAGCCACCAAGGTGCCCTGAAAGAAATATTCTTAAATATATCTGTGCTACTTTCCAATATAGTCATTTTTGTATGAAATGTCTTTATACTTTGGAGATGTAGCCATTGGCAGAATCAGAGTTCTCTGTTTCTGATCTTGAATCTTTACCATACTGGCAATGTGCTTGTTCGTATTGAATAATCTATTTTGGATTATTAATTTTTTAAATTAGCTTGCAATTGTTGCTTCCAAGAAGCTTTATTGTTTAAAGAATACTTTTACTGTGGTCTTTAAGTGTTTCTTCTGTTTCAGAGGTCAGATACATTGACTGAGATTAAGAAATAGGAAGTAGAAAATAAAACCAAGAAAAATAAGGTTTAAGTCAGATGTAGAAAGTGGTAAGCAGATTTTTGTTTCTAGATCTACTCTCCTCCACGTTGGTTTGGGGAGATATCAGATGTGAGTATAGTTGGAAAGATGAGTTGGTAGAGTTATAAACGGTAATCAGAGAGAGAGAGAGAGAGAGAGAGAGGTGTTTGTAATTTCTTTGCAGATGGCTTGTCTCACTTAAAACTAAATAGTTCCTTTTTTTTTTTTTAAACTCAAAGGTCTGCCTACAGGTGGATTTTTGTTGTTGTTGAATGAAGTTAGGCACAGAGGTAAGAAAGATAAGGAAAATAACTTAGTTACTCTGATATTTGTTTTCTTTATCTGTAGAATGAAAAGATTGGAATTGTTGAGTTCTAAATTCCCTTTAGCTGAAATATACTCTCAATATTTATAATAGGATAGTAATATGGTACAAATGGCTTTGAAGATTTTATTGTATAATGTGGATGTAATTGTAAGAGGAAAATTGATTGGAGGCTGTTAAAAGTCATCCAGGTTTGATATAATAAAAATGTAAAAATATAGTGATGACAGAAAGTCAGAAATATCTAGATTGAATTAGATTGATAAGGGGAAGAAGAGAGAGGAATTTTTTACACGAGTCACTTATTCATCCAACAAGTTATTTAATCTAACTTTTATTACACATTAAAAAATACTGCTCACCGAATGAATATGAAGGTTGAATGTAATAATGTATATAAAGCTCCCAACAGCGTGCCTAACATAGTGAACATACACGTTTTCATTTTCTTTTGTTGCATACAGTTTGCCAGACCATATGGTTTGCATACGGTGCCTCTCGTCTTTTAAGTAGGTTTTACTTAAGTAGGTTTTATTTTAATGCAATGACAAATCTGAAGACACTAAAAGACCGATCATTTGTTCTCTTTCAAATGCATGACCCAAACAATATTTAGATATTACCTACATGAATTTCCCACCCTCTGTCCAACTTCAGCCAGAATGGTGGCCCATAGCTGGCATTGATAGTTTTAGTGATCAAAGACAGGGTAGGGTGGGTAGACTGCAGAGCGATAGCAAAGCCTAAAGTTGAGCCTTTGAAGGGGAATTTCTAGTTTTTTCCTAAAAGATTATTCCAGTCCTCTTCAAGTACTCCTTTTGAGGCAGAGATTACAAATTGATGATGAAATATAATCTCTGCCCATGGTAAGATACCATTAGGATTCTCCGTTGTATTATTTGGGAATACAAAGGTTATGTGTCTCTGTAAACACATACATGAGACATAGATACAAAAGGGCCAAAGAGCAGAATTCCCAAGCAAAGGGTCTTCCAGCAGAGATTTTGCATCTCTGCTGTGTTATTTTTAATTTTTTCCTCAATACATATATGTAACTATTTCACCAGTACTGCTTGTGTCTTTGGTTGGCTCATCATTCTTAAGTTTAAACTATACTTTATCTGTCCCTAGGTAAACTTCAAAGGGCAATCAGAAGAGAAATATATGTTGTATTTTCTTTGTTAGAGGGTATGCCTATCTAGGACCAGCTAGTTTCTTTCTTTTACTTGAATGTCTGCAGTTTGTGGATCTTTTAGTTGTGTGAGCTGTATAGAGTTGATTGAGAGGAAAAAAAGCAACCCAGACTCTTCTGCTTGAGTCATAAGTAGGTGGGAAGAAGTATAGTATAGTGTCTGAGAGCCTGGGCTCTGGCATCTTCATACTTATTGTATGTAGAGATGAGGGTGTCCGTAGATTTGGTTGTAAGACCACCATCTTAGGTTGATATCACCGGAGACCTTCTGATCTCCTGATTTTCTTTCCAGACCTAGAACCAAGTTTGTAGCATATTTTTGTTATTGAAGTGAGGAACCATTTTTCCCCTTTTGATCTTGTTCATTAGCCATGCTTATAATTCTAGAATATTTATTAGGATATCCTTTATGCAATCCTGAATTCAAGTGTTTTAGTAAGGTTTTTTTAAGAGTTTTTTATTTCTTTATTTTGAGAGAGAGAGAGAGAGAGAGAGGGAGAGAGAGAGAATGCGCATGCAAATGGGGGGGGAAGGGCACAGAGACAGAGGGAGAGAGAGAATCCCAAGCAGGCTCTGTGCTGTTAGTGCAGAGCCCAATGCAGGGCTTGATTCCACAACTCTGGGATCGCCACCTGAGCCAAAATCGAGAGTTGGATGCTCAACTGACTGAGCCAGCCAGGTATCCCTGTTTTAGTAAGGTTTTAAAAAATATTAGCTATTATTAGTTTATTCCCCTTATGTGCTTAAATTATACTAAAAATTATATTGTAACTTAAAAGGAAAACATTTTATTTATTCATGGTAGGGGGAAAATAGAAATTATTTTCTTTAAAGGTTTACAGTTCCTATTTTTTCAGTTATTTTTACTATATTATCCCCAGAATATATATTCTTTGGTGGGAATGTAGAATCTTTGTCAGGGAGGGAGATAAAATTTTATTCAATCATAGGCCAGAGAAAGCAGCTGAGGCATACACCAAAATATGTATCCAGAAAGGCATAGGAGGTCTGGAAGAGGAGTAGGTAGGTAAAACTTTGAAAACATCTAGAGAGAATAAGAGATTAAGAATACTGGTGGAGGGGCGCCTGGGTGGCACAGCCGGTTAAGCGTCCGACTTCAGCCAGGTCACGATCTCGAGGTCCGTGAGTTTGAGCCCCGCGTCAGGCTCTGGGCTGATGGCTCAGAGCCTGGAGCCTGTTTCCGATTCTGTGTCTCCCTCTCTCTCTGCCCCTCCCCCGTTCATGCTCTGTCTCTCTCTGTCCCCCAAAAAATAAATAAACGTTGAAAAAAAAAATTTAATAAAAAAAAAAAAGAATACTGGTGGAATAGAAGCTATTACATATTATACTTAGAAAATGGTTCTCTGGGGATGCCTAGGTGGCTCAGTTAAGTGTCTGACTCTTGATTTCAGCTCAGGTCATGATCTCATGGTTTGTGAGTTTGAGCCCCATGTCAGGACCTCTCAGGAGCCTGTTTTGGATTCTCTATCTCATTCTCTCTCTGTCCCTCCCCCAATTGCTCTCTCTCAAAAATAAATAAATATTTTTTAAAAATGGTACTCTGTGCTTGAATTTCCTTACCACAGTAATTAGACCATGGTCTGTGGAACGGTTATGTAACTTAAATTTAAAAAAGGTGTCATAGTGCATTTCAGAACATCAAATGATAAAAGCAAAATGGTCTCTCTCCTAAGAGCTAGTGGACAAAAATTTTAAATGTTTATTGGTTTGTCAATAGGACATAGAGATTTAAGTAATCGGTACTTTCACCGATTAAAGCTCTCTGTATTTCAAACAGTGCATGACTTCAGTACTTTCGTATTTTGCTTGCTCAACCTATGTTTATCCCGTCCCTTAAAATATCTTTGTTTCAGAGTTTATACTCCTGACAGGGAAAAAAAAGAAAGAAACTTGTATTTTAGGTGCTACTTTATAAAATCTGAATTATCAGTTCAGCTTCAGAAAATCACACCTTATAATACAGTATTATGTAATTTATTTACTTTTGAATTTATTAAGAAAAAGGAAAGGGGAATGAATTTTATTGGGACTCACTTGGCATGTTCATGGACCAGTAAATAAACCGGTATAGCTAGATCAGTGTTCTCAAGAGAGAATTATAGGAGAGGAATTGGAAACAACGGGTAAGCCTCACTCTTTTGAGGGATTTTGCTATTAAGGAGAGCAGAGAAATGAGGCATTGGCTGGCTGTAAGTGATCCTGAGAGAAGGTATTTGTATGTGAGAAATTGCAGCATGTTTGTAGTCTAATCAGAATGATTTTGTAGAGGGAGGAGATGATGTTGTAGGAGAGAGGGAAAGAGTTGCTGGTGAAATATCTTCAAGTGGGCACCTGGTATTGGATCGAGTATGTTTATGGAAAAACTGGCCATTGGGTAGAGCTCAAGAGAGTGCATCTGTAGTAACTGTATGAAGCATAGGGAAGATGGGATCAGATATTAGGGTAATTTGATCAAGAAAAACAAGGTGTAGGTAGATACTCTTCATTTTTGGAAAGCTTTAATAAAAGCACGAATAATTATCCTTTTAGCATAGTGGAAAGGGAATGAAATTGGGGGGAGATAAAATTTGAGCACAGATTCTAGCTCTGTGATTTACTAGCCGACGTGAACTTAGTTACAACATCCCTGTATATTCAGGGGTGCGGAAATAGAATTCATGCCAGGGTGGTTCAAATAAAAAGATGTTAATGAAGAATCTACTTTGAGAGAATGAGCAGGGTTAAAAAAATGGACAAGGGATGGTTCATCAGCTAGAGACTAGCAACTATGGAAAGCTGTTACCTGGGGCCGGAGGAACAGGGTAGAAATGGGGTTTTCAGAAGGGAAGACCATCTGGTAAGAGCTGTAGTCATGGGGGGGGGGGGCGGGACACAGTGGTGTGTAGGCAGCAGAAAAGAAATGACTTTGATTTCTCTTTCCTCTAAGACCCCAGTTCCCTGCTGGTGGCTCCCAGCCAAAGCAGAAACCAGCTGCATGGGAGTTCAGCCTCCCCAGGGTCGAGGGAAGGGCAAAGAAGGAATCTGGGAGGCAAATGCCGAAGTATTAGTATGATCACCAAGCCTCAACTTTTCCATATAGAAAATGGGGTTACTTGCAAAAAATTGTTGTGATTTCACATGGCTGCCAAGTGCCTGCCACATTGTTAGGACATAATAGCATTTAGTAAATGATGATAATTCTAAGATGATGTGGCATCGTGGTTAAAAATCCTTGAAGCTTTGGAGTTAGAGTTGAATCTAGTTTCTGTCTCTGCCACTTACTAGTCATGTGACTTTGGGCAGGTTACTTAACCTTTCTTAGTCTCTGATGTATTGTCTGTAAAATGGGGAAAAAAAGGCTTACCACAGAGAATTCTAGTAGAGATTAAAGGAGACAATATATATTAAGTGCCTAACACAGTGCTGGGATATAGCATATAGTCTAAGTTACCCTGAACATAATCATATTATTTGATTGCTTAGTAGGAGTAGTGAATGAGATTAGTTTCTAATACTAGGCCTCCCACCACCTGCCCTACACATACACACACACACACACACACACACACACACACACACCCCTTTTCCTGCTTCTCAGGTTTTCTGACCGGGGCCCTTCTTTGTCATACAGGGGTCAAGGATACTGTCTTTGCACGTTGGACTTAGTACAGTTTTAGTTAGTTTAACGCTTTGGCTATCCATTTATGTTTTTGGCTTATGTTCAGTAAACTCAATCACAGAGTTAAATGGGTTCTTTATTGGGTCTGAGTTGGAAAGCATAGATACAGAAAAACTTGGGAATACTGAAATTCAGCCAATTTCATTAGGATAGATTTATACACAAAGCTCAAGTAAAATGTCACTAAGAAATAAAAGAATAAAAGGTATTGTAACAGTTAATTCACAGCTGTACCATAATACTTTTTAAATTTCACATAAGTACAACAGTAATGTAAGTTTGACTTAAGGCACATATATGTTTTTCTTTTTGGCTACATAGGGAACAATGAAATAAAACCTCATTGACGTAATTGACCCTGATAACATCTCCTGGTTGTACTGCTGATGTTTCACTGTGGTGTTGGTGGTTTTGCAGAGCTCTGTAAAGCATGTTGGACTTACAAACATATTCAAACAGAAACTTTTATCAGGATTCAGTTTTTTAACCACAAAGTTGAATTTATATGAAGGCATAGTCTTGGGTTCCTTTTATCAAATCAACTAAAAACATTTTTTAGTAGTATACACCTCATATGTTACTTAAATGCTGTTTTTAAAATTAGTTTTGAACAGATTACTGTAGTATGTGAAAATATATAACGATTTCTGATACTATATTATATTCGAGCTTAGAAGGAAACAGATGAATATAATATTGGAAGCTCCTAAAACAACACTTAAAATTTCATGCTTTCATTATTAAACAATGTCTTATAGTAGAACCATATTTTGAAAGCCTACCATACCCACTATAACTTCTTTTTTTACTGTGCTTCAAAATTTAGCTAATTTAAATTACTTATTTTTATATTTAAATTACTTACATGATCTACTTTGGTATTGGTACTAAAGTTTAGTGCCTAAAATTTTGCTGACTTGGGAACAACATATATACAGGACATATACTGATACACTGTTTACTTGGAAGATTTTAAAAGAGCTATATATTATTACACAGGAGGAATGAATGTTTCTACCAATTCTTCGTAAATTTTAATATCTGTATACTATCCACTGTGTATTCATTATGCATGGTAGGCACCTACTGATTTTAGATAAATGTATAAAAATGATTCATATAATTTTTAAAAACTAAAAAATTCCAGTATTTTTATATCTGTGAACATTGTTTACAGTATTGAGGGTATCTCTGTTGCAGCTCACTGATGAGTAAATAGGTTGTGTGTTGTAGATTCATCCTATCTCCAACCAAATTCTTTTCTTTTCTCTATTTCTCTTAAATTAGAAAAATCCAAGCAAACCCATAATTGGTGATGGAAGGCAGCAAGTGTTTGTGGCTGTTGGTTTTGAATATTCAACATGGACCCTGCCAATTGTGAAGAGATTTCTCACTGCAGATTATTTTCAGGGTTGTGTCAGTTGCTAAGTTAATGGGCATTATCATACTTAATAGCTTGAGAAATAGAAGTTCTATGTGACTCATCGAGAAAAACACTTCTGTTATATTTACTATTTGTGTTTTTATTTTGTTTTTTAATATTTTTATATTTGCCTCATTTTCTTTCTTTTTTTTTTTTTGCCTCATTTTCCATAGCACACTGAAAAGATGTATATACTCTGTGCCCCAAAATTGAGTGCATTTACATTTATGCTATTTCTTTAACATTGAATTATGACCAGCATATGTGTTTTAATCACCACCTGTTTTCTGTGAATAAAGTAGCGTATAAACTTGCAGTTAGGAGTTATTGTCATTGTTTAGCAAGACTTTTCCTTGCTGTACAGATAACTAATTCTTTTAGAACTTATTCCAACACACATTTTTCAGTTTCTGACAGAATTCACAAAATAATCATTACATAGGGGAAAATATCATCTTTTGTAGCATGGATTTTCAGTGATAAACACATAAAAATTTGTCTGCGACCCTTCCTCATGTGTATTGCATATACACCAAGAGCTGATTCAGACTTAGCACATGAATGCATTTATCCAGCAATAAAGTAAAATATCTACTGTATGCAAATGTGATAGTAGTTACTTTCTAAAAAATTTTTTCTTTATGTTTGTTTATTTTTGAGAGAGAGAGACACACAGCGTGCAAGTGGAGGAGGGGCAGAGGGAGAGGGAGACAGAATCCAAAGCAGGCTCCAGGCTCTTGAGCTGTCATCATAGAGCCCAATGCAGGGCTCAAACCCATGAACTGCCCATGAGATCATGATTTGAGTTGATGTTGGACACTTAACTGACTGAGCCACACAGAGCCCCAGTAGTTACTTTTTTACATTATATGCCTTTTCAATTCTGTGTTGTCCCAAGGTGTCATATGGCAAGTATATGTTGGAAATTAATTAATCTGTTCACTCTTCCAGCATAATGTTTATCATCTGTGTGGCTGGCTTTACAAATCTCTTGGCAATAGTTTATCTTTTTTTTATATGCTTTTGCAGTGAGGAGCACAGAATCTGATTGGTGCCTCTGTAGTTTTTGTGTCTTCTGTTTTAGGAACAAAAATCTTCAGTTTCATGTAAGAAAGCATTACGTGCTTGTTCTAGAAAAATTCTGTTGGTCTACCGAAGACATTTTTATGTTTTGTTTGTATAGGTCATGAAAGTTTCCACGGCTTCCTATCATCATTAATTTGATAAAGTTTCAAAGTGAAAACCATGCAGAAGAATATAGAGTGAAAGAATCACAAGTCTAAAAAATATAAGCTTTGGGGTGCCTAGGTATCTCAGTCGGTTAAGCGTCTGACTTTGACTCAGATCATGATCTTATGGTTTGTGAGTTTGAGCCCTGCATCGGGCTCTCTGCTGTTGGCACAGAGCCTGCTTCAGATGCTGTCTCTCCTTCTCTCTCTGCCCCTCCCTTGCTTGCATGTGCTCCCTCTCCCTCCCTCTCTCTCAAAATAAATAACCATTAAAAAAATAATTTTAAAAAATTAGCTTTTATTTTTTTAAAGGTTATTTATTTTGAGAGAGAGAGAGAGAGCACGTGTGCATGCACATGTGTGCTCAGGTGAGAGGGAGAGAGAGAGAGAGAGAGAGAGAGAGAGCACGTGTGCATGCACATGTGTGCTCAGGTGAGGGGGGGGGAAGAGAGAGAGAGAGAGAGAGAGAGAGAGAGAGAGAGAGAGAGAGAGAAATTCCCCGGCAAGCTCCATGCTGTCAGCTAGGCTCGATCCCAGGAACCGTGAGATCATGACCTGAGCCGAAATCAAGGGTTAGATGCTCAACCGACTGAGCCCCCAAAATTAGCTTTTTGATACTCACTATTGTATGCCCTAGTAATATTTTTGTTTTTATGGGTTTGTGTGGTATTCTCACACCCAGAGATTTGTATTGCATTTGCATTGGAGTCTTGTTCTTGATCTAGGCTTAGCATTTATTCTGAGTTATTTATGTTTCTGTTTTTATCAACAGCTTAATTAAGCTTTAGGAAACCAACTTAGAACCATTTAGTTTTTTGATTGGAGGCATAATACAACAACAATGAAAAGAATGCAGATTTAACAGATGTAAAGAATATTTGAATGACCTAAAAATACTTTAGATAAGATGATTTGTAAAGAATAACACAGACCTAGGGCACCTGCCCAGCTTTGAAGAATATAATAGTTATTAAGATGAAAATGATGAGGGGCACCTGGGTGGTTCAGTTGGTTAAGCCTCTGACTTTGGCTCAGGTCGTGATCTCGTGGCTCGTGAGTTTGAGCCTCATGTTGGGCTCTGTGCTGAGAGCACAGAGCCTGGAGCCTGCTTCTAATGCTCTGTCTTCCTCTCTTTCTGTCCCTCCCCCACTTGTGCTGTGTCTCTGTCTCTTTCTTTCAAAAATAAATAACCTTAAAAAAAAGATGATATTTGTGTGGAAATCAGAATTAATCTTATATTTCACAATTCTGAAGTATTTGTAAGCTAAATTGATTCCTTTTGCCCTCTAAATATTCCAGACCACTGACAAATGACTAGTGATTCACAAATCATAATCTGATAAATAATAGTGAATACTCCATTACTATTTCCTAGTATTTCCTAAATTTTATCTAAGTCCTAATATTATAGAGACATTGAGCAATGTTTTCATTAAGGGTATTATTACTTTGAATCTGTCTCAATTTATCCTGTATTATTAGTGCTCCTACTGTCCTGGATCATTCCTGTCAAGTATAGACAAGTTCTAGAGCCTACCAGGTTAACAACAACAACAAAATATTATCCCCACATTCTTCTCCAACTGTTGTTCCATTTCATTCTCGCCATTTCCAGCGTGATTTCTCAAGAGTTTTTGCTAGTCACCGTCTTCACTTCTTTACCTATCTAAATTCTTAATTTTTTAATTGAAGCTTAACAAAAACTTGTAAAATTTGCATAAAGTATAGATGAAGAATAACAAACACCATCAATTCTCCTTTACCATTAATTTTGAACATTACCATTAAGTTTGAAGTGCCTTGTACACCACTCCCAGATCTAATTTCCTTCTCTTTTCCCTTAGATACAATCACCATACTGATTTTTTTTTTAATGTTTGTCTATTTTTGAGAGAGAGTGCAAGTGGGGAAGGAGAAGACAGAGAGGGAGACAGAGGATCTGAAGCGGGTTCTGCACTGACAGCAGACGGTCTGATGCGGGGCTGGAACTCAGGAACCACGAGATCATGACCTAAGCCCAAGTCAGACATTTAAATAACTGAGCCACCCAGGCTCCCCCATACTGCATTTCTTTATAGTTTCTCATGTATTTATATTCTTAAAAAGTATATTTCAGTATATTTGACATGTGTGAAATTACTACTGTATGTATCCTTCTGTGACTTGTTTTTCTCATTCAATCGTATGTTTCTGGGATTTATTTATATAGTATGGAGCTGTACTTCATTTATTGTCACCATTGTATTGCATTGTATGAATATACACAAATTTCTCCCTTTTGTTATGGACAGACATTTGGGTTGTATCTAGTTTTTTTGCTACTCCAAACAGTGCAGCTATGTGCATTTATATTAAACCATATAGCAAAGTTCAAGCTTTGGAAAGGTTTTTCTCTGAATTTGTTGTGGATTGATGCTTTGGTAAAATTCACTAAAAATGTTTTGGCAATGTTTAATTGCTATAAAAGTTATTAAACATGTATCCTAATTTCTTTATTTTACTGTGGACCACACTTGGAATAAGACTGCTATACCTAAGGAACTTCTGGATCACACATCTACTACTCATGCAAAAATTTTGTTTTGTTTTGTTTTGTTTTTCAAAATCACTAATATGCTAGTTCAAATTAAATAGAAGACTGTCGACCAGAAGTTTGTGACTTTCATGGTATCTGTTTTCAGTTCTTAACATGCAGGTTTTCAGACAAAAACCTACAAGAGCCGTTAGAATAGAGTATACATCACCTCTCATGTTAGCACTGGCTTCTGAGTAGGCAGCCTGGAACGGTCTCTCAGATTGTAAGCAAGAAGCTAGACTACTTTATTTCAGTATTTCGCAACCTTATTTTCATTATCACTCCCCTAAGGAGCTGTTTTAAACACTGTTTTTCCTCCAGTCATCCCTTCCCCTCTTTGAAATTTCAGTACAGTAGATTGACGGCCTGTTTATATACTGTGGCGTTTGGAGGGCTATACGCCCATTTTATTAGTTTTAAGATGTTTTTTGTTTCCCGGGAACAAATTTTCACCAGCTTGGGAGGGACAGGACAACCAGTAAGAATGCATGACACGAATACAAATACGGTCCTGGCATTAGAGTACAAACATTGAAAAAGATAGTATTTATTTAATTATACAGGTGAATGAAGTGAGGCGCAAGGAAGACTCACTTAAGAAGCTGTCCTCCTGCAAATGTGCTTGATTTAGCAAGAGATCAGCTTCTACCTAGACTGATGAATTGGGAATATGAGGAATTGGCATGTGGAATAGGCACTGTTGGATGGCATGCTTGTAGAAGAAATGTATAAGTATGGATTGGATGACAGTACACTTGGGCAAGTTTGTAGATTTAGAATGCAAATTAGTGAATTGATGCGTATCTCCTGGGTTATTTTGGATGACCCATCCTGTGACTCTGGCCTCACACCTATCTATTCTGTACTTTTATTGGTGTACTTAAGAAAACATCAGATTTACAAACAATGAGCGGAATGGTGAATAGGCTAGTTGACATCCTCAATCTCAAAAGAAAACGTTGACAGGCTAAATTAAGGACGGAAGTAAAGTATTGCAGGTTTTTATTGTATAAGAATAGCATGGACAAAATGGAGCCTAGCAGTACCAAGTATAAAAGAAACTCGGGGATTTAAGTTATGCTATTCTTAATGTGAGTGTTTTAGAAAGTTATTAACATCTTAAACTGCATTAATTAAATGTCTGTAGAACCTGGAATGTATCCTGGTCAAATCACAACCTGAAATAATTATATCAGGATTACACTTAGAGCCATATAAAGTACTGCATAAATTTAGTGAACCTACTAATATTCATGATGTGTTTTGCATATAGTTCTACTATAGCCATTTTGTGGTACTGGCCCATGGATTTTATAAGTGGTCATAGTATGTCTGCATTTTCTTTGGGAAGGAACAGGTTTCTTTTCACTGGCAAAGAGATGACCTTCTGCAAGGATGTTGACGAGGACATGGAGATAATGACAGCTGACAATGTTTTGAGTGATTAAGGAGGGGAGAATATCATATACAATAAGGTTCAGCAAGCTATAGCCCATGTATGAAATCGGACAGCCAGGGAGCCTGTTTTTGTGTGGCTCTTGAGCTAAGAATGTTTTTGCATTTTTAAAGGGTTGTAAAACAAAAAAAGATTATGTCATAGTGACCTTAGGTGGCTTGCAAAGCCTAAAATATTTACTATCTATCCCTTTACAGAAGAAAATCTGCCAACTCCTGATAAAATATTGGACCAATGATAGAATGGATAATACTTTTAAGATCTTTTGCAACCTGGAGACAGAAGACCTAATGACAAAAAACAATACAAATAGTTCAGTATAGGGGCATCTGGCGGGCTCAGTTGGTAGAGTGTGTAACTCTTGATCTCTGGGTTGTGAGTTGGAGCCCCCCTACTGGGGGCTTGAAAAAAACAATAGTTCAGTATACGGAAATCAGGTGATTGTATTACAAGTTAGGTTTAAATTCAAGACTAGGGTTCAAAACTGTGTAGAAAATTGCAATTATAATCTATTTAGGCAAAAGGAGGAGACCTATTTGTTAATTAAATAATCTTAAAAAAAATTTAGGATTAACTATAGGTAGCAGTTATAGCTTGCTAAATGAAAGCTAATTTTTTTTCTCCTGGAGCATAGGGACTATTGGAAGGGGAAGCAGCCAGAAAAGTCTGCTGGGAATTAAAAGGACAGGAAAAGATTAGTCTGGGACTAAGAAGTTATCATTGACAGCCTTTAAAGAGACAGGAAAACCATCATAATTATCTGCACATCAAAAGGGTTGAGTGTTGCTTTTTATAATCAAGTGTGATTGGTACTTAATCTAACACCAAGGATAAGCTTTGAAAATGGATTCTGACAGGTGCCTTATTAGTAAGGAAATAGCACCACCCATTGACACTGGTTTAGGATGGTGAGTGATGATCCTTTGAAGACAGTGGGGACAGGGAGAGTTTCTGAGGATTTCTCATTTTTCTTGTATTTTTTAGTAAATAGGTGTTATTTTGATTTGTATTTTCCTTTTTGTGGCAATAGATAATTTGCTATTTAATATGGCTTATTATAGTGACTTTATTCTGACTATTCTTTTGATTTCTCAATCACAGAGTACATAATTTATGGAATATTCTGTCTAGAGATCATTTTTACTATTACCTTCCCAATTCCCCTCCCAAGCTGTAAGCTATTTTAGGTATCTGTAATTAAAGATGTTCCATTTTGTCTTTACATATGTTTGTTTGTTGGATTCTGGTTTGTAACTAAAAAATTTTTTTTTTTCCAGATGATTCTTTGGGACTGGGACTTAAAGCAATGGTATAAACCTCATTATCAGGTAAATTTAAATAATATCACTAATAACTAATATCTGTAATGAAACTCTTTTAATAATGTTTATTTATTTTTGAGAAGAGGGAGATATAGAGCATGAGCAGGGGAGGGACAGAGAGAGAGAGGGAGACACAGAATCTGAAGCAGGCTCCAGACTCTAAGCTGCCAGCACAGAGCCCGATGCGGGGCTCAAACTCAGGAACAGCGAGATCATGACCTAAGCCAAAGTCGGACTCTTAACCAACTGAGTCACCCAGGTGCCCCGGAAACTTTTTTTTAGTTGGAAGTATAGTTGACACATATTGTTAAAGTTTTAGGTGTACTTTAACGAAACTTTTTATTTTTATTTATTTTTATTTATTTTTATTTTTGAAGGAGAGAGAGACAGAGCGTGAGCAGGGCAGGGGCAGAGAGAGAGGGAGACACAGAATCTGAAGCAGGCTCTGGGCTCTGAGCTGTCAGCATAGAGCATGACGTGGGGCTTGAACTCATGAACTGTGAAATCATGACTGGAACCGAAGTGGGATGCTTAACTGACTGAGTCACCCAGGCACTCCTGTAATGGAACTTTTGACATTTAAAAAATTTTTTTCATAAGATTTTCTTTAACTGAACTAAAATGAATGGAACTTTCATTTAGGTATTAGTTGTTTGTTTGTTTTTTTTAATACATTTTAGTTGTAAGGAAGAAGAAACCATACTTATATAAGTTTTTAAAATTTTTTTAATGTTTGTTTATTTTTGAGAGAGAGAGCATGAGCAGGGGAGGGCAGAGAGAGAAGGAGACACAGAATTCGAAGCAGACTCCAGGCTCTGAGCTGTCAGCACAGAGCCTGACGTGGGACTCAAACTTGTGAACCGTGAGATCATGACCTGAGCCAAAGTCAGACACTCAACTGACTGAGCCACCCAGGTGCCCCAAGAGTTATTTTTTAAATGTTACTCATATAATCTGGGCTCAGAATAAACTACTAATTCCATATTAAGGATGAGATTTTCTTTTCTTATTGTGGGCAACTGATTGACAGCAGGGAAAAAAAAAAAAAGATTTAAGGCCATATATGAGAAAAAGCAAAAACAAGTGGCACATGTTAGGGAAATGAAAACACTCTACTTAGAGTTTTTGATAAACTTCTAATTGAATTATACATACAGAAAGGTACACAGCCTGGGGTACCTAGGTGTCCTGGTCAGTCAAGCATCCTACTCTTCATCTTAGCTCAGGTGTTGATCTAGGGTTGTGTCGTGAGTTCAAGCCCCGAGCTGGACTCTGTGCTGGGCATGAAGTGTACTTAAAAAACATATATGTATATGTAAAAGAAAGGTGCATAGCTTGATGAAGTTTCACAAACTAAACATCCCATGTGACTAGGACAAACATCCAGAAGTAGAACTTTACCAGCATTCCAGAAGCCTTACTTATACACCATTAGGGGTCATTTCCTATATCCCCAAAGATAATGTCTATCTTGACTTTGAGTAGTTAGTTTTGCTTATTGATGAACTTCATATATACAAATAAAATCCTATGATATATACTCTTTTTCTTTAAAAAATTTTTTTTAATGTTTATCTATTTTTGAGAGAGAATGTGAGAGCGAGGAAGGGGGGTAGAGGATCTTAAGTAGGCTCCATGCTGACAGAGAGCCTGATGCGGGGCTCGAATTCACAAACTGAGATGGTGACCTGAGCTGAAGTCAGACACAACTGACTGAGCCACCCAGGTGCCCCAATATGTACTTTTAAACTTTTTTGGTCACTTAAGTAATATCTATTCATAACAGAATTGAAAACACATATATAAGAGAAAGAAGAAAAGCCATTTCTAAACATCAAACAATAACTATGTTAATTATGTTAACTTTTGATGTATATCTTTACAGATCTTTTCCCATTTTCCATTGTATTAAAATCTATGTATTCTATTCTACAAAAATTATAATATTATGGTTAATGTACTGTTTTGAAACCTGATGGTTTTCACGCTAATTGATAAATATCAGTAAATATCAAATCTCTGTTCTTTGTATTTACAGAAACATTACCCATTTATTAGATTTATTTAGTTAGTTGTCTCTATACCAATTTTTAAAAAATGAATATTCCTTTGAATGCGTTTTATTTTTAAAATGTGAATGGAATATCCACAACAGCCCATAAGAATGAAATATTTTCTGGATTTTGGTGAATAAAAATGTAATTATTGCAGTCAAATGAAATCAAGAAGGCCACTTATGACCTAAAAAGGGCGGGTTCTTTGACCTACACAAGGGCTTTCTCATCAGTTATATCCACCAAGATCCTCAGTTTTCAATTAATAGAGTATTTAAGTTATTAGTAAAATCTAAAGATAAATAAGCAGTCCTGGTTAAAAGCATGGGCTTGTAGTCATACAGACTGGTATGTGATATCAGATACCTGTCTCCCTCTTTCCTCCCTCTCTTCCTCTTCCTCTTCCTCATCCTCTAAAAAAAATTTTAGTGTAACATTCATATATAAAAATGTGTAAGTCATAAGTGTACAACTTGATGAATTCTCTCAAAGTGATTATATACATGTGATTGTCTTTCAGATGAAGAATTCAGCTCCCCCAAAGTCCCCCCTTATGTTCCCCTCCTGGTCATCAACTTCTCCCAAGCATTATATCAATGTTGATTTTTGTCATCACAACTTAGTTTTTCTGTCTTTGAATTTTATATGAGTGGAATTAATGATATGTATTTTTTGCTTCTTTCTTTCAAAATTATATTTAGGAGATTAATATTATCGCACATAGCAGTAATTCATTCATTTTCATTCTATTTAGTAGTTCATTGAATGAATATACTCCAATTTTTTCATCCTATAGTAGATGGACTTTTTCTTTTTAATTTTCATTTTTGGCTGTCAGGAAGCAAGAATTCCTCCTTAAAGGTCCTTCTAGCTGGGCTAAGAATCAAATTGGCATGAGACAGATGAACAGGAGAAAATCAAATTTAATAGGCATCTGTATAGGGAGTCCACATAGACATGGAAATTCCAAAAATAATCAGGCAAAATAAGGTATATATGTCATTCTCAACTAAGGAGAAAGGGGGCATGGGTCTGGAACTTCAGAGGAAAGGAATATAATTCACAGGGCGGTAAGTAGAGGATATGTTTGGTAATTAGATGTTTGCCCTGCTGTATAGATGGTTCACCCAGATAAAATTGATCTCTGCCGGGGGCTTCTGGCTGGCTTAGTCAGGTAGAGCATGTAACTCTTGATCTTGGGGTATATGTTTGAGCCCACATTGGGTATAAAGATTACCTAAAAATAAAATCTTAAAAAAGATGATCTCTGCTAATAACCCTTATTCTGGGAAAGACCCCCCCCCCACTTCCCCCCCGCCAATATAGATTCTTCTATTAGTTAAGGGAGGTGCAAAAGTTTCTCATGGGGCCACAGGATCTCAAGGGCCTTCAGTTTAAAAAATAATCCACATGCCAAAGTGGCACATTCTGGGAGGGCCTGTCCTGAACCCCTTCGTGGCTATTGCAAGTAATGCTGCTGGAACACTCTTGATGTCTTTTGTTGGGTATATATCTTAGAGTAGATTGCTAGCTCATCGAGTATGCATGCATATGCTGAGTTTCAGTAGATAGTACTCAGTAATTTTCCAAAGAGATTGTATCAGATTTTACCCAGCCATCAGCCTCTGATAGTTCCAGTTATTCCACATCGTTGTCAACACTTGGTAGTGTCTGTTTTAAATCATTATGGTAGCTGTGAAGCAGTATTATCATTGTGCTTTTAATAATTGCATTTCACTGATGACTCATCAGGTTGAGGATCTTATGTTAATTGGCTACCCAGATATTCTCTGGTCAGGTTTTTTCCTATTTTAATACTGATTATTTACCTTTTACTTGGTGACCAGTAAGATTTTTTGTGTATTTCAGACATGAATACACACACACACACACACACACACACACACACACATATGTGTGTATATGTGTATATATGTGTATATACACACACATATGTATAGGTATGTATAGTATGTATGTTAAAGTGTATGTATTTAAAAATGTCTTCTCCCAGTCTGGTTTATCATGATGTCTTTTGATGAAAATATCACTAATGTTTTCTGTAGATGCCCTTTATCAGATTAAGGAAGTTCCATTCTAATCCTAATTTACTAAGGACATTTTTTCTCTTTTTAGTCATGAATGGGTGTAGAATTTTTATCAGATGGTTTTTCTGCATCTATTGAGATGATTCCTGGATTTTTTTCCATTCACTCTTTTAATGTGGTGAATCATATTGTTTAATTCTATGTCTGTGTTGAACCATCTCCATATTCCCAGAATAAAGCAAATTTGATAAAGATATTTAAAAAATGTATAAATGTATATAAAATGTATATATGTATCACTGGATACTATTAATATTTTGTTTTAGAATTTTGTATCCACGTTTATGAGAGAGAATTGGCCCCACAATTCTTGTTTTCCATAATGTTCTTGTCATGGTTTTGGTATAAAGGTTACAGTAGCCTTATAAAGTGGTGTATTCAGTCTCTGTTATCTAGAAAAGTTTGGTAAGATTGGTATTCTTTCTTCGTTTAATGTTTAAAAGAATGTTCTGGTGAAGCCATCTCAGTTTGGAGTTTTTTTTAATGAGCAAATTTTAAACTATGGATTCAGTTTCTTTAATAGTTTTAGGTCTATTCAGGTTTTCTATCTTTTTTTTTTAAATTTTCTTTACATTTATTTATTTTTGAGAAACAGAGTGAGACAAAGTGTGAGTGGGGGAGGGGCAGAGAGAGAAGGAGACACAGAATCTGAAGCAGCCTCCAGGCTCTGAGCAAGCGGTCAGCACAGAGCCTGATGCGGGGCTCGAACCCACAAACTGTGAGATCATGACCTGAGCTGAAGTCGGACGCTCAACCGGCTGAGCCACCCAGGTGCCCCTATCTTTTCTTATAACAGCTTAGTTACTGATGTGTTTTCTAGTAACTCCTTCTGTTGTTCCCTCCAGCATTGAGACTGCTGAAAGCTCTATTTTACTTTTTTTTTAATTACAATTTTTTTAATGTTTATTTTTGAGGAGGGGAAAGCAAATGTGAGTGGGAGAGGGCAAAGAGAGAGAGAGGGAGAGGGAGAGACGGAGACACAGAATCCGAAGCAGGCTCCAGGCTCCGAGCTGTCAGCACAGTGCCCAATGTGAGGCTTGAACTCGGGGACTGTGAGATCATGACCTGAGCTGAAGTCAGACGCTCAACTGACTGAGCCACCCAGGCGCCCCTCTGTTTTACTTTCAAAATAGAAATCTTTTTGAGAAGCTTTGCTTGGTTTCTCCATCTCTTGGCCACTGTTTGCAAATTGGCAAATGCCTTTAGGGGCAAAGCTGCTCTGAATTCAAGCTTGGTTTTGTTTCTTCTCCCAGCGTGCTTGCTTAGCCTTTAAAGCTCTGCCTGTCTTGATAACCCTGGACTCCAGTTTTGGTCTGCTAGCCTCCTGAGATGCCAGAAAGCTCCACTTTATTTCCTAGCCTCTTAACTGCTCTGCTGCTTCTCCTCTCCGCCCTGGCCAGTTATGAATCTGCAGCGGTTTCCTTGAGGGGAAAAAGTAGCACAGAATAGTGGGGTTCATTTTAATTTTTTAACTCTGAGGTCTTATTCCTTCAAGCCCTGGCTGCTTGGCCGTGCTCTGAGGCTTTGAAACGGACTCGTTTAGTCCATTTTCTTTTCTAGACTAGTTATTCTAGGCAGAAGAGTTGGGTTGATACAGCCTTCTTTTGAAAAATAAGGCAAGCCTCTTAAGTCGCTCTGAACCTATTTTCTCATCTATAAATTGGAAATAATACCACTTCTTTCAGAGGGCTGATGATGTTGATAATGATGATGATGATAATAAAGTGCCTGGGAGATAGTAGCATTGAATAAAAATGTGAGCTAATCTCATATTAATTTCAGTAATAATGAATACTAAGTATCTCTGAAATTATAAGACAGGACGTAGCAAAATGTTTTCTATAAAGGACCAGGGAGTAAATATTTTAGCATTTGCAGGTGAAACAAAGCCACCAAGTCTGCCTACCTCCCCCTCCTCCTCTTCAATAACCCTTTAGAATGCATAATCTATTCTTAGCTCTCTGGGCAAAAACAAGAGTTTGCCACATATAAGCCAATGGGAAATAGGAATTTAAGTTCAGCTTTAAAAATTTGTCACTCTTGGGGTGCCTGGGTGGCTCAGTTGGTTGAGCGACCGACTTCAGCTCAGGTCACGATCTCACAGTTTGTGAGTTCCGAGCCATGCGTCGGGCTCTGTGCTGACAGCTCACAGCCTGGAGCCTGCTTCGGATTCTGTGTCTCCCTCTCTCTCTGCCCCTCCCTCCCCTGCTCATGCTCTGTCTGTCTGTCTCTCTCTCTCTCAATAATAAATAAATGTTAAAAAAAAATTGTCACTCTTGCTTACTATATTCTTCTTACCCAGAGAAAAGTTCAAGTCCTTGTCATGGACTTAAATGACCTTGCACAACACGATCCCTTATTTTACTCCCTTTTACTTCTCTGCCCTCATGTTGTACTAATTTCTCCTTTATTCACTCTGCACCAGTTACTCTGGCCTTCTTGTTATTCTTCAAAGAAGCTAGGCAGCCTGTGCTTTCGGGTCTTCACACTTGCTGGTCTTCTGGCCTGGGATGCTGGTTTCCCATATTTCTGTCAGTTGTTAACTGTCTTTTCATCCTCTCTAATATTCCAGGGCCCTCTGTTACTTCCTTTTCTCTTTCCCCACTTTGTTCTTCCTCTTTAACCTGCTCAAAATCCATGATTCTCTGCTGCTCAGATCTGTGAGCCTGGAATCTGGTGGTGTCAAAAATTTGGTCCCCACATGCCTCCAACCTTATGTTCTAGTGCTCTTAAAAAAAAAAAAAATGAAGCCTGTACTTAAATTTCATGTTCCTTGTACTTTGCCATTTTACCACTTTTGTACCTTTATTTGTGCTCTTTCTTGAAGAATGAACTCCCCCAAATACATTTTTAGTTTTGTCGTAAAATATTTTCCCCTAATCTTTATAAATAAAATCCTACCAAATTAACATCTCAGCTCAAATGCTACCCCTTCCATAAAGTTTCTGTTAACCATTCAGATTAAAATTTTATGTATCTTCTTTGAACTCTGATGCCATTCTATTTGTATTTTTATCTCCTCGCTTTTCCATATTAATAGTAATATTTATTGTACTTTACCTGTATGTACTGCACATCACTCTATGTGCTCTGTGTGTATCTTCAGGGTTAATTCTCCCCTCTCCTCTCCACTAAGTATAACTATAAACTCCAGAAATATATTTTTTTTAACGTTTATTTATTTTTTGAGACAGAGACAGAGCATGAACAGGGGAGGAGCAGAGAGAGAGGGAGACACAGAATCCGAAGCAGGCTCCAGGCTCTGAGCTGTCAGCACAGAGCCCGACGCGGGGCTTGAACTCACGGACCGCGAGATCATGACCTGAGCCGAAGTCGGCTGCTCAACCGACTGAGCCACCCAAGCGCCCCTATAAACTCCAGAAATAACAAGGGGCAACCAAAGGAGAACTCTGAAAAATAGAAAGAGGAGGGTAGACTAGTTAGGGACCCTACTAATGGAGGAAAACAATAGTGATCGAGTTTCCTAAAACCCCTGCCTAACAGCAAAAGGTGATGCAGGTCCTGACTCCCCAGCCCAGCAACAGAATGTGATGCAGGTAGGCTCGTTCCTTCCCTAAGATTAAATGAGAGCCCTCGAACTATACCAAGTGAGTCTGGTTGCTCTAGCAAGGGAAAAGTGACCAAGAACTCCACTGACAGTAAGAGGTCCAGGGAAGTACTCTCATTCCCTACTGGGCATGAGATTCTCCTTACCCAGTGAGAGACTGAGTGGCCAGGGGCTCTGGCAAAAGGGGTACTGTCACAGCCTAGCCCAGAAAGTGCTCTTTGTTTCTGTGGCCTAGAGACTCTCCTCCCCCACCTGGAGGTACCAGGTGGCTCAATCTGAGGAAATTCCTCCTTCCCTCCTCCCATATCCTCACCAACAGAGGTACCAGCAGGGTCCCGTGGAAACCCTCGTGGCACCGGAAAAAAAGTCATGCAGTGTGAAATAGTACTATGAGTGCCCTGAAAACTAATTGTCATTAGAACCACAGCCTGAAGAAGTAGACCAGGACCTGTGTGCTTTATCGAAGCAAAGAGCCTGCCTCTTAATACAAAAGATTTAAATAGGACTCAGTCTTCTAGGATAATAGCCAAAATGTTGATGATAAAATAAAAAAATCACTTGTTACACCAAGAACCAGGAAAATCACAACTTGAGTGAGAAAAGACAATCAATCCTTCACACCAAATTGAATCAGATTTGGAATTATCTGACAAGAAATTTTAAAGCAGCCATCATACAAATGTTCTAACAAGCAATTACAAATACAAAATAGAAAATCTCAACAACAACAACAAAAGTACAGACACATCTCCTTTTATTGTGTTTTACTTTATTGCACCTCGCAGATACTGTGTTTTTTACAAACTGAAGGTTTGTAGCAGTCCTGCATCGGCAAGTTTATTTTTGCCATTTTAACAACAGCATTTGTTCACTTCATGTTTTTCGAACACATTTTGGTAATTGTGAAAATTTTTCAGACTTATTCATTATTATACTTTTTATGGTAATCTGTGATCAGTGATCTTTGGTGTTACTATTGTAATTGTTCTGGGGTGCCATGAATCATGCTCATGCAAGGTGGTGAGCTTAATTGGTAAATGTGTGTGTCATGACTGCTCCACCGACTGTCCATTCCCCCATCTCTCTCCCCCTGGGCCTCCTTATTCCCTGAGATGCAACAATACTGAAATTAGGTCAGTTAATAACCGTGCAGTGCCCTCTAAGTGTTCAAGTGAAAGTGCCACACATCTCTCACTTTAAGTCAAAAGCTAGAAGTGATTAAGCTTAGCGAGGAAAGCCTATCGAAAGCTGAGATGGGCCAAAAGCTAGGCCTCTTGCATCATCCATTCAAGCTGTGAATGCAAAGGAAAAGTTCTTGAAGGAAATTCAAAGTGCTACTTCAGTGAATACGTGAATGATAAGAAAGTGAAACAGCCTTACTGCTGTGATACGGAGGAAGCTTTCGTGGTATGGATAGAAGATCAAACCAGCCGCAATAGTCCCGTCAGCCAAAGCCTAATCCAGAGCAGGGCCCTAACTCTCCTTAATTCTGTGAAGGCTGAGAGAGGTGAGGAAGCTGTGGAAGAAAAGTCTGAAAGTAGTAGAGGTTGGTTCCTGAGGTTTAAGGAAGGAAGCCATCTCTGTAACATAAAAGTTCAAGGGAGTGCTGATGTAGAAGCTTCAGCTGGTTTTCCAGAAGATCTAGCTAAGATAATTATTGAAGGTGCTTACAGTAAACAACAGATTTTCAATGTAGGTGAAACAGTCTTCTTTTGGAAGAAGATGACACCTAGGATTTCCACAGCCAGAGAGGAGAAGTCAGTGCCTAGCTTCAAAGCTTCAAAGGACAAGTCCTTTGAAGGACTCTTTCATTGGGACTAATGCAGACGGTGACTTGATGTTGAAGCCAGTGGTCATTTACTATTCTGAAAATCTTAGGGTCCTTAGAAATTATGTTAAACCGACACTGCTGTGTAAATGGAACAGCAAAGCACATATATGTACAGCATGGCTTATCGAACATCGTAAGCCCAGTTTTGAGACAGATTGCTCAGGAAAAAAAAAAAAGATTCAGAGATTACTGCTCATTGACAATGCACCTGATCACCCAAGAGCTCTGATGGAGATGTGAGACAAGATTGATGTTTTCTTGTCTGCTAACACAACATCCATTCTGTAGCCCATGGAGCAAGGAGTACTTTTGACTTTTCAAGTCTCATTATTTAAGAACTACATTTTGTAAGGCTACGGCTGCCATAGATAGTGATTTTTCTGTTGGATTTGGGCAAAGAAAATTGAAAACCTTCTGGAAAGGATTCACCATTCTCGATGCCCTTAAGAGCATTTATGACTCATAGGAAGAGGTCAAAATACCAACATTAACCAGAATTTGGAAGAAGTTGATTCCAACCCACATAGATGACTCCGAGGGATTCAAGATTTCAGTGGAGGGAGCCTGGGTGGCTCAGTCTGTTAAGCGTCCAACTTCGGCTCAGGTCATGATCTCCTGGTTCATGAGTTTGAGTTCTGCATCGGGCTGTCTGCTGATGGCTCAAAGCCTGGGGCCTGCTTCAGATTCTGTGTCGCCCTCTCTCTCTGCCCCTACCCTGCTTGTGCTCTGTCTCTCTCTCAAAAATAAATATTTTTTAAAAATTAAAAAAAGACTTCAGTGGAGAAAGTAACTACACGTGGTAGAAATAGCAAGAGAAATAAAATTAGAAGTGGAGCCTGAAGATGTGACTCAATTGCTGTGATCTCATGATAAAACTTCAACAGATGAGGAGTTGCTTCCTAGGACTGAGCAAAGAAAGTGGTTCCTTGAGGTGGAATCTACTCCTGGTGAGGATATTGTGAAGACTGTTGAAATGACAATAAAGGATTTAGAACATTACATAAACTTGATAAAGCAACAGTAGGTTTTGAGAGGGTTGACTCCAAGTTTGAAAGGAGTTCTGTGGGTAAAATGCTATCACATAGGGGTGCCTGGGTGGCTCAGTTGGTTAAGTGTCCAATTCTTGATTTCTGCTCAGGTCATGATTTCACGGTTTGTGAGTCTGAGCCCCCACATCAGGCTCTGGGCTGAAAGCATGGAGCCTGCTTATTTCTCCCTCTCTCTCTCTCTCTCTCTCTCTCTCTCTCTCCCCCAAAATAAATAAACATTAAACATTTTTTAAAATGCTGTCACACAGCATCACATGCTACAGAGAAATCATTTGTGAAAAGAAGAGTCAGTTGAATGCAGCAGACTTCATTTATTTTAAGAAATTGCCACAACCACCCCAACCTTTAGCAGCTACCGCCCTGATCAATCCGCAGCCATCAATATCAAAGCCAAGACCCCCCCACCAGCCAAAAGATTGTGACTTGATGAAAACTCAGATAATGGTTAGCATTTTTTAGCAATAAAGTAGTTTTAAGTATTTTTAAAGTTTATTTATTTAGAGAAAGAGCACGAGTGGGGAATGGACAGAGAGAGAGGGAGAGAGACAATCTCAAGCAGGCTCCGTCCTGTCATCACAGAGCCCAGTGTGGGGCTCGAACTCATGACTTGTGAAATCATGACCTGAGCTGAAACCAAGAGTCAGACGCTTAACCAGCTGGACCACCCAAGTGCTTCTAGCAATAAAGTTTTTTAAGGTATGTACATTTTCTTAGACATAATACCTTTGCACACACACTAGACTACAGTACATTGTAAACATTTATATGCACTAGGAAACTGGAAAATTCATTTGACTCACTTTATTGTGATATTAGCTCTGTTGCAGTCTGGAGCCAAACCTGCAGCATCTCCAAGGTAGGCCTGTAGAAGTTATAAAAAAGAAAGAAATGGAAATTATGGAACTGAAAAAACTGTTAATGGAAATTCAAAACTTGCTGAATGGGCTCAGTAACAGAGTGGAGATGGCGGAGGAGAGAATCTGTGAACTGGAGGATAGAACAATAGAATTTATCTAGTTTGAACAACATAGAGAAAATAGATGCAAACAAAATGAATAGAGCCTTCGTGACCTAAGGGGTAATAAAAGATCCGAAATTCATGTCTGAGTGTGAGGAGGGAGGGAGGAAGAAGGGGAGAGAGGGAGAGAGAAAGAGAGAAAGAGAAGGGAGGGAGGGAGAGAGGGAATTTAAATTTGAAAAAAATAATGGCTGAAAACTTCCCCAAATTTTGCAGAAAACGTAATCCTACAAGTTGGAGGAGCTGAGTGACTCCCACATGTGAATCCCCCCCCCCCCCCCAGTAATTTTATTGCAAGCCGTGTCATAATGAAATGTTTGAAAACTAAAGACAAAGGAACTTGAAAGCAACTGGAGAGAAATGACACATGATCTGTACCAGGAACATCCAACTCCGATATCATCAGATTTCTCATTTGGGTGTGGGAAAATAGATGTGGTTATATACAATTTGTGGAAGTATAGATTTAGCCAACATATGTGAGGGCAGTTTTATGGTCATGACCAAATTTTAACATGTTCATTTACTTTGGTTCAGCAATTCAAATTTATGGGAAGCTATTTGTCAAAAGTATGTTTAATTATCTGTTTTGACATGTATAGGGAAATATTTATTTATAAATACTAGAAATAGCTGGACTGTACCCTAACAATAGAAATGTTTTCAAATAAAAACGAAGACAAAATATACTTCACAAGGAAAAAAAATTCCACAAAGAGCAAAGATCTTACTTAATTATTGTTCTAACTTTCATAACATTTCTTAGTTCCAAAATGTAGTCAGGTTGCCTAATAAACCATTTCTTGGTGAACTCATTAAATGCATTCAATAATTATGAATTGCAGACACACTCAAATGTAAGTTCAAGATATAACAAGAACACCAAAAGTAACATTAATTCACTGTTCTATCAGTGCACTCATTTCTATGGGTAATTGAGTTGAACACCATATATATGTATTTTCAAAAAGTAAAAATCATACCATATGTATACATCAATGAAATATTCTAAATTTTAAAAATATCATCCCTATCTGTTTTTTAAGGCCAAGTCTGATGTTACCTCCTCCATGAAGTTTTTGATAACCATTTAGTTCAAAATCATCACTATCTTCTTTGACCCCTGACACTGTTTTTCCTGTCTTTTTGTCTTCTTATTTTCTGTAACATTAGTGGTTATACTGTTACTTACTGCACTTTATTTATTTATTCTTTAGGGGGAGAATAAGAAAAGTCTAATATTTATTGGGAGACCAGCACTTACTGAATAGCCTACATGTAACAGTTGCATTACAAATTAGTTCTTAATTCATAATGTCACCCAATAAAGAATAAGATAATCTTCAAATAAAAAATCCAAAAATGAAAAACCTATCAACTTGCCTCAAGGATAAGAGTCTAACTGTATACAGTACAAAGCCCTTGCTCCATTATTTATACTGTGGTTTTTTGTTGTTGTTGTTTTTAATTTTATTTTTTATTTTTTAAAATTTACATCCAAATTAGTTAGCATATAGTGCGACAATGATTTCAGGAGTAGATTCCTTAGTGCCCCTTCCCATTAGCCCATCCCCTCTCTCACAACCCCTCCAGTAACCCTCAGTTTGTTCTCCATATTTAGGAGTCTCTTCTGTTTTGTCCCCCTCCCTGTTCTTATATTATTTTTATTTCCCTTCCCTTATGTTCTTCTGTTTTGTCTCTTAAAGTCCTCACATGAGTGAATTCATATGATTTTTGTCTTCTTCTGACTGACTAATTTCACTTAGCATAATACCCTCCAGTTCCATCCACGTAGTTGCAAATGGCAGGATTTCATTCGTTTTGATTGCCAAGTACTACTCCATTGTGTATATATACCACATCTTCTTTATCCATTCATCCATCGATGGACATTTTGGCTCTTTCCGTACTTTGACTATTGTTGATAGCGCTGCTATAAACATGGGGGTGCATGTGTCCCTTTGAAACAGCACACCTGTATCCCTTGGACAAATGCCTAGTAGTGCAATTGCTGGGTCATAGGGCAGTTCTATTTTTAATTTTTTGAGGAACCTCCATACTGTTTTCCAGAGTGGCTGCACCAGCTTGCATTCCCATATTGTACTTTAAATATATGCCCTGTACTCTGCCTTATGTGCTTTGCATGTATGATCAGTCTTAATTCTCACGTTCGCCTTAGGTAGATGTTACTATCTCCATTTTATGGTAAAGAAACTAAAAAATTCAGATGTTGAATAACTTGCCTAAAATCATACAAGTAGGATTAAAGTGTAGATTTCAAACTCCAGTATCTTTGCAACAAGGCCTAGTCACTATGCTGGACTGTCTCCTGAGGGAGTAAGGTAAGCGGAAGAACTGCTGTATATCGTATGTGTATATTGACTTAAAATAGAGTTTTTCTTAAACGTTAAGGTTTTTCTGTAACAAATATATAATTTTCCCTTTTTTTTTCTTTTCTAGAATTCTGGAGGTGGAAGTGGAGTTGATCTTTCAGTGCTAAATGAGGCTCGCAATATGGTGTCAGACCTTCTGATTGATCCAACCCTTCCCCCACAAGTCATTTCTTCCCTGCGGAGTATCAGTTCCTTGATGGGTGCTTTCTCAGGTTCCTGTAGGCCAAGGATTAATCCCCTCACACCATTTCCTGGATTTTACCCCTGCTCGGAAGTAGAGGACCCAGCTGAGAAAGGAGATCGAAAACTTCACAAGGTCAAGATACAGTAAATAGCCAGCCCTATACTTACCACATTTTTTTTTTTTTAATTTTTTTTTGCAACGTTTATTTATTTTTGGGACAGAGAGAGACAGAGCATGAACAGAGGAGGGGCAGAGAGAGAGGGAGACACAGAATTGGAAACAGGCTCCAGGCTCTGAGCCTCAGCCCAGAGCCCGACACGGGGCTCGAACTCACAGACCGCGAGATCGTGACCTGGCTGAAGTCGGACGCTTAACCGACTGCGCCACCCAGGCGCCCCTATACTTACCACATTTAATGATGTTTTCAAATTAAAACTGCTCCTTTGTAGCATAGATAAAACACAATTTCTTTTTCAAGGATCAGCTTTTTGATACAGTATATTGAGCTGTTTGGGACTTTAGAGGTAGTTATAAATCTCAAATATTTCTAAATGAATATTCAGCTTTTATTCTAAATTATTCTAATCAGCAGTTATGACTTTTTTGGTTACAACTATTTATCATTGTCATTGTTTCTTAAAAAGCAGAAAAAAAAAAACCCACACAAATTTAATTCCAGGCTTATATAACAAACTAGTAGTCAAATCATGTCATTAATTTATTGTATTATTTAGGATCCCGAAATTGTTCTTGTTGAACCCCAAAGAATTGATCATTATAATATTCATTTCACTGAATTACATAACATTATTTTAAATTGACTTTCACATTTTTGGGGGTCTGTTTTCCCCCCCTTTACCCACTAGAGATTGCTATAACCCAACAGACATTGATTTTTCCATCATTAGATATTGGATGAATTTTTCTTTAAATATCAATGCTTCAAAATACGATTTTCTTTAGGAAATAATAAGTACTATTCTAAGGTATACGTTATGCTTGTTTAGAATGCTTTCAATGTCTTTGTTGATAGCTAACATCATAAACTTTAGAAATAAAAACATTTTAGAGATTGTTCTAGATTAACTACTTTATTCTACAGGTAAACTAATGAAGAGAAGATAAAATTCAAAGCAGTTAAATTTTCATTGTAATAGTGTATATGGAGCTTAGAAAAAGTTAAATATGGTTTTGGAAGGATTTTGATAATTAATTTCACTGTGTTCCCAGCATTAGGGTGTAGAAGTGTTGAAAAATTAAGCAAGCCCAATTAGGGCAAAAGTTTGATAATTACTGATTGCAAATCCAGATCACAGGTGGCTATGTGATGCTTTTATTTTGTTTTGCTTATGTGATGCTTTTATTTTTAAAAAATACCTGCCTTCGTCAGAATCCAATTAACAATGGTACATAGTTACATGACATTCTTTTTAGCACTCTACTTATGAGGAACAGGTTAATGACAAGCATCAAAAAGTGATAATAATAAATTCAATAAAATAACTCTATGTATTCTTGAGTTAGTCTTCACTTGATATGTTGCTGTTCCTTTATATTTTCCATTGACATTTGATGTTTAGAATAGTAACTTTTTTCTTTTTTTATTGAAGTATAGTTAACAGAGAGCAATTTTTAAAAATAGTGATTCTTAAAAATCTTAATCAGAAAAATCTTATTGATATCAATATTATGTTTGTTACTGTGCTTACTGTGTGAAAAAAAAAAGTGTACTAGTACATTTTAGAAACATTTGAAACAATAATATTAATTAAACAGGATGCCTAAATGCCTCATTTCCTGAACATTTTAGTTAATCAGTCTTATTTTTGGTACTGGAATCTACTGATAGGAGTAAGTCCTGTAAGAACCAGGAAGTAAACCATATTTCTTTGTGTTCTTTAAACTTCTTACTTGAATTTCATATCTAATTGGTCTCTGCTTTTGAAAAAGAATAGAAAAACCTGATACTCCAGAAAAGAACAACAGCATTTATAAAAAAATAATTAGTAAGGAAAAAGGAATTATAAAAGATAATTTAATATAAATGTCTTATATATGTGTGTTAAGAACTAAGAAAGACTATATGGACCTAAGTTATAGCCAGAAAGGATTGTAACACAAAGAACTTTTTCACTATGAGTCTAAGTAACTATGAACCTTTACAAAATCAACATCCTTGGGAAAACTTAAATATAAGAGATATTTAGCTTTCTGAGATGGTTTCAGTATCTGCTGATGGGGGAAATTCAGAAGAAGCAATAAAACACCTATTTACAGTGGTAAAAAATAGAATACTTTGGCTAATTGAACATTTAGATCAATTTAGAATATTTTCAAAAACTAAGGTAAACTAGTAATGCTAATGGTGTTCTGAATTTAATTGCTAATTGAAAAGGTAGTTCTGAATCTTTCAGTTTCTCCAGGTTAACCCTATATACTTCAGCATTGTATTGAAAATATAAAGGGTTTAGGATCTAGGGCTTATGGTGCCTGATCCTAAGCTTGTCCTCTGAAATTGTTTTTCAGGGTAAATCTTTCATACCTCCTTTTTAAATTGTCAAGTATTTATTTCTCATGAAACTAGGAGTAAAATGTACAAAAGAATAAAGATCTAGTAAAATTGTAGGGAGTTCAGAAACCATTGTTTAATGGGAGGAACACTAAATAGAACAATAGTATCGAATGTAAAATTTGGAGTAAATCTGACATATCTTCAAGATAAAATGTCCTGTGTCTCCTGTACATACTAAAAATCTACTGTGTATTGGTATTTTTACATGTCATCTTTAAAAATACATACACAGCATATCTAAGGGTGACGGTTTTAATCATCGTTAAATTATTCCACAGGGACTACACAGTAGGAATAGCTTACCAACTCCCCAGCTGAGGAGGAGCCCTGGAACTTCCGGTCTGCCACCTATTGAACAGTCGTCCTCCCGGTGGGAACGCAGTAATGGCAAAAGGCCACACCAAGAGTTTGGCATTTCAAGGTACAATCCCCAGTCTTTTAAAGAAATTTGAGTCAAATACACCCACTTTGTTTCTGTTGAATGAAGTTTGAATTAACTAAAGCAGAAAGGAACAGTTGAAGTATTTTAGATGTAGGACAGCATGGGTAGTAATAAGGCATAATAGCGAAACTGATTCTTAAAAAGAAGCTAATGTGTCTTCTCTGAAAAGTTAAGTACGTTGGGTACAAGGCATGCTGGGGCCTTAAGAACATGAATCAGGGAGGCAGTTTAAGGAAACTAGGGTCAGTTTAGGACCGGAAGCGGGAAAGGTTTTAAATCGGTATCTGTGACCGTTGTAGGGGCAATCACACAGGTCCAGTGCATGGTATCCAAAGGAAGGTCAACAGAGCTACTGACTTGTTAAAGGAAGAGCACATTTCCAGGGCTCATCTCTGATGTTAGATACAAGGTAGCAAAACTCTTGTTCCTGCTGGAGGACTAAGACTACTAATATATTCTCTACCCGCTTGAGGATTTACTTGGAACTAAACGGTGCTAATTCTACACATGAAGGGCATCAGTAACCGTAGCTCAAGGAAGGTGGGAAAATGCAGGAGCTGAAATTTTCTGAATGTAAACATACCCATCTACCCTCATAACAAAGGAGTCAATACTTTGTCTTTTAAAAGCCAGGAGACATAGTGATCTCATGTGTGAGTTATGAAGTTCTATGTAGTCAGTGATCTCACTGTGTTAACAAAATTGGAATTAGGGGCGCCTGGGTGGCTGTCAGTTACGCGGCCGACTTTGGCTCAGGTCATGATCTCACGGTTCGTGAGTTCGAGCCCCGCATCGGGCTCTGTGCTGACAGCTCAGAACCTGGAGCTGTTTTGATTCTGTGTCTCCTTCTCTCTCTGCCGCTCTGTCTCTGTCTCTCTCTCTCTCTCTCTCTCAAAAATAAATAAACATTAAAAAAAAAATAAAAAAAAAACAAAATTGGAATTAGTGTAAAGTTTCTGCTAAACCACTGTTAGTATTGAGCACTTTGTTTAGCTTGAGCTGTAGAGTTACACATTTGAAACAGTAGATGGCAGGATTGGATCATACCGATTTATCAGTTAAAAGTGGTGTTAACGTTTATATAGGAAATGTGATCAGATAATTGTAATTTTCCAGATTCTTGCAGGATTTATTAATTTGAATTTTCTATAATGTATTCAAGTAAATGAGCTCCTTTTTTTATAAAGGAAAAATTGAATGAAATGATACATGAAACAGGAATGGGTTGAATTACAGAGTATGGTAAAGGAAAATGAGCCTTTGGTTCAACACTTGCCCAGAACCTAAACATAATGGTCTTATTTTTGTTGTTGTTGTTGTTGTCGTTGTTGTTTTTTAATGGAAGCAGGATATGGGGAAGTCAGTGATATTGGGAACTGAAAATACAACATATTTCTTAACCACAGGGAACATCATCTTGAGAATATTGTTTGGCTTGAAACAGAATGATGAAAATGATTGCTTTTTAATCCTTCAAAATCACACTGATGTAATAGCAGTACATTTGCAATTAAATGTGATACAGTGAGTTAAGGTCACTTTTATCCTGCTGACTTAAGATGATTGATATTAAAATAGAAACATGGTCCAAAGAAAATTAACTCTGAGAAATGTTCATAAAAGAGGTAAATGTACGCAGATTCAATGTAATTACTTAACTCTCATTAAAACAAAAGCCATGTGCCTCATGAAAGATTTAGAAACTTGGAGAATAAAGTAATTGGTGGTAATATGTATGGCAATCATATTAGATAGCATAGCTATCAATCTTTCATGTATGGTAATTTTTTGTTCAGGAACCTTTAGGCTTTAGTAGCTCAAACCGAATAGACATGTGAATCCGGAATCACAAGGCATTCATTTTGACTGTTGGAATACTCTAGAACTGAGGTCACATATCCTACATTTTTTTCTAAATTTAAAGATTTTTTTTAAAGTTTATGTATTTATTTTGAGAGAGAGAGAGAGCAAGTCGGGAAGGTGCAGAGAGGGAGGGAGAGAATCTTAAGCAGGCTCTGTGCTGTCAGCACAGAGCCCAGTGCAGGGCCCCATCTCACAAACTGTGAGATCATGACTTGAACCGAAATCAAGAGTCAGACGCTTAACCTACTGAGCCACCCAGGCGCACCCCACATGTCCTACATTTTTGAATCTTGATTTGAACACAGCTTTGGATTTTGATGCTAGCTTCTCTGACTGTGATTTTAAATGACTCTGACTATGCTTTCAACATGATTCCAGTATTGAACCTCTCATTCCCTAAAGCTGTGACCAAAACCAAATGTCTCATCTCTCCGGTAACGTTTTCATGTTACTGTTTTTCTGCCCTCATTTCCTGACACAATACTGCTACCCTCTCACTTAGTGGTTGCTTTAGAAAATGGATTTAGCTAGAAAACTTGGTGTTTGCATCCTCTTACCTTGTCCTGTAGATACCTGTTGTCAAGTCTGTCTCTGCGTCTCTTTTCCTTTCTGTTCCCTCTTCTCCTTTATCACTTTATACTGTTTCATGCTTTATATCTCCTTACATGGGCTATTGAATTATCCTCTCTTGTTTTGTAAACATTTATTTATCATTGAGAGACAGACACAGTGTGAGCAGGGGAGGGGTAGAAAGGGAGACACAGAATCCGAAGCAGGCTCCAGGCTCTGAGCTGTCAGCACAGAGCCCAATGCGGGGCTCGAACTCACAAACTGCAGGATCATGACCTGAGCTGAAGTCGGTGGCTTAACCAACTGAGCCCTCCAGGCGCTCCTGAATTTTCCTCTTAATTGACCTTTCCATTTCTAATATCCTTCACTGCCTGTTCCATCTCCTACCCTTCCACGACAATTCTTCCTTAAATGAAACCTTGATTATACAGTTTTTCTGATCATTAAGTTTTTTGACCCTTAACTGATGCCTGTAGAATAGTCCCAACTTTCTAGCCTGGGATCTGAAACCCTGTTATTCCCTCATGACAAAGCTGCACCCTTACTTGCAAAAATGAAACAATGTGAAAGATAGGAGCAGTCTTGCAAAAAACGTGACCAGAAGAGTGACTTGGAAAGCTCTCTAGGTGAAAACAACAGGCATGTGACTCCTGTTAGACTCTTCCTTGAACTTTCCTGATAATTTTGTTTTTTGTCTAACACATTTGAAAACTGAGTTGAATTACAGTTTGCAGCCCCACCTTGTTTGAGTGCAGAGTAATATAGGATTTAATTTTGCTTTTCTTCATGCTTTGTCTGGAGAAAAAAGTGAAGTGTTATAAACTGTACAGTAGCCGTGATAAACAGAATCCAAGGGAAGAAAACCACCAGGAAGAAGGGCTAGTCATGTTTGAGCAGCCACTGCATTACCTGCCCTCAAGACTTCACCTCTTAAAGTTCACCTGTTAAAGGACTTCAGATTTTAATTAAGAGGGCCATTGTTTTACAAAACCAAAATATGTCCATCTTTCTCTATTTATCTGAAATTCCAGTCAAGCTTAACTATTTGCTATTCTCTCTGTTCCTCTGCTTCTATGCTCCCCACTCCCCCCCCCACCCCTCACTCCTGCAGTTGTTCTCTCTACCTTGAACAGGTCTTCTTGGCCTCATGCTTCTACAGCGTTCAAGATTGGGCTCAGATGTGACCTCTTAAGAATAACACCCTGATACCCTCCTCCCTCAGTTTCCAAGGAGAAGCAATCTGTTTCACCTCTGAATCTCCTTAACACCTTTTCTTTGCCTTTCATGGCACTTTCACTTTCAACCATGTGTTAGTCATTACTGCTCTTCTGAGGCCTGCTTGATTACTGTGATGAGTTTGGGATTGCAGTAAAATGGATCTTGAAGATAAACAGCTGCCCAACAGGCATCTTGCAGGAGTAAGGTATTCGTATTATATTGTGATGGTTGATGGTGACTTCTGCTTAAGTTTCAGACCTAGGATGAAGGTTCGCTGGTCAGGAAGTTCCAGGAAATGTGGGTTAGCTGACAATTGGATTATGCATCTCTGAGTTCCAGTATCAGTAGCTATGGTTAAAAAATGGCTAAACTTGTATCTTTGGACTGACTGCTAGGACCCAGCCCTCCCTGTGGACAAACAGAACACATATTCAGACCTCACAGCTCCCTTCCTTTTTAAAAAAATTTTTTTTAAGTTTATTTCTATTTGAGCACGTATGAACAGAGGAGGGGCAGACAGAGAGGGAGAGAGAAGACCCCAAGCAGGCTCCACACTGTCAGTGCAGAGCCCAACGTGGGACTCGATCTCACAAACTGTGAGATCACAACCTGAGCCAAAATCAAGAGTCAAACGCTTAACAGACTGAGCCACCCAGGTGCCCCACAGCTCACTTTCTTTCAACAGACTTTCCCTGGGGAAAAATAGGCAAGTCATGTCCCAAAACTGCATGGACTATTAACTATAGTTACTCTACACTAAAGAGATTTGCCTTTAACCTAGTCCCCTATTCATCATTTGTCTCCATAACTTCTCTGTAATTAAATCTAATAACTTGTTAGGAACTATATTTCCTAAATAATGTACTAGGGAACCAGCTTCTCAATTCTGTGTCTCATAATTTATTAGAGATTTATACCAGTGCCTGGACCCTATTTGAACTACAGAGATTTAAGAGGGCGAATGGTCTCCCCTCACTCAGTTTCTTAAGAGAATAGCTCCAAATATAGACATTATACAGCCAACAAGTTTATATAGTTGCGCGCTCTCTCTCTCTCTCTCTCTCTCTCACACACACACACACACACACACACACACACACACACACACACTGATATAAATCTTACCAAGGTAATTGGCATGGGTTATCTAAAAATCAATTCTTAACATATCACTTAACTCTGTGACCATAACTTTTGGCATTCTTTTGTAATGATTCCTAAGTCTGACTTTAATCATCCTCCTACCAACTATTGATAATCTTTGGGACTCCTATCCTTCTTGTCCCCTGTTTTCTTCAGGATTGTTTTATGTAATCTCATTGGAGTGTATATTTATCTGGTTTGAGGCTAGGAATTAATGAGACAATTCTGGAAGTAGGTGAAAACTTGTAATTTGACCTGTACCTCTCAATTCTGAACAGCTAACTGAATGTATGGTATACTTCAATTATTAGAAGGCCCTGGATCAAGGTAGGAAACTATGGAACAGTGCAGTGGGTCTGTTTTTAAAAGGAAAAAGTCCTATCTTTGTTTTGAATATTAACCAGAAAGTAAATTTCAGTAGAGCACACAAATTTTTGGTTGAATATTGCCCTGAGCGGTACTGTTACTGCCCTTTCTCAATCTCCCCAACTCCACGTATAAGCAAGGAGTACTCAAATACAAAGAATGATTGAGCATTAGCAGGGACATGAGTTTATTGGGTGGTATTATTTGAATATTGTCTCTTTTTGTGACATCATCAACAAATCATCATTACTACTGGCTTGAGAATAAAATATGATAGACTCCAACAGCTGGATGTTAATTTAAAACTCCTTACTTCTAAAACTCTAATTTTACAGATGGAGAAACACACCAAAATAGAATGAGAATTATTTTGTGGAAGGTGTGGGAAGACCTTTTAATTAAAAAAAATTTTTTTAACATATATTTATTTTTGAGAGACAGAGCATGAGCGGGGAAGGGGCAGAGAGAGAGAAGGACACACAGAATCCGAAGCAGGCTCCAGGCTCTGAGCTGTCAGCACAGAGCCCAATGCGGGGCTCAAACTCATGAACCATGAGATCATAACCTGAGCCGAAGTCGGATGCTCAACCGACTGAGCCACCCAGGTGCCCCTGGGAAGACCTTTTTTTTAAAATTTTTTTTTTCCAACATTTATTTATTTTTGGGACAGAGAGAGACAGAGCATGAACGGGGGAGTGGCAGAGAGAGAGGGAGACACAGAATCGGAAACAGGCTCCAGGCTCCGAACCATCAGCCCAGAGCCTGACGTGGGGCTCGAACTCACGGACCGCGAGATCGTGACCTGGCTGAAGTCGGACGCTTAACCGACTGCGCCACCCAGGCGCCCCGAAGACCTTTTAAAAATACAGGTAGAGGGGCATCTGATGGCTCAGTCAGTTGAGTGTCAGACTCTTGGTTCCATCTCCGGTCATGATCTCATGGTTCGTGAGTTCAAGCCCCATGCTGGGCTCTGCACTAAGGATATGGAGCCTTCTTCAGATTCTTTGTCTCCCTCTCTCCCTGCCTCTCCCTGGCTCGCACGTGTGCTCTCTCTTTTTCTTTCAAAATAAACGTTTTTTAAAAATAGGTAGAGAGTAAATGCTTTCTCCATTTAGAGTCAAAGAAATTGGAGATTGAATTTTAGTTCTGCCACTGTGAATTTTAGCTGTATGAATTGGGGGACATTACTTAGCCTCTTCAAGCCTCAGTTTCCTTGTCTGTCATATAGGAGACTAGAAAAGATAAAGTATGTAAACGACATAAAACAATGAATGAACAGAATAAATACTCAAAATAGTGCTTTTGTTATCATTTTTGTTAATGTCAACAAGGAAGTTTTAGTGAAATGGTTCTAACTGATTTTACATGCCTTCTGTTTCTATAGTACAGAATTTCTTTTTCTCCCTTGGGGATATAGAAGAAACTAGATTTTAGAAAAAGGTCCAAGGAGAGGCTCAAGGCAGGAGTTGGTAAAAGAAAAAGAGTCCATCCACTCAGAGTTGGGGAGCAAAAGTGACCTGTTCTCTAAAAAATTGAGACTAGGAACCTAAAGAAAAGAGCATTCACTTATTCCACAAATAACTGTTGAACACGTTTATCAGGCACTGTGCTATCTCCACTGTCAATGCAGAGATATGTCTTTATAGCCCCTAAAAAGAATCACAAATTAATGAGGGAAAAGAATCTGTAAGCAGTGAAATTATAATACATTGTGGATGAATTTGTAATGGAGACATGAACCAAAACCTTTAAGTCACAGAAGAAATAGGCCTTCCTGCAGTAATGGGTAGGGAGGTGCAGGAAAGATGAAGCAGTTGGGGAAGAGCTTATTGAGAACTTGGGCTGTACTAAAAAGTACCGAGTGAGAAGGAGAGAATCTAGGTCTGCCCTGGAGCCTGTGCCCACGTGCCCTCATCAGGAGTTTACTGACAGAAGAAAACAGTGAATATTGAAGAAAAAGAAGGTAAAATTTATGGTGTCCTTGCTACACGCTTGGCACTGGGAAGCTTTCAAATATATTTTATTTTAAGTTGCATTTTATACATTGCATGGCTGTACTGTGTGATTGCCAACCTACATTTAATTTCTTTATAAGAGCTCTAAAACCTATAGTAAATATTTCAGTTATAGGAAATGACTGAGTTAGGGGGTAATCGATACCTGTGAAGAGAGGGAACAGAAGAGAGTGAAAACTGTATATGTTAGCCAGTGATTCTCAGTGAGGTCCCTGGACCCAGCAATGTCAGCATCATCTGTGAACTTATTAGAAATGCAGATTACTGGCCCTATGCCAGACCTACTGAATCAGAAACCCTGGAGGTAGAACTAGCAGTCTGTGTTCTAAGAAGTCCTCCAGATGATATTGATAACCTGCTTTATACCAGGGTTCAGCAAACTACAGCCTGTGGACCTAATGTGGTCCATAGCTGTTTTTGCAAATTAAATTATATTGAAACACAGTTGTATTTATTATTATCTGTGGCTGCTTTTATGCTACAACGGCAGAGTTAAGTAGTTGCAGTGGAGACCTTGTGGCCTGCGAAGCTAAAAGTATTTATTTACTACTTGGTCCTTTATAGAAAACATTTGCTGGTTCCTGCTTTAGGCCTTTAAGCAACTAGATAGATGTCTAAATTCTGTATAAGCAGGTATTTCCTAGTTGAACTGAAGACCATGAGTAAAAAAAAGAGGAAATTTCCCATGGCTTTAACATTCTTAATTTGTTATCTTTCCCTTTTAGTCAAGGATCCTATCTAAATGGACCTTTAAGTTCAAATCTACTGACAATGCCGAAGCAAAGGTCATCTTCCGTATCCCTAACTCACCATATAGGTCTAAGAAGAGCTGGTAAGAAATCATTCTTTATGATTTAAATGTGGGAGGTCTCAAAGTATATGGTACTACAGAATTTTCTCATTATACATTTAGAGCTGGTTTTGAATGCCATTTATATGTTGTAAATTAACATGACTAAGCAATTTGGATTGACCATTAATTGACTGTTTGCTCATTCATTCATAAACACTTTTTAAACAGCCACTATATATCAGGTACTTTGTTAGGCACTAGGAATTCAGGGGTAAAATATAGAACTACCTAAACTAACCTGAATAGTTGCAGATCCAGATTCACACTGAAAGACTGAGACCTGATCACAGGACTATAGAACACTTCTCCCCTCACACCTCAGCACCATTATTAAAGACCTATTTACGGTAGCTTCTTTTACCAGGTATGTCCTGGCACTTCTTAAAATTGTAAGGCATACCAAAAGGTAAAAGACACAATTTGGATAGACAGAAACTTATCAGAATCAGATAGGGATGTTGGAATTACCAGATTGGGAATTTAAAACAACTATGATTAGTATGCCAAGGGTTCTAATTGATTAAGTAGACAACATGCAAGAATGGATGGGCAGTGTAAGCAGAGAGGTGGAAGTCCTAAAATAATAAAACAAAAATAAACGCTCTTGATAAAAAGCACTGTAACAGAAATGAAGAGTGCCTTTAACAGGCTCATCAGTAGGCTGGATGCAACTGAGGAAAGACTGTCTCAGCTTGAGCATGAGAAATCTTCAAAACTGAAAAACAAAGAGAACAAAGATTGAAAAAGCAGAATCAAATACCCAAGGACTGTGGGGCAAATACAAAAGGAATACCAGAAAGAGAAGAAAGTGAGAAGGAAGTCATACAGAGAAAGACAGATAACCATATGTTTTCACTCTTACGTGGATCCTGAGAAACTTAACAGAAGACTGTGGGGAGGGGAAGGAAAAAAAAAGTTAGAGAGGGAGGGAGCCAAACCATAAGAGACTCTTAAAAACTGAGAATAAACTGAGGGTTGGTGGGAGGTGGAAGGGAGAGGGGGGGGTGGGTGATGGGCATTGAGGAGGGCACCTTTTGGGATGAGCACTGGGTATTGTATGGAAACCAATTTGACAATAAATTTCATATCAAAAAAAATTTTTTTAATTAAAAAAAAGAGAGAGAAGGAATAGAAGAAATATTTGAAACAATAATGACCAAGAATCGTCTCAAATTAGTATCAGACACCAAACCATAGATCCAGGAAGCTCACAGAACACCAAACATCCAGGAAGCTCACAGAACACCAAACAGGATAAATACCAAAAGAACAATACCTAGGCATATTGTTTTCAAATTACAGAAATTTAAAGATAAAAAAAAATCATTAAAGAAGCCAGAAGGGAAAAAAAAACATCTTACATATAAAAGAGCAAAATAATAATGACATGAAACTTCTCAGAAACCATGTGAGTAGAATGAAACATTTAAAGTATTGTGAGGAAAAAAAACAAAAGAACGCCAACCTAGAATTCTGTACCCTTTGAAATTATCCTCCAAAAGTGAAGGAAAGTAAAGACTTTTTCAGACAAAAGTTGAGGGAACTTGTTGCCAGTAGACCTGATGTACAAGAAATGTTAAAAGAAGTTCTCTAAAGAGAAGAATAGTAGTGTAGGTCAGAAACTCAGGTCTACATAAAGAAAGGAAGAGCACTGAAGAAGGTGTAAGTGAAGGTAAAATTAAAAGCTTTTATTTTTCTTTTTATTTGATCTAACAGGTAGTAGTTTAGAATAATGATAGCAACAATGTATTCAATTATATGTGCATGTATGTATTTTATGTATGTGTATATATGCATATATATAAATGAATGACAGCAATGATACAAGGGACAGAGGAATTGGGTTTATTTTATTATCATAAGGTACTCATAAGGTATCTGTGAAGTGGTGTAATGTTATTTGGAAGTGAACTTGGGTTAGATGTAAAATGTATATTGCAAACTCCAGGGCAACCGTTAAAAAAAGTTGAAAAAGAAGTATAACTGATATTCTAAGTAAAGAGAAAGTAGAATGATAAAAATTCTCAAAACCACAAAAACAGAAGAAGAGTAGAAAACAAAAATAGGAACAAAGAACAAGGACAACAAATAGAAAACAGTAATAGATATGATAGATGTTAATCCAACTGTATCAGTAATCATTCTGAACACCAGTGGTCTAAATGTACTAATTAAAAGACCTATATTGTTGGGGGCGCCTGCATGGCTCAGTCGGTTAAGTGTCTGACTTCAGCTCAGGTCAAGATCTCATGGTTGATGGGTTGGAGCCCCGCACTGGGGGCTGTCAGCACAGAGCCCGCTTTGGATCCTCTGCTTCCCTCTTTCTTATTGTGCACCTCCCCCACTCACTCTCTCTCGCTCTCAAAAATAAATACATATAAAAAAAGACGTCTGTTGTTAAAGTAGATCAAAAAACATGACCTAAATATATATTATCTATAAGAAACCCACTTTAAATGTAAAGACACATAAAAATTCAAAGTAAATGGATGGAGAAAAATACACCATGCTAACACTAATCAAAAGAAAGCAGGTATAAGCTATATAAATTTCGGCCAGAGCAGATTTCTAAGCAAAGAAACTTATCAGAGTTAAAGAAAGGTATTACGGGGCGCCTGGGTGGCTCGGTCGGTTAAGCGTCCGACTTCAGCTCAGGTCATGATCTCACAGTTCATGAGTTCGCGCCCCGCGTCGGGCTCTGTGCTGACAGCTTGGAGCCTGTTTCGGATTCTGTGTCTCCCTCTCTCTCTGCCCCTCCCCTGTTCATGCTCTGTCTCTCTCTGTCTCAAAAATAAATAAATGTTAAAAAAAAAAATTTTTTTAAAAAAAAAGAAAGGTATTACATAACAGAAGACATAAGAGCCTTTAACATTTATGAGCCTAAGTAACAAAACAACATTTAAGAGTCATTTAAGGCACAATTAATGGTTCTGTGTAAATGAAGACTCAAAAGGGGAGGAGAGAAACAATAGGGCAGGATAATTTTCCAAAATAGTAAGGGAATTAGCAAATTCCTGAAACTTGGTGAACCCCGAGAAGATAGATAAAATCATAGGGATTTCAGGCAAACCCCTGAATTATACAACAAGAAAAATTTCAAAAGCAACCAAGTAAAAAAGGTTATTTTTCAGGGAACAATAGTAATATTCACAGTGATTCTATAATACCAAGTATGAACTCAAAGACATAGAATGGCATATTAAAAGTATTGAAAAAAAAACAGAAAAATGCCAACCTGGAATTCTTTACCAATGAAAATATCTTTAAAAATTTTTTTAATGTTTATTTATTTTTGAGAGAGAGAGAGAGGGACAGAGTGTGAGCTGGGGAAGGGCAGAGAGAGAGACACACACACACACACACAGAATCTGAAGCAGGCTCCAGGGTCTGAGTTGTTAGCACAGAGCCCAGCACGGGGCTCAAATTCATGAACTGCAAGATCGTGACCTAAACTCAAGTTGGACCCTTAACCAACTGAGCCATCCATGCGCCCCAATGAAAATACATTTTAAAAATTAAATTGAAATAATATTTTTTCATGCAAACAAAGGCTGATAGAATTTATTGCTGATAGGCCTGCACTACTAAGATCCAGCAAAGATAGTAGTTTAGGTAGGAGGAAAATGATCCAGATTGAAGCACAGAATGATAGGAATGAATGAAAAGCTCTAATAAGCCTAAATTGAGTGAATATAAGTGAACGTTGATTAAAAACAATCATAATGGACCCAGCAATTGCACTACTAGGTGTATATCCAAGGGATACAGTTGTGCTGTTTTGAGGGGCACATGCACCCCAATGTTTATAGCAGCACTGTCAACAGCAGTCAAAGTGTGGAAAGGGCCCAGATGTCCATCGACAGATGAATGCATAAAAAATATGTGGTGTATATACATATACATATGCATATACATATACATTACATGCATACATACACAATGGAATATTACTCGACAATCAAAAAGAATGAAGTCTTGCCATTTGCAGCAACATGAAGTAGAGGGTATTACGCTAAGTGAAACAAGTCAGTCAGAGAAAGACAAATATCAGATGATTTCACTTATATGAAGAATTTAAGATACAAAACAGATGAATATAAGGGAAAGGAAGCAAAAGAATATAAAAACGGGGACAAAACATAAGAGACTCTTAAATACAGAAAACAAACTGTGAGTGGGGGGATGGGCTAAATGGGTAAGGGGCATTAAGGAGGGAACTTGTTGGGATGAGTGCTGGGTGTTATACATAAGGGACGAATCACTGGAATCTACTGAAAATATTGTTGCACTATATGCTAACTTGGATGTAACTTAGAAATAACAACAACGACAATAATCACTTCCTTGTTGCATGCATAATATATGAAGGAGTCAAATGTATGATAATAATGGCATATAAAGGGTGGGAGAATGGTAAATGGATATGTAATGTACTAGCAATGATTAAAAAGTAGTAAAAAGTTTTAAGTTTGAGAGAAACTAATACTTCAAAGACGCACATTGTGATATACAGAGTGACAATTAAAAGAATTTAAAAAAAGGTATAAGTAAAAAACAATCATAGGAGGTAACAGTGGCATGATTTTTTTAAAAACTTGAATAACCCAGAAGAATCCAAGAAAAGAGAAAATAAAAGAGAAAAAGAAGGAACAACTGAAAAATAAATAGCAAGATAGTGGATTAAACAGACTACATTACATTGAATATACATTTTGTGGTGGGGGGGAAGGAGGGATCTGCTAAAGTTGTTAAGTATATTTTTAAAATATTCAGTTTTCAACAAAAAGTGAAAATACACTCCAGTTAAAAGACAAGATTGTCAGTTAACAACACAAGACTCAAGCATATGTTCTTTACAAGACACACACTCTTTATATAAGGACACAGTTACTTCTGATCTCATAGCAATAATATACATGAACCAAAAAATGACAGAACTAAAGGGGGGAAATAGACAAATTTATATTAATATTTGGAGATTTTAACTCACTATTCTCATTAACTAGTAGAATAAGCAGACCAAAACATTAGTATAGATATAAGAAAGATTAGAACAATACGAATTAACTGACCTGACTGTAAAATACTACATTCAGCCAGGATGAATATTTTTTCAAAGAATACACACAGTGGGGCGCCTGGGTGGCTCAGTTGGTTGGGTGTCTGACTTCAGCTCAGGTCATGATCTCGCGGTTCGTGAGTTCAAGCCCTGCATCAGGCTCTGTGCTGACAGCTCAGAGCCTGGAGCCTGTTTCAGATTCTGTTTCTCCCTCTCTCTCTGACCCTCCCCCGTTTGTGCTCTCTCTCAAAAATAAATAAATGTTAAAAAAAAATTACTTCAAAGAATACACACAAGATTGATAACAGTAGACCATTTGTCAGACTATGAAACAAGTCTCAATGAGTTTCAAAGTATTAATATCACATATAGAGACTCATTCAGGAATGGCAGACAGAATATTTCTGTAAACTCACTCTCCTGCTAAAATAACAAAAATAGGGGCGAAAAAAGTGAAATTCAGGGGTACCTGGGAGGCTTAATCACTCAAACATCCAGCTTCGGCTCAGGTCATGATCTCACGGTTCGTGAGTTTGAGCTCCGCATTGGGCTCTGTGCTGTTGGTGCAGAGCCCACTTTGGATCCTCTGTCCCCTCTTGCTCTGCACCTCCCCTGCTCGTACTCTCTGTCTCTCAAAAATGAATAAACATTAAAAAAAAAAAAAGAAACTGAGCCATTTCAGAACTCTGGAAACTAACACAAGCCTGAGAAAAAACTAGAAGTCCTGAGAAAAAACTAGAAAAAACAAGACAGACTATTGAACCCTGGTAAGACGATGGGTTCTGTGGCATTTTATTTGGGAACTATCTCTTCCCAGCTTTCTCCCTCAGTGGCATTATTGCTAAAAGCCAATAGCATTGCAGCCATCAGAGAGATCTGACCTCTTTTGAAACTCCCCCAAGAGGACAGTAAATACTTTGCCCAAACTTAATATAAACTTAAAGCTCCTTGGAAAATCTCTGTTCCTGAAGTGTTGTGGGTATTTGATTTGACTCGGAGCTCAGCTTTCTAAAAAACAAACCCTATGCCAGCCAACATTGTGACCGCCTAAGGCTGTTATTTCACTTGTGGTAAACAAGAGCTGCCTGAGAATTTAAAAGGAAATCCTGGATACTACTAGATGACCATAGGGAATTTGAAAGTGTCTGACAGATTCCTGAAGATCTCAGGATCCTGTGCCAGGATGTGCGTGTGCATAGGAAAGATCTGGGAGAGGAGAAGGCCCTAGTCACTTATCTGTAGCTGACCTAGAGGCTCTCACAAGTGAGATGTGAAATCTAAGGCCGTTTCGTAAACTGAAGTTTGAAGGTGTATCTTTTCAAACATTCCCTCCTACAGATGACGTGTAGGCAAAACATTTAAAGAAATGTTCTGATACATCATTTGCTGACCACAAAATTATACTGACCCATGGGTGACTTGCAGGAAGTCAAGCTTAAAATATAAATCAAGAACTTAAAGGAAAAAAAAAAAAAACCAGCAAAGAACTCAGTGGCTACACACCTCAGAGAAAACGGAATCTACATAATTAGTCCAGGAAAGTCATTCAACAATCAGAAACAAGAAAACAAACATAAATCAGCAACATAACAAACCTTGGAAGTCGGAGGGATCTGATGCCAGAACTGTTAAAATATAATGTCCAGTTTTCAACAACAAAAAAAATGAAATACACAAGCAAATTTTTGCCATGCACACAAAGCAAAACAGCCAACAGAAAATTTGCCCGATGGGGCTTGGAGTTTGGACTTAGCACACAATGACTTTAAATCTCCTATTATAAATATGTTTAAAGTTGTAGCAGAAACCATTTCAAGAGTATTTGAGTATGACAATAGTATCTCATCAAAGAGAAAATAGAACTAGAAATTATAAAATGAAAATATAAAACGATGTTAATAGTTAAAATTGCTACTTCTACTCAATATTGGATTGGAGGTTCTAGCCATAGCAATTAGCTAAGAAGGAATAAAAGGAAGAGGTAAAATTATATTTGCGTATAATGTCATGTATTTACGAAATCTGAAGAAATTCATTAAAATCTATTACAGCCAATAAAGAAGTTTATCAGTGTGTCAGGATACAAGATCTCTAGGCAGAAATCAGTTGTATTTCGTATATTAGCAATGAACAATGCAAAATGAAATTAAAATAATTCTATATACAGTTAGCATTAAAAAGAGTAAAATACTTTGCAACAAATTTAACAAGAGTGTAAGACCTGTACACTGAAAACTTTAAAACATTGTTGAAAGAAATTAAAGAAGTCTAAATAAATAAAAGAAATATTCCTGTGTTCATGGATCAGAAAATGTAACATTGTTATGATGGCATTTCTCTCCAAATTGTTCTAGATTTCTTGCCATCTTTATCAAGATCTGAGCTAGCTTCTTTGCAGAAATTGACAAGCTGATCATAAAATTCATACGGAAATTCAAGGGACCCAGCATAGCTAAAACAGTTTTAATAAAAAAGAAGAAATTGGAGGACTCACACTGGCAAATTTTAAAACTTACTACCAAGCTGTAGTAATCAAGACTGGTATTGGCATAAGGATATTCCAGCTCAGTGGGATAGAATTGAGAGTCCAGAAATAAATCCTTACATGGTCAACTGATTTTCAACAAGGGTGCCAAGATGATTCAATGGGGAAGAAATTGTGTTTTTAGCAAATCCTGGAAATAGACAGGAGCAAGAATGAATTTGGAATTCTACCTTTTGTCATACTCAAAAATTAACCAAAATGCATCATAGACTCAACGGTAGGAGTGAAAGCCTAAAACTAGTGGAAGAAAACAAAAAAAAAGTTTGTAACTTTGGGTTTTGAATACAGCATTCTAAGGTATGACACCGAAAGCACAGTTCATGAGTGAAAAAACCTGATAATTGGAATTCATTAAAATTGAAAACATTTGTATTTCTACAGAGACCTAAAGAAAGTGATAAGACACAGGATGGGAGGAAATATTTGCAAATCATGTATTTGATAGTGGCCTTTTATCCAGAATATACAAAGATGTCTGTAATTCAATAATAAAAAGACAAATTACCTTCTTAAAAAACGGGCAAAAATCTGAATAGATGTTTCTCCAGAGAAGATGTACAAATGGCCCATACCACATGAAAAGATATTCAGTATTAATCATTACGGAAAATGTAAATCAAAACCACAGTGACCTGTGACTTCATACCATTGTGATGTCTGTAATTACAAAGACAGATAAAAACAAGTGGTAAAAACGTTCAGAAGTGGAAACTCTGATACACTGATGGGAAAGTGAAATGCTACAGCCACTTTGGAAGACAATTTGGCCATTCAGTACTTGAATAGAGAAATAAAATTGTGCTATATTCATGCATACAGTTTGATATGGCATTGAAAATCAACCACAATAACAAGTAACTGCCTGGAAATATTACTTTAAAATGTAAGCAAGGCATAGAAGCATTTATATTTATTGTCTAATTCAGTTTACAAAGTTCACAAAAGGGGCAAAAGTAATCCACATTGTCAAAAAATGCATACATACATGGTATAAATATAAAGAAAGGCAAGAAAAACAATACCATAAAAGTCAAAATAATGATTTCCTTTAAAGAGAGGCAGGGGAGTTAGAAGGCAGGGTGGTTGAGCTCTGGCCGTATTTTATGTCTTAGCTTGAGTGATGAGTAGTCCCATTGTAACTTTTCTATGTGTGTGTTATATTTCACAATAAAGAGGGTTTAAAATAAAAATGGTGGATCTATATTATAGAAAGCATTTTTTAAGGATTTCTAGGTTTGTCTGTATATCCAATCTCTACCCTAAGATTTTGTACCCTTTATTCTTCTTAGCCCACTTGTCAGGATTTTGGATACTCACTAGTATAATTAGAGAAAAGAAGGCTAAAAATTGGAACCTTTGTTTCCAGTTAGTAACCAGTGATTATGACGAGCAAGACACACCTTGTCCTCAGTTTCCTCTTGAGACATTAAGTTGACCAGATTAAAAAAAAAAATCCCATTCAGCCCTAACATTGTATGAAATTATAGGAACCTCTAAAGAAATGAGTCTGATAGAGTAGCAGTGGCAGCCCTGGGAAAAGAGTCTGATCTCACAGTGTTAACTGTTAACACAGTTTTTTGACTTTTTTTAACTGTTAAATCAAGTTTTTTGACTTTTTTGGAGTCCCCTCTCCTCTCCTCTGACATATGAAGATGAAAATACTACTTAACTCACAAAGTTATTAAGATTAAATAAAACAACACATCGTATTAGGGTTCTCCAGAGAAACAGAACTAATAGGATGTGTGTGTGCATTTACATAGAGAGAGAGAGAGAGAGAGAGATGGAGAGATAGGTTTATTTTAAGGAATTGGCTTGCAAGACTGTGAGGGTTGGCAGGTTTGAGATTTACAGGGCAGGCTGTCCAGCTAGAAATTCTCGCACGAGTCGATACTGCAGTCCTGAATCTGAAGGCAGTCTTGAGGCAAACCTCTTTCCTCTTTGGAGGACCTCAGTCTTTTCTTTTAAGGCCTTCAACCAATTGGCTGAAGCCCATACACATTAGGGAGGGTGATCTGCTTTACTCAGTTTACTGATTAAAGTGTTAGTCACCTCTGAAGAATACTTTCACAGCGACAACTAGCCTGGTGCTTGACCACACAGCTGAACACCATAGCCAAGCCAAGCTGACACATAAAATTAACCATCACACACATCTGCAAGTGTTTATACCGCTATGGCGAAACTGTCGTAGGTCCTGAATAACTGTTATGTGCTGTGCTCTCTGATTCACACTTTACTTGGATCTTTATTTCCAAATGAAGTTTTAAGTCTGCCTACCTCTCCAGATATACCCATTTCACCTTAGTTCAAGGCACTCAGTGAAGATTTCTGGAGCAGATCAGTAGTATTAGAATGGATTTCTGAAGTACTCTGGGTTTTTTTTTTCCCCCTTATTTTAGCACTTAGCACTTGTTTGTACTCACCACTAGTCTCTAGGTTTGTAGAGTAGCAGGGATGGTAACTTCTTCTCCATTGTGAAATCCAACACATCTTCCACCATATAGTAGGCTCTCAAATATTTGTCAAATGAATGAGCTGGAAAGATTTGGGCATATTTTTAAAAGAGATCTGCAGTTGTGTTAACATATAATTTTGTCTTCGTTCAACTTGCTTAATGCTGTTAAGAACTTTGGTTCTTCAGTAAAATCTGGTAACCATGCTTTCTTCATGTGGATGATCAAGCTGGTGGGGATTCAGCATGTGAAAGATAAACACCAATGTGAATTAGGAAAATCTGCGCCACACTTTGTGTACATCTTAGTTACACTCTCAATATCTGTGCCATCCTGCCACAAGGTGTTTATTTCACACTCATTCATGATGACAAACATGGTCTATATTCTGCTTAAATGCCTGGAATGTCTTGAAGATAGCTCCACGTGGAAATCTGGTTTATCATTTAATTGCAAATACTTTGCTTTCTTTAAAAAAGGGAAAATGCAGGGGCGCCTGGGTGGTTCAGTCGGTTGAGCGTCCGACTTCAGCTCAGGTCATGATCTCATAGTCTGTGGGTTCGAGTCCCGCGTCAGGCTCTGTGCTGACAGCCCAGAGCCTGGAGCCTGTTTCCAAACCTGTGTCTTCCTCTCTCTCTGCCCCTCCCCCAAGTCTCACTTTGTCTCACTCTGTCTCTCAAAAATAAATAAATATTAAAAAAAAATTTTTTTTAAATAAAAAAGGAAAATGTTCTTTATAAATACACATAGACAATAAACACAAACACACACCTGCATATTTATTGATCTCTTTCTTCTCTTTTGAATTTTTCAGGTGCTTTCCCCAGCCTGAGTCCTGTGAATTCTCCCAGCCATGGACCAGTCTCCGCTGGCTCTCTAATGAATCGATCACCTGTAGAATTTCCTGCCACTGCCAGTTCTCTTACTAAGCCAAGTGTTATTTTACACCGATCTCTGGGCAGTGCACCCAATTCACCAGATTTTTATCAGCATGTTAGAAATTCTGATAGCAGTTTATGTAACAGGTAAGTTTCCTAAATGTTGATTATTTCTGTCTCAAAATATAGGTTATTTTAATAAAGTATTCCTAGTTTTCTAGTTTTATGTTATAACTAGTTGATGGATTAAGACTGTATCTTCCCTATTTATCAAGTAGTTTTTCTTTTTAAGAAACTTTTCCTCATTTTAGTGCAATTGTTCATTTTTGAATTAAGTAATCTCTATCAAAAGTGATATATAGTAGTATTCTATCCATCTCAAGATACCAGTAAATTATGAGAATTCTTTTAGTATGTACTACCTTAGTACCCAGTTCATATGGTGTTTGTTTTCATTTCTGCTCAGTTTTTTATCAGTGATAAGTGTTTACCTCAGACCTCAGTGGTGACTTTCAAAATATGTTAGTTTCTTCGGGGACACAAGATACCTTCCAGGATAAAGCCTATTAAGTTTATAGAGAGATTGGACTTGTATGATATTTTGCAGTGGGGTTCCTGGTTAAAAGTTAAACAGATTTCAAAATTGTATTTAGGTAAAAAGTTTTGTCTCATTTATGAATGTATATTTATCTATTTTATTCTTTAAGCTGTGGACATCAAATATTGAAATATGTTTCAACATCTGAATCCGAATCTGGTATAGACTGCCACAGTGGAAAGTCAGGTGAGATTGCAAAGGTCCTGTGTGTCTGAATTTCAGAACAGTTTCTTAGATTGTTTTAGAAATGAATAAATGTGAGTTTAACTTCAGTTTATCCATCTTTAAAATGAAGATTATAACATTTTTATATACTTACAAGATAAGTAGAGAAGTTACTAGGAACAAGTTATAAATAACAGAGGGTAAAAGTGTTTTGAAGACTAAACTGTGCTGGGGACGTGCCTGGCTGGCTCAGTCGGAAGAGCATGCGACTCTTGATCTCAGGGTTGTGAGTTTGAGCCCCACGTTGGGTGTAGAGATTACTTAAAAATAAAATCTTTAAAAAAAAAAAAAAGGACTAAAGTGTGCTATACAAATGAATGCAGTCTTTTCAGTTTATGGGTAGGGTTCATAAATAGAGTAATTAATTATGATAATGTTGAACTCTAAGCCCAAAAGAGTTTTTATGACATAGAGAGGAGTTGTTTTAAAATATAGTTTATTATATCATTCTGAAACATTTTATATCCTCAAACAAGAAATACTGTTGGTGATAAAATTATGGTGGTTTTATAATTTTCAATGTTGATGACTCAAGCATACAGTAATAGTTAACTAGGTAACTCAGACCGTCATTCCCCCTGAAAGTAGCTAGAAAAGCTGGACAAATTATTAACAACAAAAATGTGCTTAAAGCCATTGAAAACTAACAAGCTCCTCACAATTACCAGTACAAGATCTGGAGGAGGATAGAAATTCATGAAATAAGCCTAGAGTATGGGGCTATGAAAAAGGTATTTGCTCCTTCCAGCGGGTCCAGTGACTCATACAATGAGCAATCCTTTTGGTACCTCCATGGGACTAGAGAGCTCGATATTGGAGGTGATGGCCTACCATGGTAGGGATAACTTGGAAAACTCTGCAGCACTGCACCCTAAGAATAAAAGTAAATCAGCAATAGATAGGCCCCCTTAGGGATTATAGGCTCGTACTGATCCCCTTATGTACTATAAACTTCACCCTTTTAAAGTGTACAATTCAAGGGCGCCTGGGTGGCTCAGTCGGTTAAGCATCCGACTTTGGCTCAGGTCATGATCTCGCAGTTTGTGGGTTCAAGCCCCACGTTGGGCTCTGTGCTGACAGCTCAGAACCTGGAGCCTGCTTTAGATTCTGTGTCTCTTCTCTCTCTGCCCCTCCCTGCTTGCGCATGCGCACATGCTCTCTCTCTCAAATATAAGTAAGCATTAAAAAAATCAAAGTGTACAGTTCAGTAATTTTTGGTTCTGAGATTGTTCAAAACACACACACCCACCCCCACCCCCCCCACACACACATACGCGCGCGCATGCACTCACACACACGGAGAAGAGCAATCCTTTACAAACTCTTCCAAAAAGTAGGAGGGGAAAACTTCCCAACTCATTCTGAAGGACTAGTGATATCCTGATGTCATAACCAGACACAGGTATCACAAACCAAAAACAAAAAAAAACTGCAGACCAATATCTCTTATGTGTATAAACACAAAAACCCTTAAGAAAATAATGGCAAACAGAATCCAGCAACATATGAAATGGTCACACTATGACTAAGTGGTATTTATCCCAGGAATGCAAGGGCAGTTTAACAGTTGAAAATCAATCAATGTAATATACCACATTAATAGAATAAAAGGGGAGAAAAATGCATGATAATCCAAATATGTGCAGAAAAAACATTTGATAAAATCTAACACTCTTTTCATGATAAAAACACTCAAACTAGTTATAGCAGGGAAGTTCTTCAACTTGATAAAGGGCATCTTTGAAAAACACACACCTTAATGGAAAAGGACTGATGTTTTCTCCTTAAGATCAAGAATAAGATAAGATTTTTTGCTTTCAGCATTTCAACATGGTACTGATGGTTCTAGCCAAAAAAATGGAAAGAAAAATAAAGGAATCCTGAATGGAAATAAATAAATAAAACTGTCTCATATTCGTAGAGCATATAATCCTTTATATAGAAAATCCCAAAGAATACACACACACACACACACACACACACACACACACACAAGAACCAATAAATCAGTTTAGTGGATAAGATACAATATCAGTGTTGAACAAAATTGTATTTCTGTGTACTAGCAATGAGCCATCATAGATTGAAATTAAGAAAACATTTTCACTTGTAATAGTATCAAAAAGAATGAAGTAATTAGAATAAATTTAACAAGAGTTTTATAAACTGAAAAACATAAAACACTGTTGATAATAGAGAAAATCTATGGGGTGCCTGAGTGGTTCAGCCAGTTAGGTGTCCAACTCTTGATTTAGACTCAGGTCATGATCTCACAGTGATGAGATCAAGCCCCATGTCAGGCTCTGCACTGGGCATGAAGCCTGCTGAGTATTCTCTCTCTCCCTCTGCCCTTCCCCTGCTGGTGCATGTGTGCTCTCTCTCAAAAAAAAAAAAAAAAATTAAAATTAAAAAAGAGAAAATCTAAATACATTGAGAGGCATTTCTTATTTAAAGACTGGAAAACCCAGTATTGTCAATAGGGCTATTCTCCCAAATTCATCTAGAAATTCCGTGCAATACTTAACAAATTCTAGCAGGCTTTTTTTTTTTGTAGAAATTGACAAGTTGGTCATAAATTTTACATGGAAAGACAATGACCAACAATAGCCAAAACAATTTGGAAATAGAACAAATTTGGAGGACTGATGCTCCCTGATTTCATAATTTATTATAGAGCCACTGTAATTAAGATAGTGAAGTATCAAAAGATGAGCCCGTAGTTCAGTGGAACAGAACTATAAGTCCAAAAATAGATTCTTGCATTTATGGTCGGTTGATTTTGATATAGAAGTCAAGACCATTCAAAAGAGAAAGCATAGTTTTTTCACCAAATGGGGCCAAGACAATTGGGTATTCATTTGTCAAAGAAAGAATTTGGGCCCTTACCTTATTATATACACAGACAGTAACTCAAAATAGATCATAGACCTAAGTGTAAGAGTTAAAACCTTGCAAATTGCAGAAGAACAAATTGGACATAATCTTTGTGACCTTGAGTTGAGTAAAACATTCTTGGATACAATGCCAAAAGCACAATCCATGAAAGAAAAAAGGTGACAAGTTAGGCTTCAGCAAAATTAAAAACTTTTACACTTCAAAAGACAACAATAAGAAAATGAAAAGACAAACCATAGATTGAGAGAAAATATTTGGAAATTATATATCTGATAAAGGTCTTATATCCATAATACATAAAGAACATTTATAATTCAACATTAAGTCAACTCAAAAAATGGGCAAGAGATGTCAGATATTTTGGTCTGAGTCATTTGGTGAAGGATATAAATAAATGGGTAATGAACACATGAAAAGATGATGAACATCAATAGTCACTAAGGAAATGCAAATTAATACTACAATAAGATACCACTACACTCAAACTAGAATAGGTATAATTAAAAAGACAAGACAATAGTGGGGCGCCTGGGTGGCTCAGTTGGTTAAGCACCCGACTTCGGCTCAGGTCATGATCTCATGGCCTATGGGTTCGAGGCCCACATCGGGCTCTGTGCTGACAGCTCAGAGCCTGGAGCCTACCTGGGATTCTGTGTCTCCCTCTCTCTCTCTGCCCCTCCCCTGCTCACACTCTGTCTCTCTCTGTCTCCCAATAATAAATAAACGTTTAAAAAAATTATAACAACAACAAAAAGACAATAGCAATTGTTAGCAAGGATGCAGAGAAATTGGAACCTTTGTGCATTGCTGATGGGAATATAAAATGGTATACCACTCTGGAAAACATTTTGACAGTTTCTTTAAAAGTTACACATAAATTTACCATGTCACCCAGTAATACCATGTCTAAGAATTTATCCATGAGTAAACATATGAGCACTCAAAGACAAGACTGGGAGTGTCATGATATCATTGATGATGCTGCAAATGTTGGAATGACCCAGACATCCATCAAGTTACGAATGGATACATATCATGTGGTATATCCATTCAATGTAATCTTACTTAGCAATTAAAGGAACAAACTTCTGATAACATGCCACTACACGTATAAAATCAAAACATCATTTTAAGTGAGAGAAGCCAGGCTCAAAGGATTACATATTGTATGATTCAATTTACATAAAATTCTAGAAAAGGTGAATTTATAGAGACAATAATCAGAGGAGTGATTGCCTAGAATGAAAATAAGGATCAACTATAAATAAGCAGGAGGGTACTTTCTGGGGGGTGATAATGTTCTAAAACCAGATTGTCATAAAGGTTGCACAACTCTGTAAATTTACTAAAATTGTTGAATTATACACTTATGATGGGTGGATTTTATAGTATGTTATTATACTATATATATACAGTTGTTTGGATTGACTGGTCTCAGCTGGGACATTCTCACTTGAGGACTCTCATGTGATTGCAGTCAGATATTGGTAAGGGTGACAGTCATCTGAGGGAATGATTGGGCTGAATTTCCAAGATGGGACTGGATTACTCACATGTCTGTTGACTATTGCCTAGTCCATCTAAATATGACCCCTGTATGGGCTTCTTCCAACATGTTTGCTGGATTCGAAGAGAGGAGGAGCTGCCAATCAAGTTAATGGCTCAACCCAAAACACACCTAAAGTGTTACTTAATGCCATTTTCTGTTCATCAGAGCAGTCATGCGGCCTGTCCAGATTCCAGGGGATTAGGAAATAAATGCTCTCTCTTGATGGAAGAGCTACAGGAATACATTTGAGAAGAGTGCAAGGGGTATAAGAGAGAGTGTTGTAGACATCTTTGGAAAAGAACTTACTACATTTATTTCAACTGTTTTTATTACTGTTCTGTGTAAGATATAGTTACTAGGAGTTTGGGTCATTAAAATGTAAGTAGGTAATGTACCTTAGATGTCAACAATTTTTAGATGGATGGTAATTTTAGAATATTATTATAGTAGTACTGCCTTGACCTACCAAGAATAGTTGAATATTCTAAATTTTATTTCTTAAATGTTTTTCATGGGGAAAAAGTAATATTTTCCAAAGAATAATATTTCCTGGTCACCATTAGTTAATGATTTTTTAGTATATTAAGTGTATTAAGTTCAGAGTATCACTAACGTTTATTGACCATTTATTATATGTAACTTCCAGTAAGATATTGTTATCCATATTTTACAGGGGAAAAAGCTTGCCATTATCAAGTTCTAGTTCTTCTGAAACTCAGTTCCAATAAGTACTCTTAAAAACCCTTTTACTTAGGAAAAAACCCTCCATATTGAAAAGCAATCACATCATAACTTTCTAACTGAATTAATATTCATACACTTAACATATGCCTGTATTATCACCCCGATTAATAAACCAATGAACGAAATAGTACCAACACCTCAGAATTTCCCCTCAGGCCCCTCCCAGGTATACCCTGTAAAGATAACATTTTTCTTGTCTTTCATATGTTTTTGAGCTTTTTATAAACAGAATCACAGAGTATGTACCTTGTGTCTGGCTTCCTTCATTCCACACATTTTTAAGAATCATCCATATTGTTGCATATGGCTGTGGTTCATTCTCTTCGCTACATATTGTTCAGTTGTGTGAATACACTACCATTTATTCTATTGTTGATGGGTTTGGGGGAAGTTTCCTGTTTCTAAGATTACAAATAGAATGAATATGTTTTTTTTTACATGTGAATGAATACTATTTACCTACCAGTGCTGCTTCTCTTTTCCATGAGACTTGGGGAAAAAAATATTATTAATCACATTGGTAGAAATAATTCACAATAAATGATACTATGTTTTCCTTTTTAGATGTGCCTTGATTTCATTCATTTATAATTATGAATTTAGGGTTTCCATAGCTAAAATTCAAACAATTTCACATGTTGGAAATTGCATACGTCAAATTGCTAAAGACAGAATTTTCCTGTTTCTCACTTTGATAAAGAATATCCCCACCCCCACCCCCATTTCTTTCATCCATGCATAGATATATCAGGTGAAATGTCTGTGTTGTCAGACCACAAGGTACCTGGGCCAAATAATCCAGCAAGATACAACTTAATGGTGCCATTAATTTAAACTGAATGCCAGTATGGTTCACTTTATGTGAAGATTTTTTATAAATAATTTTCCTTATAAAACTATGCATATAGTGCAAGTTTTATTCTTCTTATTACTATATGTATTTCTTGAAAGGTGATGAAGACAACACCGTTTCCTCAAAACAATCATTCAGCCTCACAGAAGTGCAACATGAAGTGGAAACAGAGAACACAGACTGCAGAAAATTATTTTTGGAAGGTGATACTCACCTAACAGAAGAGGCACAGAATGAACAGCAACCAAATGTAAAAGATAAACTTTCCATATGATTATGTTAAGGTGAAATATAATATTGGTTTAGTACTAGTGTCATTATTTTTTTATCAGAACAAGATTTTTAATATAATAGATTTTTATTTTTATTTTTTTTGCTGAAAAGTCATACCATATTAAAGAATACTTTGAGGGGCGCCTAGGTGGCGCAGTCGGTTAAGCGTCCGACTTAAGCCAGGTCACGATCTCGCGGTCTGTGAGTTCGAGCCCCGCGTCAGGCTCTGGGCTGATGGCTCAGAGCCTGGAGCCTGCTTCCGATTCTGTGTCTCCCTCTCTCTCTGCCCCTCCCCCGTTCATGCTCTCTCTCTGTCCCAAAAATAAAATTAAAAAAGTTGAAAAAAAAAATTAAAAAAAAAAAAAAAGAATACTTTGGGTTAAAAATAATAGTTACAGTTGACCCTCGAATAGTGCTGGTATTAGGAGTGCTGACCCTCCTACACACAGTCAAAAATTCACATATAACTTTTGACTCCTCTAGAACTTAACTACTAGTAATCTGCAGTTGATCAGAAGTCTCACTGATCGCATAAACACATATATGTCAGTTCACGCATATCTTGTATGTTGCATGTATTGTATCCTGTATTCTTACAGTAAAGCTAGAGTAAAGGAAATGGTATTAAAAATCATAAGAGGAAATGCTGTATTTACTGTACCAACAGTACCGTGAGTACAGACTATTTATAGCGCTGTCCTGTGAAAACTCCATGTGCAGTGGACCTGCGTTGTTCAAACTCGTGTTGTTTAAGGGTCAGCTGTGCTTCTGAACTCACCATCCGAGAACAACAAAGTGCATTCATTTAAAAATGAACACATTTTACTTAGTGATACAGTAGATATATTACTTTCTATGCTGATATTTTCTTAAATTGTGTATGTTAAAGTGTGGGGAACTTGTGCATAAAGCATTAAAAAACAATCTACTTATAATAGCAGTTTTTTGTTTTTGTTTTTAAGTTCAAAATTTAAGACTTTTAGGGGGAAAAAACCATCCATTCCTTACTAGTTAAACTAGTAATAAATGCCAGTATAAGGACAGGAGTCTCTATTATTCTTTGATATGTATAACTTCTAAAAAAAATAATGGACTTTAGATTTGTATAGTGTTTTGGGAATACAGTATTTTTATTTGTAAAAGTACTGTGAAGGGGCGCCTGGGTGGCGCAGTCGGTTAAGCGTCCGACTTCAGCCAGGTCACGATCTCGCGGTCCGTGAGTTCGAGCCCCGCGTCAGGCTCTGGGCTGACGGCTCAGAGCCTGGAGCCTGCTTCCGATTCTGTGTCTCCCTCTCTCTGCCCCTCCCCCGTTCATGCTCTGTCTCTCTCTGTCCCAAAAATAAATAAAAACGTTAAAAAAAATTTTTTTTTAAAAAGTACTGTGAAGATTAATAAGTCTTCTTATGCCTAGAAGACATTTTTACATTTTTCTGATAGCATTTTACAAAGAGAAGAACTAGGAAGTACAGATTATGTTTGAGAATAACTTCTGTAGAAAATAATATTGGCCATTTTTTAATGTTCAATTTTAAGTGTTCTCATTTGGATGTGGATTTAACAATATTTTTTAAAAGGTGAGGTTGAGTTGGTTTGTGTTTTTCCCCCCTATATGTACAGATTGAACAGGAAGCATCACTGGACCTGATTTTAATAGAAGATTATGATTCCTTAATAGAGAAGATGAGCAACTGGAATTTTCAAATATTTGAAGTTGTTGAAAAAATGGGAGAGAAATCAGGAAGGATCCTTAGTCAGGTTTGTTTAAAATCTCTACTTTTTTTTATCATAAATTAATTTTTCCTTGGATCTTTATAAAACACGAACTCTAAAAATGTATAATGTTGGTTTAGGCACAACTTCAACATTGTTCACTTAATTATTTTTCTCACAAATGAAGTTTTCAGTAAAAAATTTGAGAAGATATATATACATATATGTGTGTGTGTGTATAAACCCATATATAAAAATAATTATATATAATGTATAATTTTATTTGAATAAATGAAAATATTAAATTTAAATATAAATTTAAAATATTAAAATAAATTTTAATTGAATAAATGAAAAGTAGTTTTTTGGCCTGTATTAATGGGGTTTAATTTTACTACAGAATAAAGATTTACTTTATACTGAAGCCTGAGTTTGAAGAGGACATAAAATGTGAGCTAGTTCTAACCACTGAAACTTAGGCTTCATTTCTGTCACCTGCCTCCCCGTACTTTACCGAAGGCCAAATGGTTCGTTTCATGCTAGAGCCATGGAAAAATAGTTCCTTGTTACCACCCAGACTCAAGGTTCTCCCTGAGGGGTTCATACAACAGCATCAGATTAACCTTCTCAAAATATCACTCTCATTATCTTCCAGGTATCGTATTTATGAAATGTACAAACATAAGGATAATTTATGTGGCGGGCATACAGTTTCACCTCATTGAAGTCTTTAGGGACAAAAATGTAATAAATATATTGTTTGGACTTCTGTTAAGGACTAGAGTAGAATAGAATTCATGTGCCCTTTAATAAATCGTAAATAAAAAAACTAAAGGGAAGAATAGAAAAATTTTAAAGCTGAGACATGTGATAGTTTTCTTTGGTTTTCAAGGGCTTCAGGGTTATGTCTTCCTTTTTAATATTTTGAGAAGAATTTATTGTAGGAAAGTTTTTAATAAATTATTAACTTAAAGACATATACATGGTAACATCCCCAAATGCAAATCACAAAAACATATTCTACTCAACTGCAAATAGAAATCCTGATTTTTAAAGTGAATTTTATTTTAATTGACATTTAGGTTATGTATACCTTATTTCAAGACACTGGTTTATTGGAAATATTTAAAATTCCCACTCTACAGTTCATGAACTATTTTCGTGCATTAGAAAATGGCTACCGAGACATTCCTTGTAAGTATTAACATATCTCATTATTTAAATTCAAATAATGCTGGTTTTGAAACTATTATTTTTCCCTTCAGATACTCTCTTAAACACTTTTTAAATTACATATTTGGAAATATTTTAAATACGGATTTAAAAAGTAATCTGTATGCTACTACCTAGAGTTAACTACTGTTATTTTGGTATATATTCTTCAAGACTTTTTTCTTATTTTTCATAAAGTTAATCATAATACTGGGGCGCCTGGGTGGCGCAGTCGGTTAAGCGTCCGACTTCACCCAGGTCACGATCTCGCGGTCCGTGAGTTCGAGCCCCGCATCGGGCTATGGGCTGATGGCTCGGAGCCTGGAGCCTGTTTCCGATTCTGTGTCTCCCTCTCTCTCTGCCCCTACCCCGTTCATGCTCTGTCTCTCTCTGTCCCAAAAATAAATTAAAAAAACGTTGGAAAAAAAATTTTTTAAATCATAATACAGACATATTTATAATGGGTTTTTCCCTTAATTATTACCTGGTGTACAACTTTCTGTGCTAATAATTATTCATCTGAGTTCCTTGTCTTTTAAAATATTTGGTAGTTAAGTAAGTCAAGAGTTTCAGAAAAATCTTGACTTTAAAATATTTAAAATTTATCCATAAAATTTCTATTTTTAACTGTCTCCTGACTTATGGAATAATTTCTAATGGCTCTTTGATTTATGGTAAAATATAATTTGAATTTTATATTAGGAAAAGATACAGTGTATATGTTGATACATTCTACAATTTTCCTTCGTATGGACACATTTTGGGAAATCACTACTATAAACAGAGAGCAGATTTTTCTTAAGTTGGCATAACTCATTAATTGGGATGATAATGTGGCTTCTATGTACCATAATTTCCACTTACAAAATATGCATTTCAAAAAGTGAATTTTATAAATAGAATAAAGTGATACTTTAAAATGAACTTCACAGGAAGGGGAATGGAAAGAAAGAGGCAGTAGAGTCTTCACTATCAGCTCCCATTAGGATACATTAGTTAAGAAAAGAGTCTCTGGGGCACTGGGTGGCTCAGTCAGCTGAGTGTCCAGCTTCGGCTCAGGTCATGACCTCATGGTTTATTAGTGCAGGCCCCACATCAGGCTAGCTATCAGCGCACAACCTGCTTCTGATCCTCCGTTCTCATCTCTCTGTTCCTCCCCCACTTGCACTCTCTCTCTCTCTCTCTCTCTCCCTCTCTCTCTCTCTCTCTCAAAAATAAAGAAACATTAAAAAAAAAAAAGTGTCTCTGGATCTAACTTTTCTAAACTTTAGTTCCCAAATTTGTAAACGGAAATAACAATAGTTCCTACCCCATAGTTAATGATAAGTCGTGTAAAGCGTGTTTCAGAATTCCTGGCACATAGTAAGTGGTCAATAAAAGGTGTTGGCTGTATTAATAATTAAGCTCCTTGCAGATTGACATCATGTCCTAGCAGTAGGCTGAATGTTAGTAGTATCACATGCTGATTCTACATGGTACTCATTAAATATTTGTTGAAATGTTGAACTTTTATTGAATATCCATTATTCAATGATTTATGAATTTTTCATGAAGATTATATCATTTAGTCTTTGCTGGAAAGTTTGTATTCTCTACCTTCACAGGTGAGAAGTAAAAACTCAGAAAAATCATTCCCAAGATCATAAAACTAGAAATTGGAAAGCTGGCTTTCAGTTGCAGGCCTTGCCCTTTCAGATAGTGATATTTCAGTGAACCAATGTTTTCTTGATTATGTACTATGTCTCAGACACTGTTCTGGATGTTTTCATATATACCATTTAACACTTAATCCTTATAGTAGGCCTGAGAGGTATAGTTATATATAGCTCATCTTTTTTTTTTTTTTTTTTTTTTTGATGTACATGTGTTGGAGGAGTGGGGGGTGAGGAGTTCAAGTATCCAGAATTTGTAACTGTTATCTGTGTGCCAAAACTTTTGTGTGCAAACATGGGTGTCCATAATCCAGACACTATTTACATAAGATTTTTAAAGCTACAAAATACCAACTGTAAGTAAATTTTCCAATGCCTTTCAATTGGCTCTTGTTACTTGCCTTCTCTTTGACTTACTATGTTTTCATAGTATATGTGAAAGTTTTTAAAAGAGAACTTTTTAACACATCAAGAGACTTGAAAAAATAGGATGAAAACAAGGGTGCCTGGCTGGCTCAGTCAGTAGAGCATGCAACTTTTTTTTTTTTTTTACATTTATTTATTTTTGAGAGACAGAGTGCGACAGTGCACGAGTGAGGGAGAGGCAGAGAGAGAAGGAGCAGAATCCAAAGCAGGGTCCAGGCTCTGAGCTGTCAGCACAGAGACTGACACGGGGCTCAAACCCATGAACCATGAGATCATGACCTGAGCTGAAGTCGGACACTCAACCGACTGACTGAGCCACCCAGGCGCCCCGAGCATGCAACTCTTGATCTCAGGGTCGTGAGTTCAAGCCCCCTGTTGGAGAGTGAGCCTACTTTAAAAAAAAAAAAAAAAAGAAAGAAAGAAAGAAAGAAAAATATAATTCTGGGAAATTATTCTAAGCCATACATTTTACTTATGAGGATATAGTAAAATAGAAAATTATTGTATTTTTTAAAATGTCCTATGTTAAACTCAACAGAATGATCATTTTTATAAAATATTTTGGTGACTTTAGATCACAATCGTATACATGCCACAGACGTCCTACATGCAGTTTGGTATCTGACAACCCGGCCAATTCCTGGTTTACAGCAGATCCACAATGATCATGCAACAGGAAACGAAACAGGTACTTCCTTCTAGAAATCTTCCTTTTAATTATTTGTCTAGAAATAATAAATCAAGCAATCTCATTTCATTACCTCTGTTCTTTTAAAATTTTCATTAAGTAACCTTTGGTACATAAAAAGGACTATGTAAATTTTGATGCATAATACATGCAAATTAGGAAACATGTGACTCACCTTAAGAGCTAGGTTAAGGTCCAATACTGTTGGATCTACCATGTTTCTTTCCTGTGACCCATCCTGGTGCTTGCTATCCCAAATATTATGATAATCCATTTCTTTGCACTTTTCTTTCAATTCTTTTGTTTGTTTTAGGTATATCATGTAAGTTTAAAATGTATAACATTCACAATGAAAGCAGACATACTTAAAAGCTTCATATAAACATTTAAACGATGATATTAAAAACCTTTCATAACATTTAAGTTTTGCCCTCCAAAAAAGCTAATTCTGCTCCTCATCATAAATATAATTAATTATACAAATGTAATGAATTATAACATGGTTCTCTTACTCTAGCTTGTAAAAGGGGGGAGAGTTACTCCAGTGAGATACACACACACACATACACACACACACACATATATACACACACACACACATACATACATATATACCAGGACAAAATTTGCTTAGTTACAAATGCCTGAGAACTATTTCCATACTAATCAGTGTAAATGTCATAGATTTGGCCATTGCTTTAGTCTTTGGTAGTTGAGTCCAAAGTACTGCCATTATTTTTCTGCCATTCCATATTTACTCTTTTTTAGTGCTCTTTGTTCTTTCCAATAGTCATTTTCTTTAGCTTTTGTGTTTGTAGATGTATTGATTTTCTTAGAATATTTTCATATCTTAGCACATTTGAAGATACCATTCCATCCATTTCTGATTTCTATAGTTTCTATTGACGAATTGGCCTTCAGTCTTATCTCTCCTGAAAATTAATATGTCCGTTTTCTCTTTGCTGTTGGTTTTTAGCATTTTTGACTATTATGTACTCAGGTGATTTTCTTTGTAGTCATTCTGCTTGGAGTTCACTGAGCTTCTTGAATATGTTGATTAATAGCTTTTATTGGTTTCAAAATGTGCTCAAAATTCTTCCAGCCTCTCTCCATCGTCCAATTCCAAAGCTACTTTCACATTTTTAGGTTTTTGTTACAACAATATACCACTTCCAGGCACAAAAGTCTGTATTAGTTTCCTATTGCTGCTGTAATGCCACAGACTTAGTGGCTTAAAACAGCACAGATTTACTATGTTACAGTTCTGGAGGTCAGAAGTCCAAAATAGATCCAGCTGGGCCAACCCAGAGTGTCAGCAAGATTGTGTTCTTCCTAGAGTCTCTTTCCTTGCTTCCTCCAGTGTCTAGAAGCCACTTGCCATTCCATGGCTCATGTCTCTGAAGAAGGGACAGCACTATAGCCTCTTCACGTCTCTCTCTGAGGAAGGGACTCAAAGGCTTACAGTAACAGGATGTTGAGAGGGGTTGATCATGTGATCATCTTCCCCACACCTAACTGAGTGTCGGAAGTTGTCCCCTTTTGCCAAGGTAATGAGAACATTGCAGCACTAATTCCTGGAGTAATAAAATGTCACACTGGTCCACCAATCACCATAGGGGCTTATGGAATTTAGGTGATAAAAGGACTTTTGGCCTGGGCCCACCTCATAAGTATCAGTTCTCTGAACCCACCCATCTGAATGCATAGTTCAAATAAACATACTGAGCAACTGGGCAGAACCCCTCCATTAATTCCTCAGTCTTTGCAGAGAGCACCATCATGGTAAAAAGGGTCAAATGGAATCCCCTGAAATTGCCCCATTCTAACAACGTAGTGAACCAAAGCAACACCGTATTACTGGATGGATTGCATCCAGAAATTAGTGCCATTATGAAATACTTGATAGGTGCAGAATTTGTGATTTCCATCACGTTGCCATTCATCTTGGTATTCTGACTTTTACACAAGATGAATGGATCTTGGGAAATGATGGTAGATTATTCTAAATTTCATCAGGTGGTGATTCCAGTTGCCACAGTTATTCCAGATATGATCATCTTTTGAATAAGTCAACCTAACTTATAAAGATTCTGTACCAGGTTGGGTGATTGATTTTGTCGGATCCTTATTATCAAGACGAGATAAGGTTCCTACTGTATGTGAGAGGATGTATATCAGTAACCTAGGGGATTTTTTTGGCCTTTTTGGTACTCCTATGTCCAATGACAAAAGATAATGAAAAACTACTAATCCAGTATCATAGGATCACAATAGTGCAGAGCCTTGAAAATATAGGTCATTCCACTAGGCAAAGAACCATGACCAGTAGAGATGCTAGCTGAGGACAAAGGGAAAATGGAATGGGTAGTGGAATAAGAAAATGATAACTCTGAACTATAGCTATGTGACCAGTCACAGAAGTCTATAATAGCCACATGTATTTTTCCTCATTGCCATGTATTTATTTTACATAATAAACAAGTTTTTTTGTTTCTCTTTCTCATTCTCCTACCACCCAGTGTTGATGGACATTTGGGTTCTTTCTACTTTGGGGCTGTTATGAATACTGCTATGAGTATTCATGTACTAGTTTTTGTGTGGATATATGTTTTCATTTCTCTTGGGCATACACCTAGCTGTGGAATTGCTGGGTCATAAGGTGATTCTGTGGTTAACAGTTTGAGCATCTGCCAAACTGTTTTCTAAGGGGGCTACACTATTTATATTCTCATCAACAATGTATGAAGATTCCTTTTTTTTTGTCACTTGTTATTATCTTTTTAAAAAAAATTTTTATGTTTATTAAAAAAATTTTTTTTAACCTTTATTGATTTTTGAGACAGAGCATGAACAGGGGAGGTTCAGAGAGAGATGGAGACACAGAATCTGAAACAGGCTCCAGGCTCTGAGCTGTCAGCACAGAGCCCGACGTGGGGCTCGAATTCACGGACTGTGAGATCATGACCTGAGCCGAAGTCGGACGCTCAACCGACTGAGCCACCCAGGCACCCCTGTTTATTTATTTTTGAGAGAGAGAGAGCACAAGGAGGGGAGGAGCAGAGAGAGAGGGAGACACAGAATCCAAAACAGGCTCCAGGCTCCGAGCTATCAGCACAGAGCCTGATGTGGGGCTCGAACTCACAAACCGTGAGATCATGACCTGAGCCGAAACCGGATGCTCAACCGACTGAGCCACCCAGGCGCCCCAGTTATTATCTTTTTGATAGCCATTCTAGTGACTCTGAAGTGGTATTTCATTGTGGTTTTCATTGCATTTACTTAATGGCTACTAATGTTGAATGCCTTACCATGTGTATATCTTCTGTGAAGAAATGTCTATTCATGTCATCCATTTTTAAATTTGGTCATTTGTCTTTTTATTACTGAGCTGTAAGAGTTCTTTGTATATTTTGAATATAAGTCCCTTATCAGATTGATTTGCCCCTATTTTCTGCCATTCTGTGAGTTGTCTTTTTACTTTCTTGATAGTGTCTATTGAAGTACAAAAAGTTTTAATTTTGATGTTTAATTTATCTAATTTTTCTTTAGTTGCTCATGCTTCTGGTATCATGTCTAAGAAGGGTTTTGCCTCACCTAAGATCATGAAGATTTACCCCACGTTTTCTTCTAAGAGTTTCTTAGTTACAGCCATTAAGTTTAGGTCTATGACCCATTGGAACTAATTTGGGGGGGTGGATAAAGGGAGAGATCTAACATTCTTCTGCACATGGATATCCAGTTGTCCCAGAACCATTTGTTGAAAAGAGTTCTTTATGTATTCTCCATAGTCGGCCCTTAAATGTTATTAAATGAGTTTCTACCTTAAAAAATTATGAGCATTAAATGAAACGACATGTATGAAAGAATCTAGCATCATACATGGCACATAGATAACTCTCAACAAGGTCTTGACACCCTTCTACAAAATCAGTTGGCCATAAATGAGGGTTTATTTCTGGATTCTCAGTTTTATTTTATTGATTTGTATGTCTGTCCTTATGCCAGTACTACATTATCTTCATTACTAGAGCTTTGTTAGTAAGCTTTGAAATTGTAAGTTTAAGTACTCCAACTTTGTTCTTCTTGTTCAAGATTGTTTTGGCTATTCTGGATCTCTTGTATTTCCATATGAATTTAAATTCAGCTTGTGAATTTCTATAAATAATAGCTAGGATTTTGATAGGGATCGTGTGGAATCTGTAGATCATTTTGGGGGAGTATTGCCACTTTAACAATACTAAGTCTTCTGGTCCATGAGCATGGGTATTTTTTCCACTTATTTAAGTCTTCTGTAATTTCTTTTAACAGTATTTTTTAGTTTCCAGAATACTAGTTTTGTACTTTTGTTAAGTTTATTCCTAAGTATTTTATTCTTTTTGATGCTAGTGTAAATAGAATGGTTTTCTTGGGCTTAGTTTTTGATTATTCATTGCTATCATATGTAAATACAGTTGATCTTTTTGCATAAAATGATTTTTTAGATCTTGCAACCTTGATCATCTTTATTAATTCTAATAGCTTTTTAGTGGATTTCTTAGGATTTTTCTATATATAACTTCATGTCACTTATAAGTAGAGATAGTTTTACCTCTTTGTTGTGTGTTGGTCTCAGCCTGTCAATAACCAGTGCTGTGGCTGGACCAGCCTTTGTGGTTATTATGACTGCAAGATGCCCTTTAGCAATAACCACCATGCAACTTTGAAAAAATAAAGGTTTATTATAAGAATTAAAAATTACACAGCATAGCTGGGACCACATAGCAAGGTCACAGGGGGAGAGAGCATGTGCACAAGCATGCATGCAAGTGGATACACCTGGGGTTCTGCTTTTTATTGGGGTCAAGGTTGGCGGTTTCACTGGCTCACTCTTTATTGGTGAATTTAAAACATAAAAGCAGGAACTTAAAGCATGGGTAGAGAGAAAACCAGCAGCCCAGATGATCAGTTATTGAAATCAAGATTACTAGAAGTGGCCTGGCTTTTTATCTAGACAGGTGGCTGACAGAGTGTTTCTTTGAGATAGCCATTTTTATAGTAGATGCCTCTTTGAAATGGATGCTTTGGAGATCAAAGCTTAATCCAGGCACTTATGTTACAAAAAGGGGGGAAAAAAACTGTCAGAGTTTTTTCCAGTCTGGTTGTCTTTTGCTGAGGCCTCCTTTTAGATTAATCAGCAAATTAAAAGAATCACCATTTTCTGAAAGAAAGTAAACAAGTGGAATCTGTAATAGTTACGTTTAATTGTCCTTGCCAGCCATTTTATTTTTCACACTATTACTTTCACGTTTAACCAAACAACAAAGAAACATCAATATATTAAGATCCTAATGTATCAATTCTAAGTAATTACTGAGTTTAAAAGGATGTCTTTTGCTATTTTTGCTATTATATATATATATATATATACATTTATAATTCTATAGGAAATCCAGAATGCATATAATGTACATAAACTAATTCAAATTATTGGCTGATATTTATAACTAAAATCTTATTAGAAATTTGAATATTTAGGGGCACCCAGATGGCTCAGTCGGTCACGCGTTCAATTTTGGCTCAGGTCGTGATCTTGTGATTTGTGAGTTCAAGCCCCGTGTTGGGCTCTGTGCTGACAGCTCAGAGACTGGAGCCTGCTTTGGATTCTGTCTTCCTCTCTCTCTGCCCACCCCCTACCCCCCCCCCCGCCCTGCCTCCACTCACACTCTGTCTCTCTCAAAAATAAAAATAAACATTAAAAATGTTTTTAATTAAAAAGAAATTTGAGTATTTAAATATATCTTTATCCATACATTTAACTGTCTTTTTAAAAGTTCTAGTGGGGGTGATTCTAAACCTCAATTCAATTAAATATATAAACAGCAAAAAAATGAGGTATCTTTATAATTATCACTAGTGTGTATTAAAGTTATTATGTTAAATTCATGTGATGGCAAATATTTTGAGTGAGATAAATTATGATCAAGATCGTTTTAGGGGCGCCTGGGTGGCTCAGTCGGTTAAAGAGAATGACTCTTGGTTTCGGCTCAGGTCATGATCTCGCAGTTTGTGAGTTTGAGCCCCACGTTGGGTGGGCTCTGTATTGACAGTATGGAGTCTGCTTGGGATTCTCTGTCTCCTCTCTGCCCCTCCCCAGCTCGCTCGCTCACTCTTTCTCTCTCAAATAAATGAACTTAAGGAAAAAAAAAAAAAAGAGCATTTTGGACTTTGACAGGCCAGGACATTATTCCTGGTTTCCACTGATGAAGACAATGAATGAAATTTTGTATCTCTTTAATATCTTTGTGGTTTTATTTGCTGTCTAGTCTAAATATGGCTTATTTTTTTCTTTTTTGTACTTTAAGATTATTTTAGCAAAAGTAGAGAATGACCATTTAAATAGATAAAGGCACTAAAATACAAAAACAATTTGAGAAATCAGTAGTGTAAGATATTAAGACACTGAAAGCATAGTGCTGATAGTGAAAATATTGGTTCTAACTGGAGGATAAAAAGAGAATTATGTTAAATGAGACATTCCTCAGTTTTTGATGTCTTTTCATTTTCCATAATTTTTCTTGCCATCATCTTATAAGGGGCTTCATGGAAGGAAAAAGAGAAGGGGAAGAGTTGTAGTCTGGGCTACAAATGAAATGTAATCTTTCTGGATAAGATTTGAAATGCATCTATATTGAGAAGCTTAGTTTGTTAATATATTAAATTCCTAAATCTCCATACTGTTTTCATGAAATTTTATTCTCCAGATTGCTTTTTTCCTGTTACTTCCTATGCCCTGGCCATTATCTCTAGCCCTTAAATAACAAATGTTTAGAAACTGGAGGTTTTTAAAAATTTTTATTAGCCTAAGTAAGAGAGCATCATAAAGATCTCAGAATGTCTCATAAAGCAAGTGACTTCAGCATCATGTTTAACATTGTTTGTCTCTAGTAGCATGTATGTTGGAAATAAAAGACTGTTCTAAGTCCTTGTTTATAAATAGAGTTTCTTTCTTTGATTAGTCAATAAGTAAGCTAAATAATCTCATTTCCAATGGGGAGTCCTGTCCTTAGTCTCATTGTAAGTGAGTCTCATTGTAAGTGTAATGCTGGTGTATTTTGCTTGTTCCTCAGATTCGGATGGTAGAATGAACCCTGGGCAAATGGCCTACATATCTTCGAGGAGCTGCTCTATTCCAGATGAGAGCTATGGGTGCCTTTCTGCAAACATTCCTGCACTGGAATTGATGGCTCTCTACGTGGCAGCTGCCATGCATGATTACGATCACCCAGGGCGGACAAATGCATTTCTAGTGGCTACAAATGCCCCTCAGGTAGGAAATATTTTCTTAGAAAGTTTAAAAAGCAATTCTCAAATGTTACAACCATGTTGTAGATCCTTTTGTTAAACCATCCTTCACTCCAGTCAGAGAGCCATTCCATGTACATTGTAATTAATCGGATCTTAACACATGACATTGACATGATGTGTGCTAAAGAATTAAGCCATTACCATCTTCCACTGGAAAATAAAGTGTTCAGGAAAGAGTGACTCACTGTTTTATGAAATTCTGGAATTCTTGTCAATATTTTTCCCTTTGGTCAAATTGATGAGGCTGACTAGATGGAAAACTTATTCTTCCTTCTTCCTTTCTATGGCTAAAAACCTAATGATGAAGAACTATCATTTTTGTTGTTTTCCTCTTTTGCCTTTAATACTCAGACTCTAAATCTTTTTTCTAGTACCACATTATTTTTGTATCCAATACAGCTGATGAGGTGCAAGATTCCTTTACGGTCAAAATTTTCACAGAACGTAGGAGTTGCCAACAAATGGATACTGTAATGGCAGTAGCTTTACCCATTAGGACTTGGGACTAAATCCTTGGTTTTAAGTGGTCGTGGGTGTTTGTTTAGGCTGGCGATTCCTGAAATGTCATCTTCATGCTTGTAACTGCGTGCCTTACAAAGAACAAATCGTCAGTTGGCTGAATTTCTTACGTCTTCACTTCACGGCTCTATGTATAAACCTCACTTCTGATTTCTTTCGTCTTCAGTAGTCATCCTCTTTGTCACTTCTCTTTCACACACTCTCACTCTTTAAAATGTAGGAGATAGATTCTCTAGACAGAACAAGAATAGGATTCAGAGACAAGAGAGAGAGGGTTAAAAATGTTACGAAACTCACTTCTCCAATGGGACTTTATTAATAGCTCATGTTTTCCACAGATAACTTTTTAAAGAATTTCCATCGAGGGGCGCCTGGGTGGCTCAGTCGGTTAAGCGGCCGACTTCGGCTCAGGTCGTGATCTCGTGGTCCGTGAGTTGGAGCCCCGCGTCAGGCTCTGTGCTGACAGCTCAGAGCCTGGAGCCTGCTTCTGTGTCTCCCTCTCTCTCTGCCCCTCCCCCATCCGTGCTCTGTCTCTCTCTGCCTTTCAAAAATGAATGTTTAAAAAAATTAAAAAAAAAAAAGAATTTCCATCGAGATATAATTATTTGCACTCTAAGAATTATGAACTAAGGAGCACATATTTCCTCATTTGCTGTACCAGTCCCACAGGAAGCCTGTGCATTGTCTCTTGCCTCACACCTCATCATCTTTGACAACCCTGGTCCCGTCGTGAGTCAAAGAGCTGGGCACAGGTGGCACAACGCAGAAAGCACTGGCCTTGAGATCAAGAGACCTGAGTTTGACTTCTTATTACCAAGTTACTAGCTGTGTGACCTTAGATAAGTCACCCTTGTGTCCCTGAACCTCAAAATATGTACCGAATCTGATTAAAGGCAAAGAGATCACATACGAGAAGTTTTCTACTATTTCATATGTTTGAGAGGCTCCCGAATCAGATATCATGTAGACGGAAATTACTTGCTGTTCACTCTTGGCTTGACGTCTTTCATTAGCTTTGAGTATAGGTGAGTCAGACTTACTTATTACCTCTCCTCCAAAGGATATGGCAAGTGAGAGAATCTCAGTGTTATTTCTCTCCCATGCAGATAAACCAGTAATGCATGAATATAATTTATACAAGTTATATGCTCAAAATGGTTGTCCTAATCAAAATAAAAATATGAAGTCTGAATATAGTATGAGTAACACACGTTATTTCTAACTTCTCATCGCTAAGGATGGCCAAATGATGAAGTGATGGGAGGTGTCAGAATAGAAAGGAAATTGATAGGGAATCCAGTTACTGGAAAAGGATAGCCTTCCAACCAGTCTCCTTGCTTATGTCTGACTCCCTTTCCGTCTGTTCTCAACTCCTAGGAGCCAGAGTAACACTGTTTAAATGTGAGTTACATCACTTTCTGTTCCAAAACCTCCAGGGGCTTTCACTCCACTCCTAGTAAAAGTCATTGTAATGGCTCAGAAGGTCATATGTGATTTAGCTCCTACTAATTTTTCCGTCTTTATTCACCCAGGTCCAGCCTCCTTGGCCTCCTTGCTATTTTCTCCTGTATCCTAGGCACACTGCACACTCCCTTCTGAGAGCCTTTGCACTTGCTGCCCTCCCTGCCGGGAGTATCTTGCCCCACACATCTGTACAGCTCACTCTGTCACCTCCTTCCATTGAAAATTTCAAAAGCCCCTTTCTGACACTCATGAGGTTCCTTCCCTGCTTTATTTCTCTCAGTAGCGGTGCTCATTCAGCATGCTGTGTATTTGGTTTATTGCCTGTCTCTCCTCAGTGGAATATGTCTTCATGAGACCAGGGATTTCGTCTTTTAGTCCCTAATACCTAGAATAGTACCTAACACATAAAAGTCGTTTAGTAAATATTTGTTGAATGTTGAAGGATGCCTGATTTCTTTGCTCTGCAGGACCGCTAGCTTGTCTGAAATATATTCTGTTCTTCCTAAAGTAATGAGATGCACGAGACCTTGTTCAGCTAGCGCATGTGAGATAAGGACTCTTCTGTGAAAGCGTGCGGCGTGTTTATTAGGTAATAAAGTAGGTTCTTTCGTCTTGGGAAGCTCAGTGGGTCTAATTAGGCCATGATTAGTGAAAAATGTTGTAGCTCCAGTGGCAGTGTGCAATACCATCAACTGGATCAAACCTTTTTCGTTCTCATGGTAAGGAAAATATGCTGGGAAGACACAGGAGGATTATTTTAAATCCTTGCCATGAAAGAAGGTGAAACATTTAGCCAGGGTTATCCTGAGGAGATGCCAGTATTAAAATTCTAAGAGATTTCTGAGCTGTTTCCAGATGAAAAGCTGGCTGAAAGATGGAAATTAGTGCTTGAGATTAGAGTTTCAGAATATCTTGATGATATTTGGGGTAAAAGGAAACAATTTCTTAAATAATTTTTAATGTTTTCATATTTGAGAGAGACTGTGAGCAGGAGAGGGGCAGAGAGGAGGGGGACAGAGGATCTGAAGCGGGCTCTGCGCTGACAGCAGAGAGCCTGATGTGGGGATCGAGCTCCCTAACCATGAGATCATGACCTGAGCTTGGATGCCTAACTGACTGAATCACCCAGGCACTCTGGAAACAAAATTTTAAGTTGAGATTTGTAAATCCAAGACAGTCATAAATGTTTTGTCCCCTCAAAGTATGGATCAAGATACTGACTAAACACACATGCATTTGACTCCTCATTACAACAGAGAAAAGAATAGGTGGGGAAGGGTATTATCAGAAGATGAAAGAATTTTCCAGAAGTTTTCATTTCTGGGAAATGAAAAACAGAGAAATATTGAGAGATAAAAGTATACTAGAGGGGGCTACAGCCTAAGTGGAACCCTACAGAGACTTCTGATGCCATTTGCCCCAGCTTGCTCTGCACACACACACACACACACACACACGAACGTGTGCCTGTGGGCCCCCAACCCCTATACATGTACACAGTACATCTTTAAGTAAAGCTACTGCAATCCTGCATTTACCTCCAGGCAGAAAACTCCTTTCTCAGAGATTGAAGGAAACTTCCAGGAGAGAATAAGAATTACTAGTGTAAGTATTAGTACTCCACATTCTCATTCTGGAAACCTAACAGCTGGCACCTGGTCTCATAGCTCTAAGGCAAAACCTGCTGAGTAACAGACCCCGTCCACATTCACAGACTTCTTACTCATCCTTCCCAATTAAAGAGGCGACTCGACAACAAAACATACACAAGCGAACCTAGAATTCTTGTTTTTTAAATATCAACAGATAACTAAGGATTAGTAGACATGAACCATTAACCAGTAACTTGGAAAGAAAAGGCTAAAATGGACAGAGTAACCAAATACAGGGGGAAAAATCCAGGGAATAGAAAAACCCTTAAGTTTTTTAAAAGGTATTCTCAGAATTTGAGAAATACTGCATCCCTAAGAACAAGAAGCTATGAGAAAGGAAGCATCAGAGAACAAGTTAGATCTCTTAGAAACTAAAAATATTACTGCAAAAATTTTAAAAATGCAACACAAGCCCTGGAAGTAAATTCCAGGTAATGTCTCCCAGAATGCAGGCTGAAAAGATAAAGAGGTGGAAAATGTAGGGATGGGGGAAAAATGGGGCACAGTGGACCAGGTCAAGAACTGACCATGGGGAGTTGCAGAAAGAAGACAGGTCATTGGAATGAAGGGGTTCTCCATGTGTCAGGGAGGCTGAATGGGGGGAAGAACACGAACAACCTATACATGGGGTGCCGTGGTAAAATTTCAGAGTAACAAAGGTTTTCTTGACAAAAGGAATTCCTGAGAGAATGATAACAGCACACTTAGAAAGGAACAAAAATCCAACTGGCATTGTATTTCAGCAACAGTGGATGCTCAAGAGTACTGGAATAAAGTTTTCAAAATTCTAAGGGAATTCATTTATTTGTACAACAAACATCAGGTGCCCACTGTGAGAGAGGTGCTATTCTAGGCATTATTATTGAACAAAGCAGGCCAAAAAAAAAAAAAAAAGTTCTGCCTCTGTACAACTTACATTCTGGTAAAGCAAGAAAAACAAGATAATAGAGCGTGTCTGGGTGGCAGAGAGATGATGAGGCTGTAAGTGCTGGGAAAGAACTAACACAGCGGAGGAAATGGGAAGTGCTGCTGTAAAGATGATTTTCAAGTTTTCTGCTTTCTGGTTATTTTCGAGATTTCTGTATCAAGCTAAGCTATAGCTGAGCATTAAGAGCAAAATAAAGAGAATCTCCGACATACGAAGATTTTTTAAACAAGATTAAATAAGGCATGTCCCTGTTCATCCTTGGAAAGTTACTTAAAAAAGTGTCTTAGCAAAACAAAGGTGACAGGGAAGGCAAAGGATCTCAAAAGTTACAGGATTGCCAGAAATTTTAGAACAACCCCAGATCTTTGGGGTAAAGGGATCCCAAAATGACAGCTATTTATCATGACTATTTCTTTAGAGAGAAGTACCTTTTCTTTTCTTTTTTTAAAACTAGCTCCTTTGTTTTCTGCCACACCTGATTTACTACCTCTACTGGATTTTTTTTTAAGAACTTTTTTTTAAGTGGAAACAATTTTTCTTAATCCAAGATTTTTCACCTTTCAAAAGTACCCTCTTTAATCTCATGACTATGACCTAGACATTTTTAAAAGTTTCCTCCTGTTTGTGTTTCAAAAGAGGACACTTGCTAGGGCCATACCACCCTGAACGCACCCGATCTTGTCAAAAGGGGACATTGGTTCACATTTGTCAGCCTCTTCCTCTGTTTGATTGAAATCTTTCACATGTCTGATGGGTTTTCTGTCTTTGTTCACTTATTGAAAGGTGTTTACTGTTAAGATTAATTCTATCAGTTTGTATTAAACCCTGTTGCAAATCTTTCCAACTCAGAAAGAAGGTGAAAAAGGAAGTTTATGATCAGCGGATTTGCTATGCCAAATTAGAGAGGTCATCGCCTGTGGGGTGAAGGAAGGGGATCCATAGCCAGAGACAGCAGGGATCAGGATGCTTTAGCACAAAGTCACAGGATGTCATTTACTGCAGCTCCAAGTTAGCCGGGGCCTGGTCTGCTTTCTCTGGTTGTCGTAGAGCCCTCGGTAAAAGCCAGCTGAGGCTTCACTATCTGTTCTTCCTGGAGTGTTTTTCTCATTAAGTTTAAGCTTGGCATATTGTTGTACATTCTCACCCAGTATTCTTCCTCAAGTGGAATGGACATTTGCCTCCTACTTACGGCTCCATGATGGTTTCTTGCCTCTGCTCATCTGTGAGGTAGTGGGTTTCTTGGGGTCCAGCGGAGGACTCCTTCCGCTTGCTCTCCAGGTGGGTTTTTCCTTCTCATGTGATAACTTACTTGGCCTCTTCTCAATCCATTCCCACTTTCATCAGGTCTTTGAGGTTTCCAGTACGGTGATAACATCTAGATTTTAATACTGATTCAGATTTTTTTATCCCTCTTTTATACTTCTTTGGTAATTTCAAAGGGTAATTTGAATGGTGAAGGAATTCTGAACTTCATTATTTCTTTTACTTATCTTGCGAGCCAAGAGTTTATTAAGTCAGCTAGCTCTCCAGGGCACTTGTTACATGTTGTGCTTTATTGAGCTGGAAGTCGTATTACTTTTTCCTCAACAGACAAAGCTGTTCTAATAGTTTATCCATCCTGATCAGATTTGAATATGAATTGGTTAAATCACTATGAAATACAAATTGACCCCTTAGGGAATCTTTGAAGCTTATTATTTCTCTTTGGGATTAATGATGTTTAGAAGTTGTAATAAGGTTACTATAAGATGCCTTTTTATTGACATAATTGATATGTAACATTGTGAAAGTTTAAGGTATACATTGTGTTCATTTGATACACATGTTGTAATGTGATTACTATCATGTCACCTAATATCACATCTTTTTTGTGGTAAGTACCAACTTTTAAGTATATAATACCAGTACTAATAACTATAATCACAATGCTGTACATTAGAGCCCCGGAACTTTGTGCTGTAACTGGACGTTTGTACCCTTTGACCAACATCTTTCTACTTCCCCCACCCCCTGGCAACTACCCTTCTTGCGTTTCCATGAGTTCAGCTTTTTTAGATTCCACATACGAGAGATATCAAACAGTATTTGTCTTTTTTGACTTACCTCACTTAGCATAGTGCTCTCAAGGTCCATCCATGTTGTCTCAAATGTCAGGATTTTCTTCTTTCTCATGGCTGGATAAATATTCCATTACACACACACACACACACACACACACACACACACACGTATCGACACACATATACATATAGACACACACCACATTTTTGTTCATCAGTGGACATTTAGATTGTTTACAGACTTTATATGGCCCATTACAAAGTTTAAATCATCACTGCTTTCATAAAATGCTGTAAAAAAACAATCAAATGGTGTTAAGTATCTGTGCTTAAGTTTAGACTATAGCTAATTTTCACAAATAACATGTAAACCTATTTAAGCTCCCAGAATATATATCTTAATGTAGATTGCATTCTATTTTTATCTGTCCTTCTTTCTCATTAACAAGAAGCTTTATGAAAACCAGGAGACAGGTTTTTATGTTTATCCCTAGCCTTTAGCACTGGCTGTGAAAGTTTTTAAAATAATTACTGTGCTTATTTAATAACCTTTTTAATTGCTCAATTTTTAGAGGTAGAAGAGGCTCTGACAAATCTGTAAGTCACTGTTTTTTAAAATCTGTATTCTAAAGTTCTAGAGTACTGAGGGACTTCCACTGAAATGAGGTGGATGAACAGTGAAGGGTCCCATTCCACTTGAACCAGAGGATTTGTGCTTTTACCTGTGTCCTGCTTCTCGCTTACTCCCAGGGACAGTGTCAGGATGGGAGTACAGGCTGTGTCCTTCCCAGGCATGCGGGACTGCGAGTCACCCGGGACACTGCTCCTGCCTCTTCTTTGGTCCTCACCACAATGACTCCGTGCTAGCTGAAGAAGAGAAATGTGTCCTTAAATCTGCTGTGTCTCTCTAGTGACTTTCCTAACAGAAGCTTTACTGATTTAATGAAGTGGACCTCAGATATCAACTTTACGTCTCTTGAGGGCAGCATGGTGTCTGCAAAGATGAACTTTGGAGACGAATTACCCTTTCACCTACTAGATGTGCATGCTGGAAAGGGGTATCTTCCCCTTTCTGTACTTCAGTAAACTCATTTAGAAAATTATCACAACCCTTCTTCACAGATATTAAAATGCTTGGCATACAGTAGTTACTCATTGTTTATACTCTTCCAACCTAACTCTGTTTATTATTCAAGATTATTATCTCTGAGATGCCTGACTCATTTTCCTTATTACTTTTCAGGCAGTTTTGTACAACGACAGATCTGTTCTAGAAAATCATCATGCTGCATCAGCTTGGAATCTATATCTTTCTCGCCCAGAGTACAACTTCCTTCTTAATCTTGATCACGTGGAATTCAAGCGCTTTCGTTTTTTAGTCATTGAAGCAATCCTTGCCACAGATCTTAAAAAGCATTTTGATTTCCTTGCTGAATTCAATGCCAAGGTTTGTGTACATATTAATGTCTGGCTTCAAAGATGGAAATCTTTATTGTCAGTATTACTGATAAGTGTTTTTTAATGCTAAGTTAGAGTTAATATTACTCATAAAGTCATAATGAGACCATATGCAAGACAATATATGTCAATATTTTTTAAATAACATTTATTATAACATGTCCTAAAAAGACTGTCACGTGCTACATTTCCTTTCTGACACATAGACTTAAAACTTTCCTTCACATGGTGATAAGCCAATTAATGATGCAAAAAGCTTTTAGGGGCAGAGTGGAGAAAGTTGTGCACAGTGCCAACTAAGGTATCTTATGAAATTAAAGATGGGCTTCTCAGCCAGTTATACTTACCTCACTGCACCTGTTCATCCCCTCTTCACATTAGTGTTTAGCTGGCTGGTGTGGGAGAGGACTGTCCACTCTTCCACTGGAGTATAATGCGCTCATTGAAGAACGGCTGGGGTTGCCCACTGTGCTCGGTCGTCCAGCACAGAGTAAGGAAGGAACGGGTGAAAGTCCCTGCCGTTAAGAATTCGCATTCAATAGGGAATTGAGAATCACTGCCCTCATGTGATAGTGCTAGTCACTGGCATGTGTTCTGCCCCTGAGACGTCAGGGGCGGAAAATGCTTTACAGACTCAGAGATTTACACAGCTTTACAGATTCTTGAGGGAAGGATGCTCTCTCTTTGGCTGGCAGGAAGCTGTTATTCCCTTGATGACATTTGTGACCTAAAGGAAAGGTGCACCTTCAGGGTAGAGGAACTGGTAACAAAGGAATACTAGATTTAACCCGCCGGGTGGAGACCCTGTATGTGGCTGTCATGATATTAATAAAATACTTAGAAAAATAAAAAAATTTATATGCCTTTAAAATTATTTTATAGTTGTATAGCTCTGTTAACTTTTATTTAATAATAAAAATCCATTTAAGTGCTTAAGTCAGAGTAACAGATGTTTGTTTTTACAGGTCCAAGATCAGCTAGCCCAGTGCTTTTGAATCTGTGTTCCTCAGAGGTTTCTATTCTGTAGTCTCTGAGGAAAATGTCACATGAGTGGGGCTCTAAATCTCCTACACGGGTTCAATCAAAACAGCTCTCCTTTTAAGTGTTTTCTATAGTGACTTTGACAAAAGGGTTTGGTGCCTAAGACACTGCTAACGTTCAATAACCACTGATCTGGGCCATGTACTTTATTTTTCACAAGAGAAAATTTGAGTTTTTGGAAGGCATAGTAAGTTGCCTACTTAGTGATGATAATTACCATTTATTTAAATAACAATGTTAGCATATACTGTGATCTAGGCATTTTTCATTTATTAATCCTCATGGTAATATGGCTGGATTGGTACTACTTTTCCTGTTTTATAGATGAAGAAATTTAGATTCAGGGAGATGAAGTCATTTTTCCAGTATCACACAATGAATAAATCGAGTCAGGATTTGAAACCATTGAGATCAACTTTTAAAACTTGTCTTCTTTCAACTATGCCATATTTTCCTTTCACAGCTAAAGCCAACTTCTCTTTAGATCTTAAGTGTTCTGTAAAATTATAGTGTATATTATATATTAAATTATATATTAATTACATATGTAATATATACACACAAGTTATAATTTTGTGGTAATCACACATATTGAAACCACAGTTTCTGTTTTTTGATGTTCTGCTTCCTTAGAAACAAAATTAGAACAACACTTCAAAGTGTCATTCTACCATTAACCCATATTCCTTCCTATAATTTAGACAGGAAATAGTTTTAAGATACTTTGGGGGGCAAAAACCCAACTCCTGTGCCCTCAAAAGCTAAAATAATTGTTTTTCCAACACAGGCCAATGATGTAAACAGTAATGGTATAGAATGGAGCAATGAAAATGATCGCCTCTTGGTATGCCAGGTGTGTATCAAACTGGCAGATATAAACGGCCCAGCGAAAGTTCGGGACTTGCATTTGAAATGGACAGAAGGCATCGTCAATGAATTTTATGAGCAGGTAGGTTGAAACGTGAGATTGGAGGGATTTTTGAGAGCTGCCATCTGAAGATGCTAGTCTTTGGGATTTGGGTAAGCTACATCGAGTGTTTGAAGTCTGTTTGCTTTGACCAAAAGTGGTTAGAAGTTGTTGAATTTGCTCTGGTCTTAGTGTTTTCTCAGCTCTGTTTTGCTCTTGCTGCTAAAACTTAAAACAAAAAATATCTTATTGCCTATCTGACATGGGTCGAATGTCCCTTGAGTCAAGAGGTAAGGCTACACTACATTATGATTCCAAGATTGCTTTCAAAACCCTGAGTGCCTGCAACCTAGGATCATTTATTTCCAGATGCAAATGTTTTTAATTGATTCAGGGTATACTTAGATGATATATTAAAGAATATCAATCCATTTCCAATTCTGCTGCAGAAAGACTGCCTTAGAAACATCAACTGGATAAAAGTCCTGGCAGAGGGTAAGACATTTGAGGGCTAGAAATGGAGATAAAGGAGTTATTTCATGGTTTTAAGGATTCAAAGATATAAACATGCTCTTGTAGGTTTTAAAATCTTGCCTTTAAAATAATACTGTACCCGAATGCACTTGTATGCCCAACATGCAGCAAAGCCAATCACTGAGATATTGAGTGAGCAGCAAGGAAAGGGTTGGAGAAGTAGCCACACTAGGAGATTGGAGCTCAGGCCTCAAATTTGCCTTCTCAGAGTGGAAGAGTGTGGAATATTTAAAGGCAAACAGAAAGGATCTGGGCAAAAGGGAGCGGAGCTATGTATTTCAAAATCAGATGAAGGAAGTTAATAAGTAGAGAAGGTTGAAGTTCATTTAGACCCAATTTATAATATACCTTTTTTGAAGTTTTTTGTTTTTTTTTTTTAATTTTGAGAGAGCAAGCAGGGGAAGGTCAAAGAGAGAGAGAGAGGTAGAGAGAGAATCCCAAGCAGGCCCCACACCACCAGCATGGAGTCCGACACAGGGCCCAAACTCACCAACTGCAGGATCATGACCCGAGCCAAAATCAAGAGCCAGATGCTCAACTGACTGAACCACCTAGCTGCCCCTATAATGTGATTATTTTTAAAGTATACAGAATTCTCATTACACAAAGTTAGAATCCATGCTGGGAGGTTGAATCCCAGGTTTGTTTGTTTTTTTTTTTTAACCAGCAATGTGATCTAGGATAAATTACTTAACCTCTCTGCGCCTTAGTTTCTCCATTGATAAAATAGGAATATTTGATGGGATCACCTCATAAGATTGCTGTGAGGATTAGATGAATTAATAAAGTTCTTAGAACAGTTCCTGACACCCAAATGATCAATAAATGTCAGCTTTTGTAATTCCAGGTTTATTACTAAACATATTATTTCAGACAATTTTATTTAATCTAAGTTTCATTATTCATCTTTAGAACAAAAGGTCATCTGACACCCTACCACATGGAGTTATCATGAAGGTTATATGTGCTAATCTATAATGAAAGTCCTAGTCAACCTGCATCAACACTATTAAATTTCTTTCTCAGTCTGGTTATGCTGTTAAACATCTTTTGGGTACAGATGCAAAATTCTAACCTTGACCAACTTTTTATTTTTTTGTTATCTTAGTTATCCTGTCTTTATACTCCTATATCCATTTAAGTGCCATGGGCTTAAAAAAACCAAACTCATTAAAAAAAAAAAAAAAGCAAAATTTAGGAAATTGTAGAATCCTGTGGGTAAACCCAACTGAGCTTTCTTTTTGGCAAACAATGGTTTTCTTCCTCACAGAAGATAAAATCATAGATTTCTAATCATGGGGCAATCACTAGGACAGTTTCTGGTTGTTTCCCTAGGACAATGCTGGCTCATCACATGGACACTCGTTGCCTACACAGTTTATACATTCTAGAGATTCATTCCCCACCAGTTCAAATCCTAGGAATGAAAATGTTCATCGTATCCTTTGGGGAATGCTCAGTACTGTGCTAAATACTTGACATAATATTGCTTTTCATCCTCAGAGCAACCTTTAAAGTAGATTATTCAGATTTTACACATGAAATGGGCATAGAGCTTGCTCAACACCACACAGGTTGTTGGTGGCAAAAGCAGGCTTTGAAACCACATCTGTCTGAGCTCCAGTTGTGCTCTCTGAAGCCCTGGAGGGCACAGTGGGAGGGTATCAGAGGGCAGGCACGGGAGTGTTCCTTCTCTCCTCTCTCTTTCTGTCTGTTTTACATGCTAGGTTTTCTGATTCAGATTCATTAAAAGGATCTGCTATTAGAAAAGAGCAGGGTGTTGAAAGGCACTTACAAAATTCAACCCTACACATTGGACGTACAAAGTTTCCATGATACCATCTCCCCTTAGGAGAAGGGGAATCTGTATGCGACATAGAATTTTGCAGGTTGTTAGATTCGTTTTTTTTTTTTAATGTATATTTTTCCTGTAAACTGGTGAAGTGTGAAAATGGTCTCACTTAGAATTTCTCAAATATTGGAGGAATTCTTATAGTTAAAATGACAGTAATTAGACACTTCCTTGTAAAAATTATTTTGATGTAGACTATGCATATTTAGAAACCTTAAGACAGGGGTGCCTAGGTGGCTTAGTTGGTTAAGTGTCCGACTCTTGATTTCGGCTCCCATGCATGATCCCACGAACAGGGAGATGGAGCCCCACGTTGGGCTCTGCACGGACAGTGTGGAGCCTGCCTGAGATCCCCTCTCTGGCCCTCCCTTACTCGCACATGCGCTCTCTCAAATGAATAAAAACTAAAAAGCAAGATAATCTTAACAGCAAAGCTCAGTGGTTATTCTTTCAGTAGCTACAAATGTACTTTTCTTTTTTAAATGATCAGGGAGATGAAGAAGCTAATCTTGGTTTGCCCATCAGTCCCTTCATGGATCGTTCTTCACCTCAACTAGCAAAACTCCAAGAATCTTTCATCACCCACATAGTGGGGCCTCTGTGTAACTCCTACGATGCTGCCGGCTTGCTGCCGGGTGAGTGGATAGAAGCAGAAGAGGATGAAGATGCCGAAAGTTGTTATGATGAAGAAGAGGGCGAAGAATTAGATACAGATGATGAAGAGATAGAAGACAACTTAAATCCTAGTAAGAATGGAGGGATATTATAAATCCTCACATGGATATTTGCAGTTAATAACACTAAATTTGGATCTTTAAGATACAGATTCTGTAGTTCTGTCTGGAGTAACTAGTAGCTCAATGTTCAGATTGAATAGTCTCTTGAGTAACTCCTGGGTGCCGTGCTGATGCCACGACACACGGTCTTGGTTGAAGTAGCATCTCTCTGGGTATTGTCCTCCAGCCAGTTCGCTTCAGGAGGTTCTACCTGTGCAGCACAGTAGGGCTGTCACCATATCTGACTGTGTGAGGTGAGTGGGCTCGAGGGGCCAGTCCTTGGACACCTGCTGCCTTTCTGGCTGTAAATGAAATCCATTATTTGCTCTTTAAAGTTGAATTTAAATGAAATTATATCTGGCATTCCAAGCATGCTATAGCTGAGAACAGAGAGCATAATTACGAAGAACTAGCCCCCCACATCCCCAGTTGTCTTCAGGATCAGTATAGTGAAGAGTGGTTTTCTGCCACCACCATGTGAGCATCATCTCAGGCAAATGACTGGCTTCCAAAAATTATTTCTACTCATTAAAGCTGTAATAATAGTGTTTAATTCAGTACCTAAGTCCTAAAAAAAATCGTTTAACTGCATTTTTTTATCACTTGAAATTTTAGTACTGTCCTCCCCTCTCACCCCACCTGGTCTTCCCTAATCCTTTTCTCTGCTTCATTTTCATCTGTTCATATTTAACCCCATCTTGTGTTTTGCTTCTTCATTTGCTTTTCTAGATCTTTCCATTAGAATATGAGCTCCACGGTGCAGAGATTATCTTACTGCATATTACTACAACCCCAGTGCCCTAGAGAAATGCCTGGAAAGTAACAGGCACTCAGGTATTTAGTGAATGAATGATTGAATTGTATTACTAGGATTAGAATCTGTCTGTTTTAAACTTCACAGAACCACGAAGGAGGAAAGGCAGACGGCGAATATTTTGTCAGCTAATGCACCACCTCACCGAAAACCACAAGATATGGAAGGAAATCATCGAGGAAGAAGAGAAATGTAAAGCTGATGGGAATAAACTGCAGGTGGAGAATTCTTCCTTACCTCAAGCAGATGACATTCAGGTCATTGAAGAAGCAGATGAAGAGGAGGAGAGACAGTTTGAATAAAAGAAAAGACATCTTGAAGAAGTCCCGAGGGCCATGCCCAGGGTCAGAAGTCCTCGCCTGGCACTGACCATGCGGACTCGCAGCCGACCGCTCCCAGGTGCACGGGCCTGAGGACCGCGAGAGGACCCTCGCTGCGCTGGCGGCTCCCCGGTCCCGTGCACTTGCGGCACACGGACACGGACCGGACGAGTGTTCGTAGAGCGGGGCTTCCGTCGCTCGTGTTGCGAAGCTCTTCCTCGATGCCTCCACTGGTATCTACTTTGTCGTAGTAACGCTTTGCCAGGTAGTAAGCTCTTACTTCCATGAGGGGTAGCTAGAACTAAACATTCACGGGACCTCAGTTTCCAAGATGGCCAGAACGTTTCCCTTTCATGAAAACATTTTCCACATGTGTCTTTTAGGTCTTTGAATGTGTGTGTCGGGGGGGAAGTCTGTGCCTGCCTAAAAAAGAACCCCGTGTTTGCCTTTCTGAGCGATCAGTTCAATGCAGTACACTGGCCAATGCCGTTCTCCCAGCTACATTTATCCATGAAAGACTGAAGGACGTTTGTCAAACAAAAATCCAGGCGCATCAGGTTGATGCTTTTCACCGTCGTGTGTTACCTTCTACGTGTGTTCTATTTCTGCTCCGAGTATTCAGGTTTGCCGTGGACAGCAGAAGTCTTAATTCCAGTCTCACTGACTTCATTCCGTGGTTGAATTTTTAAAGCTGTTCAGGTTTAAAAATGAAGGAATTGTTTAGTCAAAACTGTTCTTAGTACTCTTGCTCAGGATTAGTATTTTTCAATATTTAGTTAATATAAACAGACTTGTCAGAAGAAAAGAATGGTCCTAAAGATGTTAACTTTTTGTGAAGTGAGCATTTTCTCTCAGATCTCATAATTTGAGACTAATTAAAGTGGAGGAAAAGGAGCGGTCTTTTGCTTACTGCAAAAATCAGACGAAGCTAAAATCCTATCGAAGATAAAGAACAAAAGCACTGGTAGGAGTTCTAAAAGGCACAGTGAATAATCAGAATATGTGCTTATCTCTAGATCCAGATCTTAGGTGTCATGTTTAGTCACCGTAAAACTGATGCTAATCTTTGTTCATTTCCTCCTGCCTCGAGACTACATGACAGAAGTGACCTATGACTACTTAGTACTTCGAGAGCCCAACTGCAAGTCTAATTTTTAAGAAAGTAAATGGTGGGAAGACTTAATTGCAAAGAAAATGGTTATTTACAATATTCATGAACTCCTAGGGTACAGATAGCAAGATGGTAGACTACTTTGGTTTTTTATTCTTGGAGACCATATTTTGGATCCATGTAGCTTTTGTAGACAGTAAAAACATTAATTTCCCAAGATGATTTACTTACGTATGATGTCAGGCAGTTTCTTACCTACCTGGAATATTTGGCGTATCTCAAAGATATTAAAGATCTATAGAAGTGTTGGAAGTTTTGATCTTGTATAATATTTAATGAATCACCGAGCTTTATTTATTAGACATGTTGAGTGCTCAGTTCCTTCCTGCCACTTTTGCTACCACTGCCACATGATTTGTAACCTGGTCGCACATTACTAAGTAATAAAATTTTAACTAATTTATTGAGTTTGCACTTACAATGTATATATCCTGTGCTTTTGTTTCTCTAGTGCACCTTTTGCATCCTAGGTATACTTCTGCTGTTGCAAAGCCCATGTGTATAAAATCACATGTGCTTACATGCTTAATGAAACTCAGATTTCCTTTCTATTTTATTAAAATTTTGTATTGGGGTTAATGTATATATTTTCTCAAAAGGAATGTCTTATTAAAAATACTATTACTGAGAACTCCTTTTTAAATAACTTTTAACTTATTTAATCTTTGCTAAATAATTGACATGTTAAAATAGCCCAAAGAAACCTAAAACAAATTCATAAGTTGTAAGAAATGAATGTGACTATATTAAGTACAGTGCTATGCTATTAAATGAAATCTTACTTGAAAAATTGCCACAAGCCATATTACATATCCTATTTTGGTTACTACTGAATCAGACTTTTATTTTAACTTTCATCATGAGTTTACTATTGTTTTAAACTCACTGGTCTTAGAAATCTTGTAGTGCTGTAATATATTTATGTGCTTAGTGATACATTCTTTCTCCTTAAAAAAATTTTTTTAAAGTTATTTCCTGATTTGAAGGCTGTTTCCTGCTATTCTTACTTTGTTGGTGCTGTTGACGTTTTCTGTTCTTATAAGAATCCTGTAAACTCTAGCACTGCTGAACTCAAAAATTTCTTCTCTCTAGATTGCATCTCATAGGAACAAACTTCACAAAAGAGACGAATAAAGCCAACTCTGGTTTCCTTATTGTAGTTGCCAGACTAATCTGAACAGCTCTAGAGGGTGGGTGGGGATGGCGATTGGCCTGTGGAGCAGGGATGAACAGCTTCCCAGAGGAAAAAGTGATTTACCTTGGAGATAATTGCTTGTGGAAAGAAAACAACACTATATGTAGAGGCCAAGACAAGAACTGTCCTCACACTGGAGGGGGCCAAAGGAGGTTTAGAGTGACTGGAAGGGAATAGTAGAGAGAGAGTGACTAATGAAGGGCGTGGCAAAGCATGACATGCCATTTAAGTATTTTTCCTTGAGGAACAACTAGAAAAGTTTTAATCTTGAAGAGGGGCATGATTAGATTTACATTTTTTAAAAATAAAATTTATTTATTTTGAGAGATCGAGCAGGGGAAGGGCAGAGAGAAAGAGAGAAGCCTAAGCAGAATGTCCATACTGTCAGTGCCGAGCCCAATGCAAAGCTTGAAGTCACGCACCATGAGATCATGACCTGAGCTGAAGTCAAGCATCAGACGCTTGAGCCCCTCAGGTGCCCCAAGATTTACATTTTTATGAAGATCAAATAACATACTATGTCAAATGGAAGAATAAGATTAGACATGGAGAGATCTCCCCAATCTGGACATGAAGAGATTACAGGACAACAGAGAGGTAAGTAGACTGGAGATTCAAGATGTAGAATCAGTTTGCTCGAGATTAATTGGATAGGATGGTAAGCAGACGACAGTGACTTTCATATTTCTGCTTTGGGCAGCGGTCCGTGTCATTCACTGGCACACACACACACCCTGTTGGTTCTCTTTCTCTGGAGAACTTTGATACAAGTCACCAAACACAAGGAAATGACCGTGAGTGAGAATAGCAGAAATGAATAGATTTAGACTACCCAATGACTGCAGATGCTGCATTGCGTGATCAAAACAATATACGGGCTCCTGCGTGGCTCAGTCGGTTAAGTGTCTGACTTTGGCTTAGGTTATGACCTCCCGGTTCCCAAGTTCAAGCCCTGCGTCAGGCTCTGTGCTGACAGCTCAGAGCCTGAAGCCTGTTTCAGATTCTGTGTCTCCCTCTTTGTCTCTGCCCCTCTCCCTCATGCTCTCTCTCAAAAATAAACATTAAAAAAAAAAAACCTTTAAAAATATATGAAATAACCATGCAAGAAATGTTGGTTGAACTACAGAGAAAAATTGGTATTTCTCCAACCTTGATGGGAGATTTAACACCGTAAGTTAAACAGACCAAAAGTTAATAAAAATATAGAACAGCACAATGGGCAGTATTAGACATATACAGAACATAAAACCCAACAGATAAGACAATTTTTCTTAACATCCAAAGAACATTTATAAAAGTTGACCACATACTTGTCTATAAAGCAAGTCCCAATAAGTTTCAAAGCATATGTACCCTACAGCCATGTTCTCTGACCACAAGACAATTAGTCTTCAATTATTTTTATTTTGTAGAGAGAACATGAGCAGGGGAGGCAGGGAAAGAGGGAGAGAGAGAATCCCAAGCAGGCTCCACACTACCAATGCAGAGCCCGAGGCAGGACTTGAACCTGTGAAACACAAGATCATGACCTGAGCTGAAATCAAGAGTTGGATGCTTAACTGATAACCCAGGTGCCCCTTTATTAAAAAAAAAATTATATATAATATATATTATATATAGAGAGACAAAAAGAGCAGGAGAGGGGCAGACGGAGGGAGAAGGAGAATACCAATTACACTGATCTTGGAGGCTTCGTGGGGCTCAATCCCACTAGTGTGAAATCATGCCCTGAGTCAAAATCAAGAGTAGATGCCACCCAGGCGCCACTATTTCTATGTATGCCTGACAGATAAAAGAAATTGCTCCAAGTAACTCTAGGAAGGACTAAAGAAATGATAATGGCCAGTTACATGTAAGTAGAAATGAATAATTAAAGTATCTGTACTACTTTCCAAAAATGAAGATGTAGTGAAAATGGCACTTGAAGAGAAACTTAGGACATTAGATGTTTATATTAGAAAAAAAGACTGATAAGTTGAGCTAAGGATCTAGCTTAACTTAGAAAAAGGACAGAATATAGATATACCACATTAACAAAAGGATAAAAATCGCGATCCATAGAGCAGAACAAGCATTTGACAAAGTTCACCGTCTGTTTATAAAATCTCTCAACAAAGCGGGTAGTGGAAGAAACATAATAAAGACCATATATGACAAGCCCACAGTTAACATTCTAAAATAAAAAGACACAGCTGCCTACCCTCACCATTTTTATTCAACTTAGTATTGGAAATCCTAGCCAGAGCACTCAGAGAAAAAATAAATCTTCCAGTTTGAAAGGAAGAAGTACAACGGTCTCTACTTGCAGATGACATGATATGTATACATATAGAAAACCCTAAAGACTTCACCCAAAAAACTTAGAATAAACAAGTTCAGTAAAGTTGATGGGTACAAAATGAAAAAACTCTTGCATTTCTATAAATGAATGAAATATCAGAAAAAAAACATTTACAATTTCAAGGAGAAAATACATAAGAATAAACAGCTAAGAAGGTGAACATACACACTAAAAAAGTAACACATGGATGAAGAAAATGGAATGCATACAAATTGAGTGCTCATGGTTGAAAGAATGTTGTTAAAATTGACTCAATGCAATCTCTATCCAAATCCCAGTGGCATTTTTTTTTTTTTTTTTTTTTTTTTAAATTTTTTTTTCAACGTTTATTTATTTTTGGGACAGAGAGAGACAGAGCATGAACGGGGGAGGGGCAGAGAGAGAGGCAGACACAGAATCGGAAACAAGCTCCAGGCTCTGAGCCATCAGCCCAGAGCCTGACGCGGGGCTCGAACTCACGGACCGCGAGATCGTGACCTGGCTGAAGTCAGACGCTTAACCGACTGCGCCACCCAGGCGCCCCACCCAGTGGCATTTTTAAGACTGAATAGAATTGACATGAAATTTGTATAGAAGCACAAGACACCCTGAATAGCCAAAGAAATCATAAGAAAAAAAAAAAAAAAAAGCTGAAGACATGCTTCCTGATTTCAACCTTTATTGTAAAGTTATAGTTATCAAAACACAATAGTAATAAGCTAAAAACAGACATGTAGACCTAAAGAACAGAAGAGAACCCAGAAATAAATCCACACATGTATGGTCAATTTATGAGAAAGAAGCCAAGAATGTAAGTGCAGAAAAGATAGTCTTTTTGGTAGTGTTGGGAAAACTGGACAGCTACCAGCAAAAGAATGAAACTGCACCAGTTTGCCACACCAAATATAAACTAAACTCAAAATGGATTAAAGACCTATATGTGAGACCTGAAACCATAAAACCCAGAGAAGAAAACATAGGCAGTTACCTCGACATGGATTGGCACTCTTTTTTTTTTATAGGTCACCACTAATTTTTTAGTAGGTCACCACAAGCAAAAAAACAAAAACAGACAAATCAAACTACGTCAAACTAAAAAGCTTCTGCACAGTGAAGAAAGCCATCAACAAAAGTCAAGCAACTCAATGGGAGAAGATATCGGTAGAAGGACATACCTGATAAGAGGTTAGTTAATATCTGAAATACATTAAGTACTCGTACTCCTCAACAGCAAAAAACAAACACGACAAAAACAAAACCCAATCTGATTTAAAAAATGGGCAAAGGATCTGAGTAGACATTTTTCCAGGACATAAAGATGGGCAAGAGGTACATGAAAGAGTGCTCAAAGTCACTAGTCAAGGAAGTGCAAATCAAAACCGCACGAGTGATCACCTCATGCCTGTTATTCCTGTCTTTTGTATTTGTAAGCGTTCTAACAAGTGTTGGCAAGAGGGAGGAGAAAAGGGAACCCATGTGTGCGGTTGGTGGGAAAGTAAATTGGCATAGCCACTGTGACTGACAGTAGGAAAGCTACCCCCTGAATAAAACAGAACTACCACATAATCCAGCAATTCCACTTCTGGGTATTTATCCCAAGGAAACAAAAAACACAAACTCAAAAAGGTATATACACCCTCACGTTCACTGCAGCAGTATCTGCTATAGTCAAGTCATGGAAGCAACCTAAGTGTCCATTGATAGATGAATGAATAAAGAAAACGTGGCATCTATGTCCAACACAATAGTATTCAACCATGAAAAAGAAAGAATCTTGCCATTTGTGACAACACAGATGGACCTTGAGGATCTTAAGCTAAGTGAAGTCAGAGAAAGAAAAACACCATACAATCTCCCTTATACATGGAATTTAAAAACAAAAACAAATGAACAAAAATAAAAAAGATTCATAAATACACATAATAAACTGGTGGTTGCCAGAGGAGAGGGTTGGAAGGAGGCTGAAAGAGGTGAAGGGGATCACTAGGTACAAACTTGCAGTTATGAAATACATAAGGCACATAGATATGAAGTATAGCACAGGGAATACTGTGGTTAATAATGTAATATAGCATTGTGTGGTACAGATGGTCAACACTATGATAAGCACTCCCAATATACTGCAATGTTGAATCACAATGTGGTACGCTTGAAGCAAATATAATATTGTACGTCAACTAGATTTCATTAAAAAAATAGCGTAATGAAACACATTAGCCAATTAAAAAAAGAAAAAAGATAGTACCAATAGAGCAAATAATTCATCTTTTTATCATTTAAGGGAGAAGAAAAGAATGAACGAAGGAAGAAAGGATGGAAGAAAGGAATAAGGAGGGAGGAATAAGACAGACCTAGAATAGAAACAAACTTCAGTTCTAGGGTCATGAAGAAAGGAAACTACAACAAATGTCACATAAATGATGAAATGTTAGGGTCATTCCTTTAAACAGACAAGAATGATCACTATCCCCACTTTTCATCAATATTGTACTAGAGCTTCCAACCTTAGGAAGAAATAAAAACCATGCTAATTTGGAAAGACACAAAACTGTCATTATTTACAAGCGATGTAATTGAGAAAATCCCAAAGAACTGAGAAACAGGATTAAAATTTTTCAAATTCCATGTTTAGCATTATTGTCATATGCTATCAGTGTACAAATTTTTGCATTTTTATAGAACAGCTTCGGGGCGCCTGGGTGGCGCAGTCGGTTAAGCGTCCGACTTCAGCCAGGTCACGATCTCGCGGTCCGTGAGTTCGAGCCCCGCGTCGGGCTCTGGGCTGATGGCTCGGAGCCTGGAGCCTGTTTCCGATTCTGTGTCTCCCTCTCTCTCTGCCCCTCCCCAATTCATGCTCTGTCTCTCTCTGTCGCAAAAATAAATAAACGTTGAAAAAAAAAAATTAAAAGAACAGCTTCAAATTCTGCTATTACCATTTCAGTTTGGAAGTGGTCCCCAAGTTTAGGATCTTAGACTCACTTTAATCTCTTGAAAACGCTTCACGTAGTCAAAATTCTCATATGGGGGGAGGGGGTTGCCGACTTTCAATGAGAATATTCAGTTAATTTCATCAAGAAGAAGAAATTAAGTGGGGATCTGTTTGCTGAAGCTTTCTTAGCCTTGATTTTCCCTTAATAGCTGTTTCACTATTATCTGCCTGAATGAAGACACAGAAGATCAATAAAGATAAGAAAATCAATCATGAAGATGATGAAATTCAAGAAGAATAAACAGGATTCCTTGCATTTAAGTTCAAATAACTCCTTTTAGAAAGGATAATTGAAGGGCTGGTTTAATAAGACCTCTACTACTAAAAGCACTGAGAGCTGTTGTTAATTACCTCTAAGTATGTTTTTCTGGTTTAAGAATAGGCAAAAGGAGGTCTCAAATTGCATTCCTAAAAAAAAAATTAAAAAAAAAGTGCATCCACCTCATTCTGAAATAGCCAGATGATATGCTTTAAAGTAAACATTGGTACATTGAAGAGGTCCAGAGAGAATAAGGACCAAATTATGTAAAGAACCTAGAATATTTAGTCTTTAGAAGCGAAGATTCACACTAGAACACAAATGAGAGCTTTCTTCAAATGTTTTAAGTGGGACCACATATTTAAATACCTACAAGGCTGGATAGAAACTGTAAATTAATAATTTGGGCTTGGTGCAATATATATGTATACTCATTTAGAAAGCCACAACTAAGCTCTAGTTTTTTACCACTCAAGATGCCAGCCCAGCATTGACAGATCTTCATTTTCCAAGAAAAGGCTAAAAATACAGATTTTTATAAGAAATCTGTTTTTTAAGTGCTGTTTTACATTTAAAAATTTCTTTAATGTTTTATTTATTTTTGAGACAGTGAGTGGAGGAGGAGCAGAGAGAGAAGGAGACACAGAATCCAAAGCAGGCTCCAGGGTCCGAGCTATCAGCACAGAACCAGACGCTGGGCTTGAACTCACGAGCCACGAGATCATGACCTGAGCTGAAGTCGGACGCTTAACCGACTGAGCCACCCAGGCGCCCCTAAGGGCTGTTTTATTTTGAAATTAAACTTAATTGTTCTAGAATTCCAATGGGGGTATGTGGTTTCCCCACACCACTACCAAGTAATTCTGCAACACCAGCTGGGTGTCCTACAATTCAACTCAATTCTGACACAATTTACCCAGAAATAGTATCACATTCCACAAGTGAAGGACTCAGTCCCACAAGACTGCCCTCTGCTTCAGACACCCATCGCTGACCGACCCACTGACTACGGATTGGAGGGTCCCACAACCCCCTCCTTGGGTTCCATTAATTTGCTAGAGTTGTTCACAGAACTTAAAAAAACCCCATTTACTCACAAATTACCAGTTTATTACAGAGAATATTAAAGGATACAAACCAACAGCCGATGAAGAGATACAAAGGGCAAGTTCCTCAACACTGGACCTTCTGTCATTATGGAGCTTCGGACCTAGCACAATGGTACATGGAAACATTCTGGTTCACCAACCTGGAAGTTCTCCAAACCACTTCCTTTTGGGTTTTTATGGAGGCCTTATAACACAGGCATGATGAATTAAATCATTTACTTTTGGTGATTGATTCAACCTCCAACTCCTTTCCCCTCCCCGGAAATCAGGGGGTGGGACTGAAACTTCCAACCTTTTGATCCTGATTGGTTCCCCTGACAACAAGTCCTCACACTTAGGCGCCTCCCCAAAGTCACCTCATTAACATAAACCCAGCTGTGGTGGAAGAGGGCTTGTTACGAATAACAAGACACCCATTTCACCTTTATGGCTCTGAAGCATTTATTTAGATATTGACGACAAGGGACCAAACATTATAAAAGATGCTCTCATTGCTCTTATCACTCAGGAAAGTCCAAGGGTTTTGGAAGCTGTAGACCAGATATATATGAGAAATATATTTTGGTTGTAGATATGGCCAAAGATATATTTCTTATAAATCACAACATTGCAAACCTCTCATTAGTCATTACTACATAACACATTTGAAAAATATCCAGCATTGTTCATTCAGTATACAGGCTCATCTGCTTTAGAAGGTATTTATAAGTGAAATATTTTTACATTAAAAATGAGTACAATGGGTAAAATTTTTAATGTTTTCGTGAAGTATACATAGACGTATACAGCAATATTCGCAGCAAAATAAAATACTATGAACACCATTATGCAGCAAACATTGCTGTCCCCTCAGAAGCTCTCTCATGCCTCTTCCCCATCTCAATCCCCTCATCTTCCTGCTGAAGACAATCATTCACCTGCCTTCTCTTTGTCTGAAATGTCTTTCACCTTTTGGAGTGAGGGTTATCAAGGCTGAGTGTAATATTCTAGATGAAGTATTTTCTTGCAGCATAAAGGGTATCATGCTTTTGTCTTCTGCATTGGCACTGTTTCTTTTATAAAGTTAGCTATCAGTTTTATTGTTGTTGCTTTGAAGTGATTTTCTTTCTATTTTCACTGTATGGTATTCTTAGGGCTTCTTGAACCTCTGGCTTGAAATCTTTTAAGTTTTGGAAAATTAGATCTTCAAATACTCTGTCCCATTCTTTCTTTTTCCCCTCTGGGTTTTCAAGTACCCAAATGTTAGATGTTATTATATTCCCCAGGTCTCTTACACATTTAAAAATTTCCACCCCTTTATCTCTCCATGCTTAATTCTAGGCCACTTCTTCACTACATTTTGGTCTGCTACAAAATCTATCTCGTTCTTATAATTTAGCTAATTTTTTTTTTTGTTCAGTTTTAGAATTTCCATTTTATGGTCTTAATTCTCTAATGAATTTTTCCATTTTAAACACTATGTTAGGTTTCCAAGAAGCAGAACCTTCAGCTAGGGACTCTTGTGTAACTTATTTATTGAGGAAATGCTCTCAGCTGAAATTTATGAGGAGCAGAGGCTAGGATGGGGAAAAAGCTGAAGACACTGATGTGGCTGAAGTCCTTGGCCTGATCCCACAGGATGGTGCCCTGAGGCACCAATAGCATCACACAGTTGTCCTCTTTGAGGCAAGTGGTGTGTGTATATAACGTATGGGGATGGGGGGTTTAGGCTAACCTCCTAGGGAATTCCAGGATAGATGACCCCATCAATTGAGGACAGTTCTGGGAGAATAAGAGCAGCTGACACTGGGGGTAGGGGTGGGGGCATAATTGAAGTGAATCCACCTAGAAAATACAATTATGGTAGAGCACTAAGAGTGTCCACTACAGGCATATTAAGCATGTTTACTGTTAAAGTTTGCAGTTGGTAATTCTATTACCTGGATCTGTTAAAGGTCTCTTTCTGTTGTCTGTTGTTTCTTTTGGTTTCAGTCAATATTTTGTCTCCTTACATGCTAGTTATCATTTAGTGCCAACAATGTAAATGAAAAAATTGAAGAAATATTTGAGGCCTAGAATTTTTATTTTCCTTCGGGGAGGATTTGTTTGCCTCTGGCAGGATGCTGGGACATTAGTACTAGTAATCTTGAATCACCTTAATCCAATCAGGAACTAAGCTGGGCAATTCAAAGCCGGGCTTCAACTTCAGTGAAGCCCATTTTTTCACTTACACTGAAAACACAGCTTCTTAGGGGCCCTTGTTAGGCATATTCTCCCAAGTTTTGGGACTCTAGCTCTGTGAATCCACCAAAAACCGTGCTTACCTTCTCAGCCTGTGAGTGGTCTCCCCCAGATTGGTTTGCAACTCTAGGAGAAAATAAGCAGGACACAGTCTAAGCTCACTTCTCCAGGTTTCCTCTTTTGTTTGGATCTTGGCCCCAAAATTCTTCACCATCTTGATGTTAGAAGCTTAATTGTATATGTATACCCCCAAATCTGTATGTTGAAGCCTTAACCCCCAGTATCTCAGAATGTGACTGTAATTGGAGACAAGGCCTGTAAAGTGGCAATTAAGTTAAATGAGATTATTATGGAGACCCTAATCAAATCTGACTGGTGTCCTTGTAAGAACATTGGTCATGTGTTTTATATATATATATATATATATACATATATATATATATATATATATATATATATATCTTTGCATCTATGTTCATGGGTGAGATTGCCTTATCATTTCTCTTTCTTTAAATAGACATGCATTTGGTATCAAAATTATCCTAGCATGAAAAAAAAAATCAGTTGGGCAGCGTGCCCTCTTTTCCTATTCTCTAGAAGTATTTGTATAAGATTGTCATTAGAATTCATTGGTAAATTCATATAGACCTAGAATTTTCTTTGTAGACATTAAAAAAATATATGAATTCAAGTTCTTTATTAGTTATAGCACTATTTAAATTTTCCATTACTGCTCCTGTCAGTTTTGGAAAGTTGAAAAAGAGCTCCTCTTAGGACAGTGTTTCTATATATACAAGCTGTACATTCAAATCACTCAGGGGGCGCCTGGGTGGCTCGGTCGGTTAAGTGTCCGACTTCGGCTCAGGTCATGATCTCACGGTCCGTGGGTTCGAGCCCCGCGTCGGGCTCTGTGCTGACAGCTCAGAGCCTGGAGCCTGTTTCAGATTCTGTGTCTCCCTCTCTCTGTGACTCTCCCCCATTCATGCTCTGTCTCTGTCTCAAAAATAAATAAACGTTAAAAAAAAATTAAAAAAAAATCACTCGGGACCGTTAAAAATACCCATGCCTAGTTTTTGTCCTTGGAGCTTCCACTTTATCTGGGTATTAGCACTTTATAAAAAAAGGATCAATTTTAATTTTCAAAAATATCTTTGGGGGTACCTGGGTGGTTCAGTCTGTTAAGCATCTGACTCTTGGTTTCAGCTGAGGTCATGATCTCAGTTTATGAGTTTGAGCCCCAAGTTAGGCTCTGTGCTGACAGATCGGAGTCTGCTTGGGATTCACTCTCTTTCCACTCCTTCCTTCCCTGCTTATATGCACAGACGCGCTCTCTCTCAAAATAAACTTTTATTTTTTGTTTATCTTTTTAATGCTTGTTTGTTTTTGAGAGAGAGAGAGAGAGAGAGAGAGAGAGAGAGAGAGAGAGAGAGAGAGACAAGAGCAAGAGAGAGAGGGAAGGGAGAGAGGGTGACACAGAATCTGAAGCAGGCTCCAGCAGAGCCTGACAAAGTGCTCAAACTCCTGAACCATGAAATCATGACCTGAGCCGAAGTCAGACACTTAACCAACAGAGTCATCCAGGTGCTCCTCAAAATAAATAAACTTTAAAAAATATCTTTGCTTTTTGTGGTTTCAATTATATCCATCTATATATATTAGGTATATATGTTTTTTATATTATATATAATAAATACAATTACTGATACATAATCAAAATTTTAATTAATAAAAGATAAACATACTTCTACCCCATCCACATCTATCCTTTTCTCTGAGTTTCCTAGAAATGACCATTTTCATTAGTTTTCTATTAACCTATCTAATGCTTTTTAGTCAAATAGAAGTGCATACACACACACACACACACACACACACACAAATTCCCCACCTCATACAAAAAGGGAACATATTTTATACATTGTTCTTTGTATTCATTAGCTAATGCTCTCTAAGAAATCACCCCAAAATATACTGGTAATAATCATCATCATTTTTGTGAGTAGACAATTTAGAAATGGCTGGCTGAGCAGTTCTTGGTCAGGATCTCTCATAAGATCACAATCAGATGACAGTTGGGTCTGTAGTCATCTGCAAGTTTGAGAAGGATCTATTTCCAAGGTGGCTCACTCACATGGCGGACAAGTTGATCCTGGCAATTGGTGAGAGACCTCAGTTTCTCTGAGTGTGGACCTCTCCACAGGACTGCTGGAGTGTCATCAAAACATGGTGGCCAGATTCTCCCAGAATGAGAGCTCAGAGACCCAGGTGAAAAAGTTGCAGTGCCTTTAGACAAGCCTTAGAGGTCACACATTATGACTTCCATATTCTATTGGTCACACACACCAGACTGGATTCACAAAATTGAATATACTAGATGGGGATCATCAGGGGTAATTTTGGAGGTTAGCTACCACATTGTGTATACTGGTTTTTCATTTTTTGTTGTTTTAACATGATTTGTCCTAAAGACCTCTCCATATTACTACACAGAAGACATCCTCATTTTTAATGTAGCTGTAGTATATTCTATTGTAGTATATACTGTAGTTTATTCCAACATTCCTTCATTGATAGAAATGTATGGTTGCAGTGGCTTGTTTTGTTTTGCTGTCATAAATAACTCATGAGTGAATAACCTGGCACTTACTTCCCTTTGTATGTGTTCAAGTGGATCTACAGGAGAGATTCTTTATCCTTTACTAAAAGGAGTTATTTGAACTTAAATGCAAGAAATCATGTTTATTCTTCTTGAATTTCGTCATCTTAATGGTTGATTATCTTATCTTTATTGATCTTTTGTGTCTTTATTCAGACAATAATGAAACAGCTATTAAGGAAAAAAACGACAAAGTTCCAGCAAACAGATCCCCACTTAATTGTCTTCCTGATGAAATTAACTGTGAATATTCTCATTAAAATCTTTCCCTAAATGGGGAACCTGGGTGGCTCAGTTGGCTAGGCGTCCGACTTTGGCTCAGGTCAGGATCTCGCGGTTTGTGGGTTCGTGCCCCACATCGGGCTCTGTGCTGACAGCTCAGAGCCTAGAGCCTGCTTTGGATTCTGTGTCTCCTCCCTCTCTCTGCCCCTCCCATGCTCATGCTCTGTCTCTGTCTTTCAATAATAAGTAAACACTTAAAAAATTTAAAAAAAAATCTTTCCCTAAAAGTTGGAATTGCTTGGTCAAAAGGTGAACACATCTATTATTTGATAAATGCTGCCACAGTCCTTTCCACAGGAAGTGTCTTCATATGCTTTGGGTAAATACTAAGTAGTGGAATTACTGTATCATATGATAATTATATCTTTAATGTTTTGAGTAACCTTCATACTGTTTTCCAGAGTGGTTGCACCAATTTGCATTCCCACCAACCGTGCACAACTGTTCCTTTTTCTCGACAATCTTGCTAACATTTGTTGTTTCTTGTGTTTTGGTTTTAGCCATTCTGACAAGTGTGAGGTAGTGTCTCAGTGTGGTTTTGATTTGTATTTCTCTGGTGATTAGTGATGTTCGGCATTTTTTCACGTATCTGCTGGCCGTGTGTGTCTTCTTTGGAGAAATGTCTTTTCATGTCTTCTGCCCATTTTTAAATTGGATCCTTTGCATTCTTTTGGTGTTGAGTTGTATAAATTCTTTATATATTGGGGGTAATAGCTTCTTATCGGATAGATCACTTGCAAATATCTTTTCCCATTTGGCAGGTTGTGTTTTTGTTTTGCTGTTTGCTGTGCGGAAGTTTTGATGTTGATGTAGTCCCAGGAGTTTATTTTTTGCCTGTTTCCCTTGCCTGAGGAAGTGTATCTAAAAAAAATGTTTCTATGGCCAATGTCAGACATTACTGTCTGTGCTCTCTTCTAGGATTTTTATAGTTTTGCATCTCACATTTAGGTCTTTAATCCATTTTGAGTTTTTGTATGTGGTGTGAGGAAGTAGTCCAGTTCCATTCTTTTGCATGCAGTCTTCCCAACACCATTTATTGAAGAGACTTTTTCCCATTGCATACTCTTGCCTCCTTTGTTGTAGATTAATTGACCATAAAAGGGTGGGTTTATTTCTGGGCTCTGTTTTGTTCCATTGATCCATGTGTCTATTTTTGTGCCAGTACCATACTGTTTTGATTACATGTGGTAATCTCTAGTATATCTTGAAATCTGGGATTGTGATGCCTCCAGCTTTGTTTTTGTTTTCCAAGATTGCTTTGGCTATTCAGGGTCTTTGGAGGTTTCATACAAATTTGAGGATTATTTGGTCTAGTTCTGTTAAAAATGCTGTTGGTATTTTGATAGGGGTTGCATTGAATCTGTAGATTGCTTTGGGTAATATGGGCATTTTAACATTATTCTTCCAATCCATGAGCATGGAATATCTTTCCATGTGTTTGTGTCTTCAATTTCTTTCATCAATGTCCTATAGTTTTCAGAGTCTTTCACCTCCTTGGTTAAGTTTATCACTAGGTATTTTATTATTTTTGGTGCAATTGTAAATGGGATTGTTTTCCTAATTTCCTTTTCTTCTACTTCATTATTAGTGTATCAGCTCAAATAGTTTCTCTGAGGGCTACGCTTTTGGCAACTTTTTCTTTGATGAAAACTGATCTGTTGAATCTGTTTCTTTTAGGGTGAATGTCAGTAAATTCTATTTTCACAGTTTATCGATTTCATTCAGCTCTTCAAACTCCTTTGCATTGTTATGTAAATCAATTTATGATTATTAAAATTCTGTTTCTGTGATTACTCTCCATTTTCATTTCATATTTTGAGTACTTACGCTATGTCCCCCTTTCCCTGGATTAATCAAGTTAGCTAGTTTTTAGTTTGCTTGTCTAATTCCAGAGTCAGCAAACTTTTTCATATAGTGGTGTATAGTAAATATTTTCCACTTTGCAGGCCAAGAACATTAGGTAGATATTTGTAAAACAGGAGTGAAAATGTTTACAAAATCTTTATTGACGACATTGAAAATATAATAAGTACTTAAAAAATAATACTGATCCACTAATGAGAAAAAGGGAATTCTTTTCCAGGAGATAAAATTTTGCTTAACTGGGGTTCAAACTTCATGTTTCCTATCATCAAAACATTACAAATGTTCATCTGTTAATGCTGATCTGTAATGAGATTTACATATTTCATATTTGACAGTGCCTTTTCACAAAGATGGATACTGCCAATACTGATATCAATCCCTGAGCACCTAATTTTATTTATTTTTTATTTTTTTCAATATATGAAGTTTTTGGTCAAATTGGTTTCCATACAACACCCAGTGCTCATCCCAAAAGGTGCCCTCCTCAATACCCATCACCTACCCTACCCTCCCTCCCATCCCCATCAACCCTCAGATTGTTCTCAGTTTTTAAGAGTCTCTTATGCTTTGGCTCTCTCCCACTCTAACCTTTTTTTTTTTTTCCCCTTCCCCTCCCCCATGGGTTTCTGTTAAGTTTCTCAGGATCTACATAAGAGTGAAAACATATGGTATCTGTCTTTCTCTGTATGGCTTATTTCACTTAGCATCACACTCTCCAGTTCCATCCATGTTGCTACAAAGGGCCAGATTTCATTCTTTCTCCTTGCCACGTAGTACTCCATTGTGTACATAAACCACAATTTCTTTATCCATTCATCAGTTGATGGACATTTAGGCTCTTTCCATAATTTGGCTATTGTTGAGAGTGCTGCTATGAACATTGGGGTACAAGTGGCCCTATGCATCAGTACTCCTGTATCCCTTGGATAAATTCCTAGCAGTGCTATTGCTGGGTCATAGGGTAGGTCTATTTTTAATTTTCTGAGGAACCTCCACACTGCTTTCCAGAGCGGCTGCACCAATTTATATTCCCACCAACAGTGCAAGAGGGTTCCCGTTTCTCCACATCCTCTCCAGCATCTATAGTCTCCTGATTTGTTCATTTTGGCCACTCTGACTGGCGTGAGCCTGAGCACCTAATTTTAATTGAGTATATTAATTACTGGGAAGACATTTATAGAATTCTATTAAATTCTTCAATATTTGCCTTTTTAGCATGTCATTACTTTACAGACTAATCACTTGCAATTGAAGGTTAGATGGAAGCTCTTTGGTCACACAGTTAAATAAATTTTGAAATATGGAAATTCCCTTTGCACTGGCATTCAGATCTGAAAAAGTGCTGCTGAAACTTTAGTGTAAGCTCACAAAACATGTGCTGGAAAGACGTGTGGGAACGGAGGGCTTATTTCTCATTTGAACTTTTGACGGCACAGCCAGTATATAAAGTGGCTTAATATTACAATTGCCTCTTGAACAACACAGATTTGAACTGTGCAGGTCCACTTATATGCAGATTTTTTATAGTACAGTACTGTGAATGTATTTTCTCTTATGTTTTTTAAAAATTTAAATTCTAGTCAACTTCGCCTCAGTATGCTTCCCACATAAGCACTGTTTGGCCTTTCAATTTTAGGTTAAACTCATTAAGAATGATCTGCTGTAAAAGTTAATGTCCAGGGGCACCTGGGTGGCTCCGTCGGTTAAAGGTCCCACTTCGGCTCAGGTCATGATCTCACAGTTCATGGGTTCGAGCTCCACGTCGGATTCTGTGCTGACAGCTCAGAGCCTGGAGCCTGCTTCGGATTCTCTGTCCCCCTCTCTCCCTGCCCTTCCCCCACTCACATTCTGTCTCTTTGCTCTTTCTCTCTCAAAAATAAACATTAAAAAAAAAAAGCTAACATCCAAAGCCATTCAGTATGTAATAACAATGGTTAAGGATGGTTGCTTTCATTCAGAAAAAATTGAATTTTGGTCCCTAGCTAAAAAAATTTGCAATAAAACCGTTATCACTGCTAAGTCATTGAACCGTGGCTTGGGAGAGCAAGTCAGGATATTCCGCCTCTATTTCTGACAAAAATTCTCAAAACTAATGATGGTTAAGTTCATGAGAATAAGTGAAGTTCAGTGCTGACCTCACCAGTTCTGTAACACATGACAGATTCAAGTATTTTGTGCAAAGTACCTGCTGATGAATCATAACTTGTCCACGTCTTGTTCTGTCCCACATCTACCTTTACTGTCAGTGATAACACATCTTAGCTGATTCCATCTCAAGTTGTACTGAAAGTGTTTTCTCATCTTCTTTGAAAATATCCTCTTCTGTAGTTGTTTAATGGAGACTGTTCACAGAGGCTAAATTTTCAAACTTGGTGCTGACTTCTTGAGTAAACAGCAACTCAACAGTATGGGTAACATCTGTTTACTCATCAAGAACCAAGGAAAATCACTCAAAATCATCTGCATTGTTTTTAATTGACTATCAACATTGCTCCAATGTCCTTAACTCTGAGCAACTGTTCTCAATGAAAGACTGTTAGTCTTAAGCAAGTTTATTTTCTGGACACATTTCTTTGGCTGCTTCAATTAAACACAACTAATTCACAAGTAGCAAAAGACTTTTCCTGCCTGGATAACAAACGAGCCACTCAGAAACTTTGGTTGCAGCTTCATTTTCATTTCATTCAATTGTGAGAATGATAGATATCATTAAAAAATACCTAATTTTCCTGACCACTGCTTTCCTGTGTGAGGGATACTGTGACAAGTGCTCAGTCTGATAATGCCAGAACATTCTGCATTATTTTGGCAGAGCTACAGTGTTAGTCTATAATAATTTATTATTAATGTTTTGCCACCTAATTTGGTTAAAATAATCCACACTCCACTATGCCCTAAAAGCATGACATTCAAAATTCACTTTTCTCTCTCTTCTTGTTTTCATTTGATGAGTATCCACTGGTAAAAAAATAAATGTTTTCAACCATTTAAAAATGAAAAAAACCATTCTTAGCTTGTAGGCCATACAAAACAGATGATGGGCCACATTTTGACTGTAGGGTGTAATTTGCTGACTCTTGATCCAATGTATTGATTTAAAACAAATACATCTTATTAGTTCTGTTTCTCTATTGTCTAACTCATCAATTCCTGGCTGTCAGGAATTTATAATTCTTTTCTTATGCTTTCCTTTGGTTATTTTTCTAATTTAAAAAAACCTATATTTAATTCATTTTCGACATTTCATTTTTCATTGAAGTATTTAGGGCTGTGACTTTTCTTCTGAGGACTACTCTAGCTATATTCCATAGATGTAAATATTCAGAGTTTTTATTGTTTTCTAGAAATTCTGCAATTTTGGTTTGTAGTTCCCCTTTGCCCAAAGATAATTTTTGATTTTTTTAAAAAATTCCACAACATAAGGACAATTTCATTTTCTGGTTTCATTATTTTGTTATGAATACCCAATCTTATTGTATTTTCAGAGAATGAAATCTGTATTATTTATATTTCTGGAATTTATCAAAGTTCACTTTTCATCCACTGATATGGTCAATTTTCATGAATACTAGAAAGATGGCATATTCTATTATCAGGTATAGAATTTGATGTATATTTGTCAGATCTACCTGACTGATCATGTAGTATGGGTCTTTGTTATCTTCATTTGTTTTGTGTTTTATTGTTGTTTGGTTTTTTGGTCCACTCAATTTGTCTTAGGCCGACGGAAGTGAATTCATTCGTCTCCTAGTATTAAGGTACTTCTACATATTTCTCCATGTATCTCTTGTCATTTTTGCTTTATGAAAGATGCCGTTATTAGGTGCAATATTTATTCATAACTATCATAACTTCCTTGAGAATTAGTCATCAGGATTATAAAATGAATTTCTTTGTCTTGCTTATGCTTTCTGCCTTGAATTCTACCTTGTTTCGCTAAGATCATGAATTCTGCTTTCTTTTTATTTGCATTTGCCTGGTATGCGTTGCCCAACCTTTTATTTTTGACCTTAATCTGTTTTAGATGTCTCTTGTGTATAGCATATACCTAATATAGCATTAGGTTTTGTCTAGGATCCAATCTGAACACCTTTTTTATTTTAATAAGTGAGATAAAAGCCTCTTTACATTTCCTTAGTGTGACTGTATGTAGACTTAGTTCTCTCATATTATTTGCTCTTTATTAAAAAATTAATTTTAGTTCTGACACTTTTTGTGTTTTTGATTTAGTGGTTTTCTTTATACTTCTACCTTTATGTAGCATTTTTGCACCTTATTTCTTTGGACAGTATCTGCTTCTCCTTTATGTATAGCATTAGCTTGTATCTCTTCTTCCTCCATATCTCCCACTACCCAATTTTAGGCAATATTACTATCCTTTACTTTTGGCCTTTTAGGTATACTTAAAATTCTACTACTTGATTTGTCAGTTTTAAATTATGTCCTTTGATTCTTATTATATAGGGAACTTATTCTACATTCTTCTACCTTCTCTCCTTTTACTTATTTTTGTTAGATACATTGTTTCTACACAGAGTATAAAATGTTTAGGTATTATTCTGTCACACTTATTCCGCCTTTGTAATGCTAGCCCTTTTGCTGACATTTCCCCCTAATTACTTGGTTGACTGAAACTTGCCCTCACACCTGATTAATAGTTTTAGTTGATGTAGAACTTTAGGTTCAAAATCAGACCAAACTAGGGGGCTGCCAATCTAGGGCACCAATCCCTATGTAGGAACACCATCATCTCCCAGGCACAGTACTCAATTTGTTTAGACTTTTCTTTCAGCACTGGGAACAAGTTCTACAGCTGCACAAACAGGAAGAGAAAGTGGGGGTGAGAACAGGGCATAAGCTTGATTTCTTTCCACTCTTGTTGTCCTCATGAGCTCCTCTCCTTATCTGATTTTCTTCTTAGCTGTCCTTTGAAGAATGAGCTCCCACCTCTGCCTCAGCCTTTGACTATGCGTGGTCTTGTCTGTAGTGCTTTCAGTATTGTTCCACTTGCCTTCTATCTTTTAGAACTTCAAAGTATATAATTCACTAATATGGTCCTCCATCCCCATTCTCAATGCCTTTATCCCTTTTTCTATCCTTAGAGTTATTTCAATGGTATTTGAGGAGAAGAATGCTCAGTTGCCATTTTGAATTGGAAGTTAGATTTCCAACATTCTAGGTAGGAGCTCACCACTGATTGATCAGAGAAGGCATTTCCACTGCAGAAGATCCATAGTCTATTACTACACGGTTTCCCAAAATAAATATTTTCCATTATGGACTACTAATTCATGTTAATTTATAGTTTTCAAAAACGGCAGCATTTTATTTTTTACCACAGTTAATTGGCTCCAAATAGTCAAGAGTTGACAGTATATTGAAAAACAACCTTATAAACTGTAAAGCACAGTATAAATCATTAGGAGTAAAAAGCATAGGGATGAAGGACATGTGTCTGCTATGAACTACAGGAATCATTTTCCCTCTGAACTCCTATTTCTTTGGCTATAAAATGAGCACAATGAGATGAAAGCTCTTTTACATTTAACAAGTTATGAATCTACATTTTTAAATGATTTTGTCAAGTTCGCACTGACCTCAGTAAGAAAAAATGTAACGTAAGAAATGGGTACAAAGTAAAGAAAATAAACAGTATGTTTTTCATTCTCTGTAGGTTTATGAAGGTCATCCTAAAAGAAATAGTGGTAGCATTCAGGAGCAAAAGAAGCCTCCTTAATTTTGATTACAATCCATTCCAGTTCAGTAAATTTCTTTGCTAAGACCACCAACCCTCCAGAATCTCCAGTCTCAGAAGTTCACCTCAGGCATTCAGAGGAGATATGACAGTAAGCAGGAGGCCCAGGGATGAGAGATTTGCTCATCAAAGGAAGAGAAAGATCAAAAAGCAACTTGAATGAACACATCTGTCTAGAGGCAGGGAGGCAGGTAGGATAGCTGCTGGGCCTAGCAAGTGGTCAGGGGGCAGTGAAGTGGACATTGTAATTGGTCTGCTAGTCAGGAGTTCCTCTTCTCTTCATAACTCTCCTTATTTCTGTTTAGGTAACTATACTTCCCCAGGGTAGCACATGTACTTTGGGAGAAGCCAACTCCATCACGGGCTCTAGAAGTCAGGCCTAAGTGAACCATAATCCCACTCAAAAGACAGAGTTTTAAAAGATGGGCATGTAACTTAGTTAGGACCAATGGGACACAAAGAACAGTTCTGGGGGAATATCTGAAAAGCTCCCATGTCTCTACAAGGAGGAGAACAAAGCACATGTACTTCCACGAGTCTGCCTTAAGATAAAGCTGATGCCATCTGGGAAGCCAAATCGAGGGATGTGAGCAAGCAGATCTTTGTAGTATGGAGCACGTAGGACATACTCACCCTAAAACTGCCATACTACCTCCAAATGTCCCATTGAAGTGTATCTACCCAGGACTTTTTCCCTCCTGCAACCAGAAACATCTTAATAAGCCAGAAAGGCAAAGACTCCTGATGCATCACACTTGGAAATATTCAACAGATGAAGTTACTAAGGTTAAATTCATATTCTCTCTTTTTTTTCTTTTAAGTAGGCTCCACACCCAGCACAGAGCAATGTAGGGCTCAGTCTCACGACCCTGAGATCAATACCTGAGCTGAGATCCGGAGTCAGACGCTTAACCAACTGAGCCACTGAGGCACCCCTAAATTCATATTCTTAACAGAAGTCATTGTTGTATATATACATACAAGGCTGCAAGTACTCATGAGCCAAGTTATACGAGCAGAAACCCTTGATGTATAATCTTGGAAGAAATCTTGTTAAAAAACTATATACGGGTAGATACACAGAGCAGTTTGATCAGGACAGTCACAGTTCACACATTTTCCTGGCATCATTATTAACAGAAGCCCATCACTCTGAAGTGTCCCAATGTATACATTTACCCTGACTCTAAAGCATGTTTTTTTTTTTTTTTGGATTTATATAGTATTATCTTCAGGAAAATACAGCAATCCAAGGAAATGACTAGAGACCTCTACAAGTAAAATGATTCAACCTTTAGGACCTGTGCCTGGTTTAGGAAAAGAGTGGTACTAGGAAAAATGTCTGTGCCTGTGAAGAATTAATAATCACTTTCTGGGGGTCATTTTTATTGTAATTACATTATTGCAATTTCCTTCTACGGAACTGATGCTATGAGGATGAATACTCAGGGGTCACAGGGACCCTCATTTATAAGGAGATGACACAATTCTTATGAAGGTATAGTAGGGAGCAAGACTTGAAAGCATTGGCAGGTTCTAAAATATGTAGATATTTCTTCTATTATCTGCCACCATGTCTAAAATACCTCTGTACTCCAAACTCCTTTATTTGGGTTCTAATTTCTCCTTCAGTCCTCTATTAAACTGGACGCATACCACACTACCCGTTAATGATGATACCTGATCAGAAGGGGGCTGGCACTGGCATTCGGAAACAGGGACCCCAGGACCAGAGCAAGATGGAATTAAGAAAGGATGAGAAGTACGTGGTGTTCAAGAAGAGGCTGAAAAGTCAGGCTCTGCTTAGGGCATCCACGGCCCTTCTTACTTAAGCAACACCTGTCATTTGCACCTTTGTTTTCCTCCACAGATAATTCTGCCCTAGAAGTCATAAAAGCTTTAAAAAAAACACAGCTAATGCTTATTATTGCTTTAGTACTGTTTTCAAAGACACACCTGTGTTCATTTGGCTTTATGATGCTGTGATTTTTGTCCAAACGCGCACACTGATTAGATAAACAAGGTTCAGAGGTAAAAGGCAACCAGATAGCCTTTTCCCAGAAAACATCCACGCACTTTCAGCGCCTTTCTGCACAGATGAGGTAGGGCTGGGGTTGCAATGTCATGCCTAATCTGGGCTTCAGATCTGGAACCAGTTCATGTGGAAAATGCAGGTGAAACCTCTGAAGCAATGTTGTAAAAAACAGGAACATTTCCATCCGAGCCAGCTGTTCTCCAAGACAGTGTCTTCTCCCTAAAAACAAAACAAAACAAAGCAAAACAAAACAACAAAACATATTTTTTTTAAAACTCCACAATATTGGGGTGCTTGGGTGGCTCAGTTGGTTAAGTGTCCCACTTCAGCTCAGTGAGTTCGAGCCCCTCGCCGGGCTCAGTGCTGACAGCTCGGAGCCTGGAGCCTGCTTCAGATTCTGTGTCTCCGTCTCTCTCTGCCCCTCCCCTGCTCACGTTCTGTCTCTGTCGCTCTCTCAAAAATAAATCAACATTAAAAAAAATCCACAATATTTACCAAAATTTGTATCTAATATGTGGGTACCGTTAAGGAAATCTGGAATTTAAAGAAAGTTATGTTTATTAGAAAGAATAAAAATTGGCACTTCAGTTCTCAGAGCCCATTTCTTTACCTTCTTTTGTCAGATCATGGACTTCTGTAAGCTTATGAATCCCCTTCCACACTTCCCTTTCATGTTGCAACACAGATACACCAAGATACACCATGAAAGACTGAATTTGAGGTATGACATTTTGTTCTCTAGATCCAGGAGAAACTCATTTCATTTCAAATGACTGAATGCTAACCCTTCCCCAATTAAAGGAAGAGTTTTCAGTCCATTTTCCATGGATCTTGTGATCTGTGTATTTTTTCACAGCAGAAGCCGTATTTTTGGAGATGAGGTATAATAAACTAGGAGCCAAGAGAGCTGTGTTTTCATTTTACTTCAAATTATGGTGTCATTTCTTCCCCTGGGTCTCAGTTTCTCAAGTTACCTGTTACGGACTTCTAGCTCTGTAAGTTTTGCTTACAAGCCAAAATCCACAAGCAAAAAAGTTTCAGAAGAAGCCAGAGCTTCTCAACAGTTTCTTTCTAGTTACAAAATTAAGCGTTGAGTAGAAACAGGTGTAAATGACTTCCAATTAAACCATTCTCTCCTGTAAGAATCAATGTTGTGTTTCTGGTGTTGGAATCTTTAATTCTACAATGGAATGCTTTAGATTAAGATGTCATACATGAGCAACCGTCATTACACTCCGTCCTGAAGTTATGCCCCAGTGAAAGTTCTCTTACCCAAGGAAAAAGGAACCAAAGCTTCTTTCTTGGCAAAATAGCCACTGCTGTCCAGAAAACGCTCAGGATAGAATATTTCTGGGTTTCTCCAGTACTTTTCATCAAAGTGTACAGAATAAAGATTGGTAATTACTGTCGTGCCTTTAGGAATGGAATAACCGCGTACGACTGCACCTTCAGAGGTTGCGTGGAAAATCCCTAATGGCACTATATTACAGAATCTTAAAACTTCATGCAAAACTGCCTCGGTATAAGGCATTTTGCATTTGTCATCCCAAGAAGGCTTCCCAGTGGGTCCCATAATTAAATCGATCTCTTTCTGAACTTGTCCTGTCAGAGGAAAAGTGTTCAAGTTATTATGCAATTCTTAGAATTATAGCCAAAGTAATTTCTCTTTGGGACAAAACAAAGGATAACCTATAATAAGTCAACAGGGTATGGGGACAACCAGGTTCAGATTTTTCATCATCTGGGAGTTCTATTTGACCATATGCCATATATTGTGTGCTACCAGAAACCAATGCTCTGAGTAACTTTGTTGTGAAAAACACACTGAAAGTAATAAAAAATTAACAATTGAAAGTAAGACAAATAAAAATTAAACAACCCTACAATTGGAATAACATCACCCTCATCCAGGGAAATAATGAAACATAAAATCTGACTTGAAGAAACTGGCGTTCAGGTCCCAGCTCTGCCACTTCTAGTGGCTGAACTTGGGCAAGGCAGCCATTTAGACTTTTCCCTCATTTACAAAATAGGTGTAGACCTATCTGAGGTTTTTACATGACTTGGGAGAACAGATGTGTGAAACTCTTTACAACTATTAAATATTTTTCTTCTCGGCTAGTACAGGAGAAATTCCCAAGTAAAATGCTTTGTACACAGCCAAAGACTCTAAGACATGTGTGAGTCCTAAATGTAAGGACAGCCCTATATGGTCCACAGAATCCTCACCTTGAATGTTAGGATAAAGGGCCATGAAAAGAACTGCCCACCGTAGCACATTGGTTGTAGTTTCGGTTCCAGCAATGATGAGTTCACCCACGGAAAAAATAAGATTTTCTCTGGAGAAAGTAGATGATGGGTCATTTTTACCTTGATCCATCTCATCCAAATAAGCATCAACGAAATGCTGAGGTAACTGAGGCTTTCTGTTGATGGAAGCTTTTTCAATAAGCCTGGAGAGAAAATCATAGACCACAGCTGCATTTCTAAATAGCTGTTGATGTTTTCCAAAAGGTAAGATGCCAATCCATGGAAAGGCATTATACAGGAAGACGGAGGCACTGGCAGCCAGTTCCACATTTTCACTGAATAACTCAATCATGTGCTGAAAATCAGTGTCTTCATAAGTGAATCGTTCTCCAAAAATGATCAGATTAGTTATGTTTGAAACAGCATTTGTTATTAATTGTTTCAAGTCAAAAGGTCTACCTTTGTATGTTTCAATAACATCAATAAAAAATTTGGTTTCTTCTAAGATTTTAGATTCAAAAGACTTTTGACCATATCCAAAATAGCGAAAGCTATTTACAGCTAATCTTCTGTGATCAATCCATCCTCGACCATATCTGGAATTAAGTAAGCCTGAAAAAACAAAAGTATTAAAAAATTTGATCATCCCAACATTCCTGTATCTAACACCTGAAAACGCTATGGAGTAAAAAAGGGTGGTCAGTCATTCTTCTCCAATTCTCTTTCTATAAACCTAGTGGTTTTAAGCCCTGTTCTCTGCTACTCATTAGCCACAGAATACTGTCAACAGATAAAGCTTGTCTACTTTTTATCTGGGGACAGGCAGAAAAGACCTGTAATTCTCCCACCACATGAAACTGGACAGTCTTATGTAATTCATCCTGGGTGAACTAGACCTGTATTCTCTAACTATTACTATACCCCTCATCTATAAACGACAAATGACTGCATGTTCCATGGGCAAAATTTTATCTTGGACTAAACAAACAGCTGAAAATCATCCTTCAAGGATTAGGAATCTTCTGCATTAAGAGTCTAGGTTTTAGAATACAGACATCCTCCTGTTAAAAGCATATGTTACACAAGGTAACTCTTGAAGAGGCCAAGGAAAGCTGAATGAGGCGTCAATGTGGTGGAAATACTCAAGCCTAAAGGAGGATACCGAGAACTGAATGTTTGTGTCCCCACAAAATCCATATGTTGAAGCCTAGCCCCCAGTGTGGTGGTATTAGGAGGTTGGGCCTTTGGGGAGGTGATGAGGTCATGAGGGTGGAGCCTCATGAACTGGATTAGTGCCCTTACAAGAAACACAAGAAGAGATGATTGTTCTCAGCTATGCGAGAATACAGGGAGAAGGCATCTGTCTACAAGTCAGGAAGCAGGCTCTTCCCAGACACCAGATCTCCTGGCACCTTGATCTTGGATTTCCCAGCCTCCAGACCTGTGAGAATAAATGTTTGTTGTTTATGATACTAAGTCTATATGGTGTTTTTATTAAAGCAGCCCAAATGAAGACAGAGGGACAGAGGGCAAACATGAAACTCAAACTTCCAATGTTGATATTGCTTGCCTTAAAATTTCAGTCTTCACAGTATACTCTGCTCTTCTCATGTCGCTACTAGGGAATATATTCCCTTTAACTTAACTATCAAGATGCACCCCTACATTTACTGTAGTATTTACAATAGCCAAGATATGGAAGTAACCCACGTGTCCACTGATGGATGAATGGATAAAGAAGATGTGGTATATATACAAGGGAATATAATCAGCCACAAAAAAAAAAAAATGAATGAAATCTTGCCATTTGCAACATGGATGGATCTAGAGGGTATTATGAAAGTAAAATAAGTCAGTCTGAGAAAGACAAATACCGTATGATTTCACTCATATGTAGAATTTAAGAAACAAAACAAAGAAAAAAGAGACAAACAATAAAACAGACTCTAAAATATGGAGAACAAACTGGTGGATGCCAGAGGGGAGGTGGGTGGGAGGGATGGGTGAAATAGGTGAAGGGGATTAAGAGTACACTTATGATGATGAGCACTGAGTAATGTACAGAATTGTTGAATCACTATATTGTACACCTGAAACTAATATAACACTGTAGTTATAAAATAACTGTAGTTAATTATACTTGAATTTAAAAGGTGATTTGCAAAAAGTTAAAAAAAATAAGTTGCCTATCAAGAGGAAAACATCTTTAGCATATACATTTATGTAACATGTGCTTTATTTAAAATTTCATTCATAACTGGTACATACATGTACCTAATACAAAAAATGTCACATTCTCCTGTACATGAGGTACCTATGAAATTTACATTTCAGCAACAGTTTTTGAATTTGGAACTTATAATAACATTAACCGTACATAAGGGGTCTGAAGTGCTATGTAATAATCTTACGTTCCCATAGTTGTCTTTTCTATGTTTCCAGATGACTATTCATTCAACAAATACTCATTCAACATGTATTTATAGAGACCTACTGTGTTCCAGGCAGTGTGCTAGGTAACAGACCTAGCAGTAAATGGAAGAGGCAGAGATCCCTACTCCTCTGGACCTTACATACTAGTGAGGAGAGGCAAACAAACAAATTATACAGCAAAGATGGAGACACAGGGTGGTCAGGGAAAGCCTCACTGAGAAAGTGACATAAGTAAAGATATAGGACATGAGAGAGTGAGCCAAGCAGATATCCAGGGAAAGATCACTGCTCTAGAGGGAACAGCTAGTGCAAAGGCACTGGGATGAGAGCAAGCCCTAGAGAGATGTATGCACATGGGACACATGTACAAGAAGGTTCAGAGGAGCCTTGTTATAACTCTACACTGGCCAAGCATAGGCTGCGCCCACCTACCGGGCAACTTTCACTCAAAGAGTGGGCTAATGGTGGCTCTTATTTCCAGTTTCAAATTCAGTGCATATGTATCTTAAAATAACACATAATTTTCTACTTCTGTTTGTCTTCCTGTTTTTTGGAAACATCAAGTTGAATGCTTATTTTAACTTTCTTTATAATAAAAACAGTCCAAACTATAAATCTATAGCTTTGAAAAATATATAGTATTATACTTCATCCCAAATACTGCTCTGCTAACATTATCTTTCATTTTCACAATTTCCTTAAAGGTCTCCTATTATAATTGTGGTATAATTTCTTCTTTGACCTAATTATTATTGAGAAGAGTATTTAAGAGGCTGGAAATTTGTGTTTTATTTATTTTATTGCTTTCAAATATCATTATACTCTTGCCTGAGAATTTGTCCTTTACAACTGGTATTTTCCTTGCATTAGTTTTTTTGTTTTGTGATTTAATATATGGTTAATTTTTATTTTCTCTTCAATGTCTTTATTTTTAGTCTATGTAAGCAAAATATTGTTACATTTTTCTTTGAAATTAAGTGTGGAGCTCTCATTAAACTAGAGAATATTGGACACCATTATTGTATAACTCTTAGACTATTAAGTATTAAAACCACTGTATCTGACTTCAACATTCTAGTTTAGGCTTTCTGCTCACCAACCTATTAACTTTCAGCCTTTCTCTCTTGTTGAATATGGAATCACCCAACACTGATCAACACTAAATCAAACAGAAGCTAGTCCTTTACATAAATCCCACAATTCTTCTTTTACGTGTCATTAACTACATATGTAGTTAAGAAAGGCTGCTTCATATTCTACAAGCAAAATGACAGTAAAAATGTCATCAAGTATTCAAGACAGGCTTTAAAAAATACTTTTGATTCAAGTGTGCATGCACATATGTGTATTCCTAACATGTTTCACAAAACTTGAAGCTATTATTAAATGTTAATTCTTTAAAACATTATTTATAATATTACAGACTGGATTACTACAATAGAATCAGCATGAATTGGTCTAAAATATGGCTGTCAGACCTGAAAGGTCTTCAAATATGAGGTTCTATAACCTAAATTAATTATTTCCTGTTTTTCAGTACAACAGAATCCAAACTCTATGTACTAAATTTACATAGAATAAGGAATGTAATTTAAAATAGTAAATCACTAAACAAGTGAAAATACACATACCTCCCATTTTTGTCATCTTCATGAATAAAGGAAGGCATGGTCTGTCTGCAAAAATCTCACTTTGATGAACAAGGCATTCTTTTACTACATCATAGCCATTTAAAACCACAGTTGATATTCCTCCAAGATCTAAACTGAAGATCTTTAAGAAGAAGAGAACAACAACATGTAAATGGCAAAATGTATGACCAATATAACCACGGAAATCCACATGTGCTAAGTCCAGCTCTCCCAGCATTTGTTACTTCCCTGAAAACGGAAGGATCTTTTACTCAACTGACAATGGTTTGAATGCCTTCTCTCTACAAGGCGTATCAAACACTATGATTTCATTACCGAGTCAGTGCCTGGAGACATAATCTTACAAATGGTGTAATGAAAAGAGTACTGGGCTCCTGAAGCCTGGGTTCTAGTTTAAGCTTTGTCATTAAACAAATGTAGGACCCTGGGCAGAACGCTTAACCTTTTTGGGCTTCAGGGTTGCCCAAGAAAACATGATACTTGATTTAGATGCTCTTTTAAGATTCATTGCAACTTAATACATTCAATGATATCTAGGGATCTCTTTTTATTTCCAAGATAAATGAGGAAGCAACACCATCTACATATTATTTATTACTCCAAGCTTAGGTAGGGGACGGGGTTACTTGAGAGATAACTTTGAAATATGAACATATTATAACTGGGCTCATTTGTATTTGGGTCCCTGAATTCCATGAAGTCAACAAGGAGGGCCTCTCAGGGAATGTGACCTTGGAGAAAAGGCCTTTACCACATAGGCACAGGTGGATGCCGCTCAGCTAAGGGGAAGGCAAGACAGAATATCCATCCTTTCCTTGCTGGAGTTCCTCAGGTGCTTCACCTCAGGTTCATGTACAATGAAACACCTCTGTAGTCTAGCTAGTCCACAATAAGAGACTAGTCCAGCGAGGGAGCAATGCTACTTTATCAGTGGGGTGCAAAGATGGCTTATCTTCACCCTCTCAGGGCTTGGCTGAGAGCATTTTAGAACCAAAATACTTAGTCAAGCCTCATCTCTGTGCAAATAAGTACAGCAGATTTAACCATGGTTCACACGACTTCGTAAAAAACAAAACAAAACAAACAAACAAACAAACAAAAACCCAGGAGGTTTAGCAGAGAACAGAAGTTCAGCGGAAGTAGTTACTGGGAAAAAAAAAAAGTGATGAAACCTCCAAATAATCTCCAAATTGTAACAGAAGCAACCAACTGAGCAACAGAGTCTTTGGCACAGGATAGGTTCTGCCAACTGAGCAGCAGGAACACCAGAACCCTGGGGAAGTAGCATGGACTGTGTGGACAAGCAGTGGTATCAGTCAAAAGTGGCAGTGTGAGAGTTTCAGCGCAAAGGGAACGGCTACCAGCTGAGCAAAAGGTGGGACTCTTTCGGCTCCCAAAGCAGTAATGGAATGATCTTGAAGTCATCTCCCAGCAGTGTAATTTTAACAGCTATAAAGGAAAAAACACCTCCTGTGTGCCTCCTCTATTCCCAATACTCTCCTGTAACACTGTGACAACCAGACGTGAGGGTTTTCCACACCTCAGCAATTCTGGGACACCAGCCGAGTGTCCTAGAATTTAACCCAATTCTGACACTATCCACCTGGAGATAGTGTCAGATCCCACAAGTTAAGGGCTCAGTCCCACAAGACTGCTGCCCGTCTCCACTTCAGGTGCCCATCCCAAGTCCTGTGCTTCTGACCAAAAGGCTATTAAGTCAGAGGCTCCCACGACCTCCTCCTTGGGTTTGATTAATATGCTAGAGTGGCTCACAGAACTCAGGAAAATATTTTACTTACTAGATGAATGGTTTATTATAGAAGGACATAACTCGGCCTATTATAGGACATAACAGCCACGTGGAAGACACACATAGGGCAAGGTATGGGGTAAGGGGAGTGGAGCTTCCATGCTCTCCCCAGGCATGCTATCCATCTTCTGCTCACCTCCACCTGTTCACCAACATAGAAGCTCTCTGAACCCTGTAATTCAGGCATTTTTATGGAGGCCTTATTACCTAGACGCGATTAACATGGGCTATTGGTGATGGAATCAACTTCTAGGCCCTCTGCCTTCCCCAGAGGTAGTGGAGGCGTGACTGAAAGTTCCAACCCTCTAATCAGGCTTGTTTCTCCTGGTAATAAACTCCCAATTTAGGGTCTTTCCAAAAAATTACTTCATTAGCATAAACTCCCATGTGGTTGAAAGGGGCTTGTTAAGAATAACAAAAGACACCTTAATCACTTAGGAAATTCCAAGGACTTTAGGAAGTATATTCCAGGAAAGGGACAAAGACCAAATATATATTTCTTATTATAAATCACAGTATCACAGCATGAAAGAATGGCATTAGAAAATAGGAAAAAAAGCAGACTGGTGATTTCACAGGATGGTAGAAAACCCTGGGATTGAAAAGTGTCTTAATAGGGAGGGAGAACAAACATGAGGGTCATAGTGCAGGGTACAGCTATCTATCAGGTGTGGACACTATGGATTATAAAAACCAAGGAGGAGCCATGGCTTGAGAAGACTGTTACACAATCCACTTTTCCTCAAAAATGTGGTCCCCTATTTGAGGGTAAAACTGGGGAATTTGTTATTTGAACTGTTATTTGAACTATTCTGATATATGCTGTTTTCAAGGATTTTTGATAAAGGTTTGTGAAACACTTTCCTTCTCATCTAGAAGTTAGTCTATGAACTTTAAGTTTCTTCCCTTCCCTACAAACCAGCTCTGCCCACAATTTTTCACTGTCTCAGTTAATGACCACTCCATCCACCCTTCCAGCTCTTCAGGACCCAAACTGCCTGTGAGCTGCCCAGGTAGACTCCTATTTTTCTTTCCAGCCCCACATCACTTCTTAGTAGCCATGTTGTTTTTTATTTTCAGAATGTAAACAGTGTATGATAATTTCTTACCCTTCCATCACTGATACTCTAAGCCATCTTCATTTTCTCCCTTATGTTATCATAACAGCCTCTCAACTTGTCTCATAATAGGTGATTCTTGACATGGCATACTCCCACTTCATGGCCTTTGTAGGTGTTCTCTTGGCCTGGAATGTTCTTTCCCTGATTATTCTTATAGTTTAAGCTTTTGCTCAAAGGCCTTCTTTTTTGCAGTGAGGCCTGCTCTAACCCAGTTAAAATTTCATCCCTTAGCATTCTTCCTCTCTCTTGCCTTAATTTAGTTTATTTCATATTCTGTACTCCAGCATATTTACTTCACTTATTGTATTTATATTGCCCATCTCCCCCCCTCCGCTCAGCCCCCAGGAGAATGTAAGCTACACTAGGGCAGGGATTTTTAACAGTTGTGTTTGCCAACAATAGCCAAATTATGGAAAGAGCCTAAATGTCCATCAACTGATGAATGGATAAAGAAATTGTGGTTTATATACACAATGGAGTACTACGTGGCAATGAGAAAGAATGAAATATGGCCCTTTGTAGCAACGTGGATGGAACTGGAGAGTGTTATGCTAAGTGAAATAAGCCATACAGAGAAAGACAGATACCATATGTTTTCACTCATATGTGGATCCTGAGAAACTTAACAGAAGACCGGGGGGAGGGGAAGGGGGGGGAAAGTTACAGAGAGGGAAGGAGGCAAAACATAAGGGGCTCTAAAATACTGAGAACAACCTGAGGGTTGATGGAGGACTGGGGGAGAGGGGAAAGTGGGTGATGGGCATTGAGGAGGGCATCTGTTGGGATGAGCACTGGGTGTTGTATGGAAACCAATTTGACAATAAATTTCATATATTGAAAAAAAATTAAAAAAAAAGAAATTTCATAACCACCCTATGGATGACACAATTAAGTTGCACATCATTTTCATTTCAAAATATAAATTTTCAAATAAATATTTAAAACTAAAAAAATTTTTTTAAATTAAAATTAAAAAAAAAAAACAGTTGTGTTTGCTACTATTATCTTCACCCCAGGACAGTACAGAGCAGATGCTGACAATTGTTAAATATATGTTGAATTAATGACTGGCAGTAGAGACATACATTTATGCACACTTATACAATATCATGGGTGAAGGACTAGGAGGAGAGGTATGTGAAAGTGTCATGATGAAACATGATTGCCACACACTTTTCCACATCTGCTTGGGTTGTCTTCTCATTTGAGATGCCTCCCATCACTGCCATACTGTTCAAACCATACCAAGTCGTTAGGGAACACCCCCACTGAAGCCTTTCTTGGTGCACTCTCCCTCTCTCTCTCCTCTGAACCACCACAGCACAAGCTGAGATACCTCCGTGGCACTTACTTAATACTACCTTGAACCAGAAACCTGGAATGTTCTTGTCTCCTGATTGCCTCCTAAATTATAAACTCCACAGAATCAGGGATTTCATCTTTCATCTTCTGAACCTTCCAAAGAATCTCACACAGTGCCTTGCATGAAAGTCTCAATAAATGCTTTCTGTGTAAATATGTCAATAAGCTGCCACATCTACTTGTCTTAAAGTAAGGGATTGTTTTATGGTCCTTACATTCATTACTTGAAAATAATCTGTAAAAAATACTTTTACTACCTTTGCTAGCTAAGAAATGCTTCTCAAAATTTGGATTAAGAGTAAAGTCACTGCAGAAGCTTACACATTCAGAGTGAATCTCCAAGGAAATGATACTTCTTGATGTGGTATATTTCCATTTAAGATTACTTTTAAAATGAATGTATGAGACCCCAGTACTGGTTATTTTCCCTTCAAGATTTATAAAAAAAGAACTGAATTCACAGATTACATAAAAGTAAGTGTCACTTGAGGTGACTGTCATTTCTCACACGCAGTTTTCAAGTCCAGGCTTTTTCTGTGAGCACACATCTCCAAATTAAGAAGAGAGTGGAAAAATAAGATTCTATTTACAAATAAGCCCTATAAACAACTTGCACAGCCTCTCAGAAGTGTAAGAGATAATAGTCTCCTCCTACTTTCAAAAAAGGTACAGTATTTAACAACTTGTACTAATGGTAAGACTTCATCAGAATTGCAAAATACCAGTAATGCAATGAGAGACCTTTAGGGTGTTTCACAACTAAGATCAAATGTTGCCAGGGAGGGTCCAAGACAAAGATATAGGAAGACCTGGAACTCCCCTCCTCCAAAACCACAGCAAATCTACACCTATTTATAAAGCAATTCCTCCTGAAGAACTGAGTAGCTTTTTCTTTTTTTTAATTTTAATGAGAGAGAGAGAGAGAGAGAGAGAGAACATGGGAGAGAGGGGCAGAAGGAGAGAGAAAGAGAGAAAATCTCAAGCAGGCTCCATGCTCAGTGCAGAGCCCGACATAGGGCTCAATCCCATGACCCTAGGATCATGACCTGAGCTGAAATCAAGAGCTGGATGCCCAACCAACTGAGCTACCCAGGCGCCACCCCCACCCCCCATCCCGAAACAGCGTCTATACAACAAAAGACGACCACATAAAGAATGACAAGAGAGATGGAGACACAATAACAAAGGGAATCCCCACCCCCAATGCTGTGAATTTTGGTGGGGAGGGACAGTACTAAGGGGCTGAGAGCAGACTTGCCTGTCTGGGGCACAGACAAAAAAAAAAAAAACCAACAACCCATGGTTTAAAAGGGCAACTAGAATATAAATAAACTAGCCCTATAACCCTGCCAAATGACAGGGGAGCTGCTGGAAATCTGCCCAATCAGGAATGGCAAGTGCCATGGTTTACATTTCTTCTCCACCTTGACAGCATAGAAAGGAGCAGGGGCTGGGCACCATAGCCAGCCTGCAGCCTCAGTGAGCACTGGGCCCCTAGCCCACACCAGCCCAAGCCATCCCAACAAGGAGGCCCCAGCACAGCACACACCAAGATACCCCTAGTCAGCTGTCTCACCAATGTGACAGGTGCAAAGCACCCTGGAATACTCCAGGCCCACACCACTTCAGCGCCAGATGACTTGCCAGGGTACCCCTGATGCAGAGGGCCCAAGGACCTCCTTGTGCATGTCTGCCTTGGCTCTAGCCACCCTGCCAGGGCACCCCCTGCTCACAGGGTCCTGGGATCCCCCTGGGACACCCATCCATCCCTGCTTTCACCTACTTCACCTTCAGCTGTCCTGCCAGGGTGCTCTCTGTGTGGAGAGCCCCAGGAGCCCATCGGCTTACAACCTCTTCAGTTCCAGCTGTCCTGCCAGGGAGCTCTCTGTGTGAAGACCCCCTGGACTATTCAGGCCCATGCCCACTGCAGCTCCAGTCGTTCCAGCAGAGTGCCCAGGACCTCCAGCCCACACCAGCCACAGCTCCAGCCATCCAGCCAAAATCGCCAGGCACGACCACTCCACCCATGTTTAGGAGCAGTATCTATTCATTTAATTCATAAAAACAAACGCAGAAAGTCAAGCAAAATGAAAAGACAGGAGAGTACGATCCAAATGAAAGAATAAGACAAAATGTGAGAAAAAGAACTAAATGCAATGGAGATAACCAATCTATCTGTTCAAAGTAGGTTTGACTTCTGAGGAAGATGGTGGAATACGAGGATCCTAAACACAAATACATGGAGGTTAAATAACCTGCTACCAAACAATAAATGGGTCAACCAAGAAATCAAAGAGGAAATAAAAAAAATACATAGAGACCAATGAAAATGAAAACACAATGGGCCAAAATCTTTGGAATGCAGTAAAAGCTGTTCTAAGAGTGAAGATTATAGTAGTATAGGCCTACTCAAGAAGCAAGACAAATCTCAAATAAAAAACCTAATCTTACACCAAAATGAGCTGGAAAAATAAGTAATAAAAACCAAAACCAGTAGAAGGAAGTAAATAATAAAGATCAGAGCAGAAATAAGTGAAATAGAAACTTAAAAAAAACAACAGAACAGATCAATGAACAAGAGCTGGTTCTTTGAGAAGATCAATAAAACTGATAAGCCTTTAGCCAGACACATGAAGAAAAAAAGATGACCCAAATAAACAAAATCAGTAATGAAAGAGGAAAGTAACAATTAACTTCAAAGAAACACAAAGGATTATGAGACTACTATGAAAAATTATATGTCAAATTGGACGACCTAGAGGCAATAGATTTCTAGAAGCATATAATCTTCCAAAACAAAAAGAAAATCTGAATAGACTTATTTTGACTAATAATAGACTAATAATGACACTGAATGACTAATCAAAAAACTCCCAACAAACAAGTTAGGACCTGATGGCATCACAAGTGAATTCTACCAAATACTTAAATAAGAGTTAACACTTATTCTCCTCAAACTGTTCCAAAAAGAAGAGGAGAGAAAACTTCCAAATACATTCTACAAGGTCAACATTACCCTGATAGTAACAGCAAAGACACTACAAACACACACACACAACACACACACACACACACACACACACACACACACTCACACAAAACCCCAAACTACAGGCGAATATCCTCGATGAACACAGAACCAAATATCTTCAACAAAATATTAGTAACCAAATTTAAAAATTAATTAAAATGATCAAGTGGAATTTATTCTGGGGATGCGAGGCTGTTTCAATACTCGAAACTCAATCAATGTGATACGCCACATTAACAAAATAAAGGATAAAAATGAGAAGATCATCTCAACAGATGCAGAAAAAGCATCTGAAAAAACTCAACATCTGTTCATAATGAAAACTCTCAACTAGAGGGAACATATCTCAATATAATAGAGTCCATATATAACAAACCCACAGCTAACATCATACACAATGGTGAAAAATTAAGACTTTTTTCCCCAAGATCAGGAACAAGACAAGGATGTCCACTGTCACCACTTTTATTCAACATAGTACTGGGGTCCTATCCAGAATAATCAAACAAGAAAAATAATAAAAGTTACCAAAATTGGCAGGAAGAAGTAAAACTATTTGTTGATGACATGATACTATACATAGAAAATCTAAAGACCCCACCAAAACACTATTAGAAGTAATAGATGCCTAAGTAAAGCTGTAGGATACAAAATCAATATACAGAAATCTGTTGCATTGCTATACACAATAATGAAGTAACAGGAAAAGAAATTAATAAAACAATTCCATTTATAATAGCACCCAAAATAATAAAATACCTAGGAGGTGAAAAACTTGTACTCTGAAATCTATAAAACACTTATAAAAAAACTGAAGATGACACAAACAAATGGAAAGATATTCCATGCTAATGGACTAGAAGAACCAATACTGTTTAAATGTCCATACCATCCAAAGCAATCTAAAGATTTAATGCAATCCCTATCAAAATACCAACAGCATTTTTCACAGAACTAGACATACTAGAACAAATAATCCTAAAATCTGTAAGGAACTATAGAAGACCCCAAACAGGCAAAGCAGTCTTGAAAAACAAAAACAAAGTTGGAGGTATCACAATCCCAGATTTCAAGATATACTACAAAGATATAATAATCAAAATACTATGATCCTGCAAAAAAACCCAGACACACAGATTAATGGAACAGTAAAGAGAGCCTAGAAATAAACCCATTAATATAAAATTAATCTACAACAAAGGAGGCAAGCACATTCAATGGGAAAAAAGACAAACGGTGTTGGGAAAACCGGACCAATACATGCAAAGAATGAAACTGGACCACTTTCTCACACCACATACAAAAATAAACTCAAACTAGACTAAAGACCTGAATGTGAGTCCTACAATCATAAAAATCCTAGAAGAGAACATAGGGAGTATTCACTTGGTTATTTCCCTTAGCAATTTATTTATGGATATGTTCCTCAGGCAAGGGAAACAAAAGCAAAAATAAACTATTGGGATTACATCAAAAAATAAAAACTTGTAAATAGCAAAGGAAACCATTTAAAAAAAGAAAACTGAAAAGGCAACCTACTGAATGGGAGAAGGTATCTGCAAATTGTATATCCCATAAGGGTTTGCTATCCAAAACAGATAAAGAAATTATACAACTCAACACCAGTAAAACAAATAATCCAATTAAAAATGGGCAGAGGACTCAAATAGGCATTTTTCCACGTAAGACACACACGTCATAAGACACATGAAAAGATGCCCAACATCACTAATCATCAGGAAAATGGCATATCAAAACCACAATGAGATATCACCTTATAACTGTCAGAATGGCTAGTATCAAAAAGACAAGAAATAACAAATATTGGTAAGGACGTGGAGAAAAAGGAACCCCTGTACACTGTTAGTGGGAATGTAAATTGGTGCAGCTACTGTGGAAAACAGTATGAAGGTTCCTCAAAAAATCGGAATTAGAAATAGCATGCAATTCAGTAATTCCACTATTGGGTATTTGTCCAAAGAAATTGAAAACACTGTTTCAAAAAGATACATGCACTGCTATGTTCATGACAGCAGTATTTACGATGGCCAAGATACGGAAGCAACCTAAATGTCCATCAATATATGAAAGTATGAATACGTGATATAATGTACACATTATTATTACTCAACCATAAGAAAGATGAGATCTTGCCATCTGGGACAACATGAATGGACACAGAGGCTATTATGCTAAGAAAGACATATGCGATTTTGCTTATATGTAGAATCTAAAAACAAAGACAAAAGCAGAAACAGACCCATAAATACATAGAACTGGTGGTTGCCAGAGGGGAGGGGATGAGGGGATGGACAAAATGCGTGAAGGTGAGTGGGAGGTACAAGCTGCCAGTTATGGAATGAGTAAGTCATGAGAATAAAAGGTACAGCATAGGGAATATGGTACTAGAATAGCAATGCATGGTAACAGATGGTAGTCACATTGTGGTGAGACTAGCATAGGGCACAGAATTGCTAAATCACTACACTTTATGCCTAAAATTTAACATTGTGTGTCAACTACAATTTAAAAAAAAAGGATCAGGGCACCTGGGTGGCTCAGTCAGTTAAGCGTCTGACTCTTGGTTTCAGCTCAGGTCATAATCTCACAGTTCTGTGAGGTGGAGCCGAGTCAGGCTCTGTGCTGACAGTGCGGAGCCTGCTTGGGATTCTCTGTCCCCCACTCGCACTGTCTCTCTCTCAAAACAAATAAATAAACTTAAAAAAAAAAAAGGATCAAATGTTGTTAGAGCTGAAAGAATTAGTATGTTAGGTGTGGTTTTCAATATGTTAGGTAGTTTTCAACTTAAGTGTAAGGGCAGAGTCAGGCAAACAGTTATCTACTCTTCAATGCATACATCCTTTTCATTTTTTCTCCTCTCTTCCTCTGTTCTTCCTGTACTTAATAGCACTACTTGATTTTACCACCTCCAGTAAAATTGCCCTCTTTGTAAAGAACCATGGTCACCTCAGTCGTAACAGCAATAAAACGAATTACTCATGCCAAATTCTTAAATCCATTGAACCAGATCTACTTATCCCAAAATGAAGTCTCATATAATTTGTAATCTATTTTGATAGGAAACTCAGGTTACCCCCTTCTGGAAAAGAATGTTCATTGTAAATACAATGATCCTATCAGTTCAAATATTTATATATGAAAAACTTCCTATTCTGCAAGACAGTGTTTCACATAATTAGCTTAAATATACTTTTTATGTTGTAGACCTAATAAATTGTTCTGCAATTTATAACCAAGAACATTTGAGAAGCAGTTAACTGTTTCTAGTCATTATTCTCATTACACAAGAGGAAAAATTAACATTCAGAGAGGAAAAAGTCCAGTTTTATCTGACAAAAGAGGACTCAACTGCTAGGCTCATGCCTCCTTTCACATCTTATGATTTCTCTAGAACAGGGGTGCCTGGTTGGCTCAGTTGGTTGAGTGACTCTTGGTTTTGGTTCAGATCATGATCTCAATGGGCTCTGCACTGACAGTGTGGAGTGTGCTTGGGATTCTTTCCTTCTCTCTAAATAAATAAATAGTTAAAAAAAAAAAAAGAATTCATGATGCTTTGTACCCACATACCAGAGCTCATATACACTCAATGGAAATCACAGAAATACACTCAACTCCTGGAGAACCGGAAGGCTGACAAAAAAAATGTAAGAACTACATACATCTGCTTTACCTAAGTCCACTTACCCTTTAACAACGTTAACGGTTACCGAGGTACCAAAATCCAGGGTAATTCTTGTAAACACTGGTTCAGATAAGGTTTTAAGCCCCAACCTGAAATCACAATTGCCAAACAGCAATGCTCTACTTTTCCTTCTAAGCATTCACAATTTGTGGTCGATATCTAGATTTGCTCTCTCAGTGGGCTCGAACTCCCTGAAAACTGGCCGTGTCTGCCTTCCTCACCACATCTCCAGCACCTGGCACACAGCCTAGCTTCCTGCTGCATAGGAATGGATGGATTCGAAACATAACAGGTGAGCTCAGCCAGGGCCGATGCTCTGGAAACTTCTGTCTCCTTCTGGGGTCAGGACACCTTTCCAATCACAAGCTTGATTCCCAGCCTTGTCCCCTGCATGGAGGGGCCTAGCTGCTGTCTGCAAGTCACTCAGCATTTCTGTGCCAAACTTTCCTTCTCTAGACAGTGGGAGACACTGTAAGTGGTTAGTGGGAGAGGCCGGAAGTTGGCCCTGCGGTTGGTCGTGAGTTTACCATTGGGCACCTGGCTCAGTGTTTTCTAAGATGCTCCTGGCTGGTCAGGGCGACACTGCTCTGCGTTGTAGGCCTCCGCATCGATTTTTGTTCATAAATTCATTCGCTTTCACAATGAATTTTCGAGAGCGCATCTTGGCCAAGGGCCTTCACCTGCGCTTTCTTACATCCCCACCCCCCACCCCCCACAGCAGACGCCTAGACCAGGCATCCTCAGATGCAAACATTCAGGAACTTCCTATTAAAAACATTAACCAGGGCTTACACTTCGAAAGCCTCATTTTCGCAAGAATCCGTGGGTAGAACCGAATACACGCCTAACTCCCGCGAGAGGAGAAAAGAAAGAAGAAAAGAAAAAAGAAAAAGAAAAAGAAAAAGAAAAAAAGAAAAAGAGAAAAGAAAAGCCGGAACTCCACCGCGCAGGCGTGGGAGCACGACATCCGCGCCCTTGCTGGGGGCCTGGCCCAGCTGGATCCCGCTGGGCTTTGGAAGGGTGGGGACTCTGGCTGGGCGGGGTTTCCCTTCAAGTCACTTGCACAGAGGGTTGGGGACGACAGCTCGGGCCTGGGAGCCGCCGTCAGGTCCACCCCGGAGGTACACCCGGGCCCTCCCTGCCCGTAGCCCATCGGGCTGTACCTCGCCGTACACCTGGCTCTGCTTTCTCATGTAGACGTGGGGCAGCTCGCCTGAGGCGGCCAGCGAGTAGATGTTGCCGATAAATGGCAGCCCCGACGGCCCGGGAGGGAAGCCAGTGGGCCGCCTCTGCTTCAGCAGCTGGCGGATCCCAAACGCGAAGAACAGTAAAAAGAGCACGCCTCCGAGCGCCGCCACGCACGCCTCGGCACCCTGAGGGCCCCACATTGCCCGGGCGGGGGGCTGGGGCTACGAACCCCCACCGCCGTGGAGTGGGGTCGCCCTTCTGCCCCGCCGTGCTCCTATTAGCCGGACATCCCGAGGTCCCGCCCCCGTTCCCTGGCCATTGGCTGGCTGAGCGTAGAGTCCTCTGGCCGCTCGCGACATTTACTCCCAGCTCTGTACCGCTCAGAGTCTACAGTGCAGAGGCGGGTGCGAGCCTTTGGATCTGGGCGTGGCTCTTAGGCGATCTCCTGAAGGCCTTTTCCAGGGTGTTGACCCCAGGGCAGGGCGAAGGAGACAGCCTTCCCCACTGGGCTGCTGCCAGCCCTTTCTGAGGGAGTCTTTTTAGGAATTATTAAATAAGGAACTTTTAAACAAACTATTTAAGAGTGACAAAATTTCAAAGATTATCCGAATTCAGTTTTGAGCTAAACCTGATAATCTTAAAAATTTCCACTTGAGAACTGCCTCATCAACATACAAAGAAAATAATCTGCCCTGTTTTACTCATTTGTCCCTTGGTCAGCATTTTTGTGTGTGTGATCTAAGGATTGTGATTACGGAATATGTAGGTAACCTGAATTAATCATGTATTTTTTCACCCCTTTCTGGTCTTCCCAAACTGGTTACTTCTTGGCAGAGGACTCATTAGGCTGAAGTTGCCCACGGATGGTACTTAGTCTTCAAGCTTTCTAAATTAGCTAAAATTAAGCAACTGATTGCTTATTTGTTAATTCCCATTTGGTATGTTTCTACTCCTGCTTTCTATTGAGCAGTTTCTTGCAACATAGGACCTACCCAGGCATGGGACTCTTCTAACAGGTGTCTTCTAGTTGTGATTCAGCAGTGGCAAGAGTGTTACGGTCGTTAGCTTAAAGCTCATTCATGCAACAAATATTTATTGGATGTCTATCATGTAGTGGTATCGTAAGCAATGGAGATACATAGGTGAAAAGAGCAACAAAGTCCTCACCCTCCTAGAATTTACATTCTTGTGAAAAGGAAGAGGAATAAACAGAAAATAATTTTAGATAATTATAATCAGAGGTGCCTGGGTGGCTCAGTCATTAAGGGCCCACTTAGGCTCAGGTCATAATAATCTCACAGTTGTGAGTTCGAGCCCCGCAATCGAGCTCTGTGCTGACAGCTCAGAGCCTGGATCCTGCTTCGGATTCTGTGTCTCCCTCTCTCTGCCCCTCTCCTGCTGGTGCTCTGTCTCTGTCTCCCTCTCAAAAAAAAAAAAAAAATCTTTAGATGATTATAATCAAATGAAAAATAAGTGTGTAGTGAGATACTTTAGCAGGTGTGAGATATTAAGAAATGTCTCTTTAAGAAGATGACATTTGAACTTAGATGAAATGATAAGGAGATGTATTAGTTTTCTATTGCTGCTGTAAAAACTACCACAAACAGTGGCTTAAAACACACACACACACACACACACACACACACACACACACACACACACAGAAACTTATTATAATACAGTTTTTGAGCTCAGAAGTCCAAAATAGGTCTTCCTAGGCTAAATGCTAGGTGTTGCTATGGCTGCATTCCTTCTACAGGTTCTAAGAGAGAATCAGTTTTTTTGCCTTTTCCAGCTGTCCACATTCCTTGATTTGTGTCCCCATTCCTCCATCTTCAAAGCTGGCAACATCAGACTGTCCTTCTCACACTGGACCTATCTTTTCTGCTTTCCTCTTCTACTTATAAAGAACTTTGTTGATTACATTGGGCCTATGTAGATAATACAGGTAATCTCTCCATCACAGAATCACCTGTTTAGCAACCTTAATTCCACCTGCAACCTTATTTCTCCTTGCCATGAAATCTAACATATTCACAGATTGTAGGCATTAAGAAGTGGACATATGGGGTGGAGGGATAATTATTCTGCTTACCACAGGAGGCAAGGCTGAGAGAAATCTGGGGAAAAATATTCCAATGAGAGAATATCAAGAGGACAGGTCCCCATATATGAAGCAAGCTGTATCATCTGAGAATATTTTCAGTTTCTCATTTCTGTATTTCTAATGCAAATACAGTGGAGACGAAGCCAGCCAGTTAGGTAACCTTAGAGTTTGGCTGTTCAACTGTTTTAAGCTCACCATTTGGTATGTGGATATCCCCAGATTTGGAAGATGTACTGCACAGGATCTCCAGGTATGGAATATCTACCTATTAAAACAAGGTGCTTCATAGGATCTCCAGCCACAGAATATCTACCAAATGTCTATTACAAATGCCTGATATATTATTATCTTTAGAGATTCCTTACAATTATTTTGTAATGTTTATTTATTTATTTTGAGAGCAATCATGAGCAGGGTAAGGGTGGATAGAGAGGTAAAGAGAGAATCCCAAGCAGGCTCTGCGCTGTCAGCTTGGAGCATGACAAGGGGCTTGATCTCATGCCCACTAGATCATGACCTGAGCCAATATCAAGAATCAGACACTCAACCTGAGTGTCTAGGTGCCCCATGATTCCTTAAAATTCTTATTAATTAAGAATCTTCTGGGGCACCTGGGTGGCTCAGTCAGTTAAGCGTCCAATTTTGGCTCAGGTCATGATCTCACAGTTCATAGGTTTGAGCCACATATCAGGATCTGTGCTGACAGCTCAGAGCCTGGATCCTGGAGCCTGCTTCAGATTCTGTGTCTCCCTCTTTCTGCCCTTTCCCCATTCATGCTCTGTCTCTCTCTCTCAAAAATAAACATAAAAAAAAAAAAGAATCTTCTAGTAAAATGGATAAAATAAGAGATCATCACTAAACTTAGTCCTCAATGTCTTACCAAAGGCCAATGAAGATGACTAAATATAGATGTTGGGACTGCAGATGGGGTACAGGGATGCCAAGGCACCAGGAGCAGTGGCATATCACCTGCAGGATCACTGGACGTCAGCCCTGCCTGCTTTCCCCAACATCATCAGGTTTGCAGGGTCTGGGCTGGCCACGACTATTAGGCAGTATTGGTATTCAGTTAAAGAATGGTCCCTTCCCATCATTTTTTACAATAAAGTATTGATCTTCATTTCAAAAATACCTTCCCATTCGTTTAAAGTTAAGAACTGTCCCTTCTTTGGCATTCTCCCCCGCCCCCCCCCCCCATAGTCACTGCAGTCCTGACAGCAGTCTGACAGACTAACAGCACTAATGAGCTGCCTCCTCCTTCACCCACACCACCCCTTGGGGGATAGTGGTGGTAGAGGGGGTGGTCCTCACGAATCATTAAATGTCCCTCAGAACACAGATCTTTTCTTGTCACCACTTATCATGTTTTCTCACTGCTCAGCTAAGAAAAATAGCTCACTTTGTTCCCTCTCCCCGCATTTGCTCCTAGAGTGATAGAAAATGATCAGTAAAGTTTGTCTGTGGATTTTATTATGACAGGGATGTTTGGCGGGACAGGAAGTAAAGGATTTTACTGCTTCATGGCCAGGATCCCCTCTACAGTCTGCAGAGTGGAATGGATACCTGGGGAAATATGAAAACCCTGTATATGGCTCTGACATTTGTGTGTACAGAACAGCAACAGTCTCAAGAGAGGACAGTATTGCTGTGCTGGTACAAGAGCCTCTTTCTTGGCCTTTGGGAACAATCCCTCCAAGGGCTCATTCTGAGGGGCAGGGGCAGATGAGTGGTTTCCTGCTAGTTCTTGGATGGCTGTAACTCTGGCCTGAGCCCTGGGTGCTCACCTGACATTCCCCCCAGTGGACAGTGTTGCAGCCAACACAAATGTATTTCTCTTGCACATTCCATTATGTGCACTCACACCTGTGTTTCATCAGAATGAGAGGAAATGAGAATCAGATGAAGTGTTGAGGTGAGCCATATTGGAACCTGAGGCAAAAGAAAAACACAATACTGATCGTGACTTTTAAAATCTTGATATCTTTTTTTTAAAGTTTATTTATTTATTCTGAGAGAGAGAGAGAGAAAGAGCGTGCGGGAGGGGCAGAGAAAGAGGGAGAGAGAGAATCCCAAGCAGTCTCTACATCATCAGTACAGAGCCCTATGTGGGGCTCAGTCCCACAAACTGTGAGATCATGACCTGAGCCAAGATCAAGACTCCAACACTTAACCAACTGAGCCACCAAGGCACCCCTGATATCTTAAAAAAAAAATTTTTTTAATGTTTTTTTATTTTTGAGAGAGAGAGACAGAGAGACAGTGTAAACATAGAGAGAGGAAGACACAGAATCAGAAGCAGGCTCCAGGCTCTGAGCTGTCAGCACAGAGCCCGACATGGGGTCTTTTTTTCTTTTTTTAATGTAAGTTCTATGCCAATGTTGGGCTGAAACTCATGAACCTGAGATCAAGAGTCACATGCTCTACTGACTGAACCAGGTGGTGCCCCCAAACTTTGATATCTTGTTCATCATGGATTTTTGCACTAATTTAGCTTTTGAAGTGTTACATTAAAATATTTTCTTGATTACTGAGCTTTTTGGTGCTTCCTTAAATTTTGCTTCCAAAGTAAATGCTTCTGTTGTCTCACCCTAGTCCTGACCATGGGAAATAGAGCACCCAAACAATGATTTTGATGACAAAGTGGGAGGTAGGAACAGGAATGAGAAACTTCTTCCCTTCATAATTTTCCCAAAGGCCAGATGGCCACAGAGAGATCACATTTCTCCAAAGAGTCATTTCTGCCATGTTCTAGGGATACTCACCTGGCCACCCCTGTCACTGCCTCTCCTCCAGCTCCATACTGGATTATCCTCTAATCTTGACATCTTCTATCCTTTCTTGTATTTAAAAAGATTAGAAGTCTAGAGTAGATGAACCCTTTATGACCATTTGTTAAAGACCCTCTTCCAAATGTGGTATCTGAGACTCAGAGGATGTATAATGCTCTATCCAAGATCACACAAGACAGCACCAACACAACCAGAAATCGGGGCTCTGGACTTGCCACATGTTCCTTCTGTCATTCATCACAAAATTATTCGGCACTTACTAGATTAGTTTCTAGAGATGTAATGGTGAACAAAACCAGTCATGGGCCCCACCTTCCTGGGATTTACAGTCTTTTAGAAGATGCAAACATTAGTCAAATAATCACAAATAGACACACCATTACAAACAGTTTTCTGAAGTAAAGAACAGTTCTATAAGCATATATATCACAGGAAATGTGATCAGTCTTGGGGGGGGGGGTCAGAAATTGAAGTCTGGGGCATAGAACTAGCTTATTCCCAGGGACTTAACTTCCCTAGAATAATGACCAAAAGCAAGTTTTACTGAAATTCTTCTCAAGCTACTGGTCTTCTGTGGGACACTGAGTTGCAGGGAGAAAGGAAAAGGAAAACAGATGTAACAAAAATCCATTCTTTAAAGTTTATGACTATCACTCAGAGCCACTTCAGCCCCAATTTGAAGCCTTCTTTTTTTTTAAAAAAAAAAATTTTTTTTCAACGTTTATTTATTTTTGGGACAGAGAGAGACAGAGCATGAACAGGGGAGGGGCAGAGAGAGAGGGAGACACAGAATCGGAAACAGGCTCCAGGCTCTGAGCCATCAGCCCAGAGCCTGACGCGGGGCTTGAACTCACGGACCGCGAGATCGTGACCTGGCTGAAGTCGGACGCTTAACCGACTGCGCCACCCAGGTGCCCCATGAAGCCTTCTTACTTTTGCTTTGCAAATGCTTTGATAAAGATTCTTATATTGTGTTTCTAAAAACAGTAACTTCTTTTTTTTTTAATTTTTGTTTTACATTTATTTATTTTTTGAGAGACATAGAGAGACAGAGCACAAGCAGGGGAGGGGCAGAGAGAGAGGGGATGACAGAATTGGAAGCAGGCTCCAGGCTCCAAGCTGTCAGTACAGAGCCCGATGCGGGGCTCAAACTCACAAACCGTGAGATCTTGACCTGAGATGAAGTCGGACGCTTAACTGACTGAGCCACCGAGGTGCTCCTAAAAACAGTAACTTCTAAGAAACAAAGTAAATAGCAGATGAAATTGAAGATGCTCATCAAAGAAGATTCGTCATTTTAAGAACATTCTTAAAAGTGCAGAGGAAATGTGTAACGTATTATTGGAAGATTTGGCTAAGTTTCTACAACACAAAGAAAAAACTGCTGGAATCTGAAGGATTAACTTCAGTTATCTAGAAAACACACTTTGGGAGCCCTAATTCTTTGACAATGACAGTAAAGATAAGAAACCTTACAGCACTGGCCTGCTTCTGCAGTGGGTTTGCCTGGCCCCTCTCTTCCAGATTTTATAAATCTGTGCTCCCAGTGGACACAAGAGGAGAGTCATAAGGCTTTTGCCTTTGAGCCCAAACTAATTTTAATCATTATAGAACATAACCTAATTCTTCCATGTCATGTGTGGAACATGTCTACTTCTCAGTGACCCACCTGGTCCATCACACTGCATCTTGGGCCATCCTATTCAGCTCATTTTCTTCCAGAAAACTCTTCTGTTCTTCAGAAGAGACATTTGTAGGTGGCTGGTGGGACAGAAGGTTTATTTGTCTGGGGTTTGAAGACCAGCATTTCGAGTATGACAGAGGGAATGGGCAATTTTCTGGGCCTACAGGAGATGGAGGGCCAGTAAGACTTCACATAGGAATACTTGGCTTCTTACTTTCTGCCTATCCCAAATCATCCCACCCCAGGCCTACTCCAGACTACCTTCACTGAGGAGTCTTGAAATGCTCTGGACCATAGTGACCTACACATCTGAGCTACTCTAGCCTTTATACTCCTTATCATTCTGATCAGCTTTCACCTCTCAGTACCTTCTCTTTTTCATTAATCCTTTGATTTTTGGAAGGTAGGATTCCTGTTTTATTCTCCTGAATCCCAATATCCTTATACATGGTTAGGGCACCATGGGCCCTAAATCCATGATAGATGATTGGCAGTTGGGAAAGTCTCCTCTGTCAAGACTCCTCCCTAGAGGGCCCTCTGGGTAGAGCGATGCAAGCCATTTTTCAGGCTCCAACAGAAGACATGTTTTGTCTCTAGGTTGGTTCATCAGGCAAACACTTGGGAAGCATTTACCTACAGCAAGGCATCGTACCATCTGCACTGAACTTGTTCTCAGAGAAGCAAAGGCCCAGACACAAAAGCAGGTCTGTTTCAGAGAAGCAGGAATAAGCCCTACTGACACTGGTCTGAAGAGCATAGTGCTCCTTCCTCCTTTACGGCCTCGTTTGAGTGTCTCTCATTCATCCTATCCGGGTGATAGAGCAGGAAGTTTCTTGATTATGCCTCACGCCACAGTGACGTATCCTTGCATCCCCTGGCAACATTTGGGGAAGGCAGAGAGTGACCTGCTATCGGAAAGTAGTATAGGGTCTACATGGCACAAAGCTTACAGCAACTCTAGAAAATTTCAGAATTGGAAGGAGCATTAAGAAGCATTCAATCCAATTCAAGCTACATTTTACACATGTAGAAGCTGAGGCCCTGAGTGGACAGATTCACTCAAGGTCACATATGCAGTTGGTGACAGGAACATGAAAGCAGTGTGTTGGTTCCTGTCCTCTGTCCATTTGCTCAGGCTGCCTCAACTGAGTGACAGTGAGTTTAACTCAGGGCTGATAATATGAGGCTCTCCAATCCGAAGTCATTTCACAGATTTTTGAGTTCCAATTTAGGCAAAATGTATTTATTTGGTTAAGCAGATTTATAAACACAGAATAAACTGAGTGGAGACATTTTCTGCTGGTGCAAAATGTCTCTTTTAATCTACTTAATTATTTAGGAAATTTTATGATTTACTTTGAAATAAGTGAGTAAACACATAATTTTCTGCTGCAAAACTGAAAGTCTCCCCCACATATCCCACATGTATCTTTGGGCAATTTATCTTCTGACATTTTGTCTTTCATTACAATCAGACTGGTTCTGAAAGACCTATGTTTTCTTTGGAACACATCTGTTGTCCTAGGGAACCAGATGTGTTAGCAAATATGGCAGAAAATAGAGAAGACTATTTGCTAATATATTTTAATAAAAAGTTTATGGTGAAACTGCAAAAATGTTAATTTTTAAAGCCAAGACAAATTGGGAATGTCTGAATTTAACAATTCACAGAACATAAGGTCTAAAGTTTTAGTTTGGGGACATCGTATTTATGTGTTGATATCTTTATTTTTATTTATTTATTCATTCATTCATTTTAAAGTTTATTTACTAATTTTATTTAAATGTTTATTTATTCTGTGAGAGAGAGAGAAAGTGTGAGCAGGGAAGGGACAGAGAAAGAGAGAGGGAGAGAGAATTCCAAGCAGGCTGCACACTGTTGAGTGTGAAGCCCGATGCAGGGCTCAATCTCACAAACTGTGAGATCGTGACCTGAGTGGAAATCAAGATTTGGATGCTTAGCCAACTGAGCCACCCAGGTGCCCCTATTTATGTTTGAGAGGGAGAGAGAGCACAAGCAGAGGAGGGGCAGAGAGAGAGAGACAGAGGGAGGGAGACAGAATCCCAGGCAGGCTCGATACTGTCAGTGTGGAGCCAGAGGCGGGGCTCGAACCCACAAACCATGAGACCAAGACCTGAGCTGAAACCTAGAGTCAGAGGCTTAACCTTCTGAGCCACCCAGGTGCCTCTGTGTTGACATCTTTATAACACAATCATACGATTAAGTTTACAATCAAACTTCCCAAATTTCCCTGTGGTAAAGCTATACAGATAGTATAATGAACATCTTCCTTCACACTGGTTCTCTATGTTTGAGATAATTATCTTAGTGTAGGTTTCCAAACGTTGAATTAGTAAACTCATTAGGGTTCTCCAGGGAAACAGGACCTGTAGGATTTCGATTTAGAGATAGAGGTAAAAATGTACAGATGTGTAATTATAAGAGCAGATGTATTATAGGAATTGACTTACATGATGATGGAGGCTGAGAAGACTCATGATCTGCTCTCTGCAAACTGGAGAACCAGGAAAGCTGGTGGTATAATTTAGTCCAGGTCTGAAGTCCTGAGGAACTGGGGAGCCGATGTGTAAGTCTGAGTCCACAGGCCCAAGAACCAGGAGTGCCGATGTCTGAGAGCATGAAAAGATGGTGCAGCAATAGCAGTCAGAGTCACCAGCTGGTCAAGCTTACCACAATCCACTGTCAGTCTCCAAGATCCATCTTTCTTCTGAACAGTTCAAATAGGAAAATTAAATAGGGATGTGTGACAATCACCAATCTTGTATCTTTCAAGTCCTTGATGGTGGCACCAATCTCTATGATTCCTCCAAAGATGCGGTATTGCATTCAATTCACTATTTTCCTAGGTAGAGGCCGTTCTGATGACTTTCAGTTGGCCTCTTCCATCACAGAAGCCCTTACTCCACAGTTCGGGAAACAAATGTGAGGATTTTGCAAGTTCTCAGTAGGTCTATTCCAATGATAAATTCTGGAAATGGGGAAATAATCACAGAATGGGTTCGGAGACCCACTGGACCCACAGTGAAATGGACCTGAGCTAAAACTCCATTGATCACCTGACCTACACAAGCATATATTCTGACTTCATGGCCACAGTGATGTTCCAGGTCCCCTGGAGTTAGTGTCAGTTTGGAGTCAGCATCCAGTAGTCTCTAAAAGATCAGATTATTTCCTTTTCTTCAATGTACAGTTATGCTGGTAAAAACCTGTAGGTCTCTTTGAGGACCTCTGGGAAAAAGATTAGCGGTATAAATTTTTGATGGTATACTATGGTCCTTTCTCAAGGACCTTCGTTCAAAGGAGTTTCTTGGTCTCTAAACTGTCTCAACTCTGAGAACTGATGGCGGGTCCATGACTCTCTTTTCTTTATTTAAGTTAGATTTGTATTAACTTGATCTAAAACTTCTCTGATTATACAGATCAAGTTAAGAGTTTAGTAGGCTTCCGAACTATCTCACTTTTAGGAATCCTTTGATAAACTAGGCAATGCCATAGGTCTGCGTAAGTCAGAATACTTTGATTGCTGCTTTGACCCTGTTGTCTGTTATGGTAACCACATGCACCTTGCTTTTGGTTGTGAGTGCCATCACTTGGCTCCTGCCACCCTGGGATCCAATTACTCCTGCTGTATTTCGGTTTCCCAATTGAGTGGCTGCCGTTCCCGCTGTAAACATCTGGCCTACAGAAAAGAGTGACCACAAAGCTCTTCAAGGATGCTAGGGCTCCCCTCATGAATTAATTTCTCACAGTGTTGGTGAAAGTTACATCATCTGGACCCTCCCACTGTGAGTGGGTAGGTCTTAAATGACCAATTCCCTCAAACATTCCAATCTCCTTATACTTCTGGAATCCCTTACTCTACCATTAAAGCAAGGGAGGTCAAGTATTTCCAGCTCACTCATGATAGACCATCTTTTGGTTTACGTTTCAGCCAACTAAACAAATTATTAGAGCCTTAAAAAAAAAAAACTACCTGAACTGCAACGTTTAGTGCAGAATTTCTGCTTAGTGAGCCCGTATCAATAAATTTAGCCTGCTCCAATTTTATGCTCCTTCTACCCTTACCTCGTACTCTTAATACCCATTCCCACACACATTCCCCAGATTTCTGCTTGTATAAATTAGAAAACTCAGATAGTTCTTTTGGAGTTTAGTGACCTCCTCATGGGTCACACTTTTTACCTCACCCTTAGAGTCCTGCTGGGACCTGTGTCTAGTTAGAGGTCTGCAAGCAAAGAGGGGATGTGGAATTGGGTTCTGAGGAGAATCAGCATTGTCTAGCATGACAACTGCCTCAGGGGAGGCCATTGTTGTTTCCTTGCCCTACGCCCTACACATATCTTTTCATCTGGCTGTTCATCTGCACCCTTTACCATCTTTTTTAATAAACTGGTAAATATGTTTCCCTGAATTCTGTCAGCCACACTAGCAAATTAATTGAACCTGAGGAGAGGATCATGAGGAGACTCTGATTTGTGGCCAAGTCAGAGAGAAATTGTGGGTAACTGGGGGATCTGTTGCTTGTGGTGGGCATCTGAAGTGAAGACGGGAGCAGTCTTGTGAGACTGGGCCCTTAAGCTATGGGATCTGACATGATCTTCAGGTAAATAGTGTCAGAATTGGTTTAATTGTAGAACACCCAGCTGGTGTTGCAGACAACAGTTTGGGGCGGGGTGGGGGGGGGACTCTTACACATGTGGTGTCAGAAGTGTTGTGAGTGTGGTGTAGTGTCAGAGTAAAGGAGACATACAAGGAAAACTGGATTTTCCCCTAATACACTGCTGGATTCCTAAGCATTCCCAAGTGGGTACCCTGCTACCTGGATTCTGGATTTGATGGCTCCCCAAGGACAAGTTCCACAGTTCTCTCTGATAATATCTTAATATACAGCAGACTAGCAACGATGTCATTTTCTTTCTGCTTTCTTTCTGAATAGGCCCTTTGATAGAAGGCTCTTGGCTCCACACTTCCAAAACTAGAATCTCTGTGTGGTTTGGAACACTCCAGTTAATTAGAGATCTTCAAATCCTGCCAAGATAAGAGGAAGGGCCAGGCTTATAAAAATACTGTCTTGCTCACACATAGGTTGATCCAAAAGCAGTATTTTAACCTAGGCTCTGAAATGTAATTTTTCAGTAACTATTATCTTAGGGAAAATGAAACTTTGAAAAAATGTATTTTGCCTACTTGATATTTTACTCAATTTCAGAACTTTGTAATAATCTCTCAGCTATGAATCTGCTGATTGCCTAGAATCTATTTAAAATCAAAGTTAAACAAGTTATTTTGTTTTTGTCAGGTTGTGTGTGTGTGTGTGTGTGTTTCAGTGGTAATGGTATTAAATTTCCAAAGAGTACAAAATTTGTTTAAAATATATATAGTTGGGGCGCCTGGGTGGCTCAGTCAGTTAAGCGTCCGACTTTGGCTCAGGTCACGATCTTGCGGTTTGTGGGTTCAAGCCCTGTGTCAGGCTCTGTGCCAACAGCTTGGAGCCTGGAGCCTGCTTCAGATTCTGTGTCTCTCTCTCTGCCCCTCCCCTTCTCATGCTCTGTCTCTCTCTCTCTCTCTCTCTCTCTCTCTCAAAAATAAACATTAAAAAAAGTTAAAAATATCTGTATAGTTAATCCCGTCAGGTTATTTTAGAATAAATTATAAAATAATTTATAGAATCTCCTTTTGTAAGTAACTTTTAGGATTGGCCATGACTGCCAAAATAAAGGCTCCAGACTAGCCCATTAACAACACAGGGACAAAAACCCTCCCACCACAGGCAAACTGGGCCTTGCAGCAAGCTGGACTGAAGGTGAATGAGGCTCAGATACAACAGAAGGGCATATGTAACACACATAGGAAACATCCCTGAAGTACCTGGTTTTGATGAGCAGGGGGCATTGCACTCTAGGACCTCTTCTTCATAAGGCCACCACTTTCAAAGTCAGGAGACATACTGGCTTTCCTAATACATAGAAACAAACAATGAGTTAGACAAAATGAGGAGACAGAGGAATACATCCCAAATGAAAGAACAGAACTAAACCACAGCAAAATAGCTAAATGAAATGGAGATAAGCAATATACTTGATACAGAATTCAAAGTAATGGTTATAAAGATACTCACTGGACTTGAGAAAAGAGTGGAAGATCTCAGTGAGACATTCAACAAAGAGAAATTATAAAAAGGAACCAATCCAAGATGAAAAAATCAATAACTGAAGTTAAAAAAATACTAGCGGTAATCAATAGTAAATGAGAGGAGGCAGAAGAACAAATCAGTGGAAGATAGACTATGGGAAAGCAGCCACAATGGACAAAAAAAGAAAAAAAGAAAAATTAAAAAAAAGAGAATGGTTTAAGGTAACTCAATGACATCATCAAGCATAATAACATTCACATTATAGGGATCCCAGAAGGAGAAGAGAGAGGAAAAGGGTCAGAAAATTTATCTGAAGGAATAATGCTGAAAACTTCCCTAATCTGTGGAAGGAAACAGATATCCAGATCCAGAAGGCACAGAAGGCCCTCAACAAAATCAACTCAAGGAAGTCCACACCAAGGGACATAATCATTGAAATGACAAAAAGTGGTGATAAAGAAAGAATTTTAAAAGCAACAAGAGAAAAGAAAATAGTTACATACAAGGGAAAACCCATAAGGCTGTCAGTTCATTTACACTTGCACCAAAAAGAATAAAATACCTAGGAATAAACTTAATTAAGGAGGTGAAAGGTCTGTACTCTGAAAGCTATAAAACATTTGATGACAGGAAATGAAGATGAAACAAATGGAAAGATATTCCATGCTAATGGACTGGGGGAACCAATATTGTTAAAATGTCCATACTACCCAAAGCAATCTAAAGATTTAATGCAAGCCCACTCAAAATATCAACAGTATTTTTCACAGAATAATCCTAAAATTTGTATAGAACCACAAAAGACCCCAAAAAGCCAAAGCAATCTTGAAAAAGAAAAACACAGCTGGAGGTAACACAATCCCAGGTTTCAAGATATACTACAAAGTTGTAGTAATCAAAACAGTATGGCACTGGCACAAAAATAGACACATGGGGGATGCCTGAGCCTCCAACTCTTGATTTCAGCTCAGGTCATGATCTTAACAGGTTTGTCAGATAGAGCCCAACATCAGGGTCTATGCTAACAGTGATAAGCCTGCTTAGGATTCTCTGTCTCCCTCTCTGTCTGCCCCTCCCCAACTCTTGTGTATGTGCATGTGCACACACATACTCGAAGTAAATAAATAAACTTAAAAAAAATAGACACATGGATCAACAGAATAGAGAGCCCAGAAATAAACCCATACTCTGATGGTCAATTAATCTGTGACAAAGGAGGCAAGAATATGCAGTGGGGAAAAAGACAATCTCTTCAACAAATGGTGCTGGGAAAACTAGCTACATGCAAAAGAATGAAATGGGACCACTTTTTTTTTCATCATACACAAAATAAACTAAAAATGGATTGAAGACCTACGTGTGAAACCTGAAACCATGAAATTCCTAGAAGAACATATAGGTAGTAATTTCTTTTTTTTTGATGAAAGAATTAACAAAATTGATAAGCCCCTAGCCAGTGTGATCAAAAAGAAAAAGGAAAGGACCCAAATAAGTAAAATCAAGAATGAAAGAGATCAATGAAAGAAATCAAGAATGAACACTGCAGAAATACAAACAATAATAAGAGAATATTATGAGCAATTATATGCCAATAAATTGGGCAATCAGGAAGAAATGGACGAATTCCTAGAAATATATAAACTACCAAAACTGAAACAAGAAGAAATAGAAAATTTGAACAGACCCATAACCAATAAAGAAATTGAAATAGTAATCAAAATCTCCCAAAAAACAAGAGTCCAGGGCCGATGGCTTTCCAGGGGAATTTTATCAAATATTTTAAGAAGAGTTAGCACCTATTCTTTTGAAGCTGTTCTAAAAAAAAAAAAAACATATGGAAAACTTCCAAACTCATTCTATGAGGCCAGCATTACCTTGATTCCAAAACCAGACAAAGACCCCACTAAAAAGGAGAATTATAGATCAATTTCCCTGATGAACAGGGATGCAAAAATCCTCAACAAGATACCAGTGAACCAGATCCAACAATACATTAAAGAATTATTCACCATGGCAAGTGAGATTTATACCTGGGGTGCAGGGCTGGTTCAATATATGCAAATCAATCAATGTGATACACCACATTAATTAAAGAAAGGACAAGAACCACATGATCCTCTCAATAGATGCAGAGAAAGCATTTGACAAAATACAGCATCCTTTCTTGATAAAAAGAAAGGATGGGATAGAAGGGGGATAGAAAGTAGGGATAGAAGAATCATACCTCAAGATCATAAAAGCCATATATGAAAGACCCACCACTAATATCATCCTCAATGGGGAAAAACTGAGAGCTTTCTCCCCAAGGTCAGAAACACATCAGGGATGTCCACTCTTGCCACTGTTATTCAACATGACAGTGGAAGTCCCAGCATCATCAATCAGACAACACAAAGAAATAAAAGGCATCCAAATTGGCAAGGAGGAAGTCAAACTTTCACTCTTCACAGACAACATGATACTCTACATGGAAAACCCAAAAGATTCCACCAAAAATCTGCTAAAACTGATCCAGGAATTCAGCAAAGTCGTAGGATATAAAATCAATGCACAGAAATTGGTTGCATTTCTATACACCAATAACAAAGCAACAGAAAGAGAAATCAAGGAATCGATCCCATTTACAACTGCACCAAAAACCATAAAATACCTAGGAATAAACCTAACCAAAGAGGTGAAAAATCTATACATTGAAAACTATAGAAAGTGTATGAAAGAAATCAAAGAAGACACAAAAAATGGAAAAATATTCCATGCTCATGGATTGGAAGAACAAATATTGTTAAAATGTTGATACTAAGCAAAGCAATCTACAGATTCAATACAATCTCTATCAAAATAACACCAGCATTCTTCACAAAGCTAGAACAAACAATCCTAAAATTTGTATGGAGCCAGAAAAGATCCCGAATAACCAAAGCAATCCTGAAAAAGAAAACCAAAGCTGGAGGCATCACAATTCCAGACTTCAAGCTGTATTACAAAGCTGTAATCATCAAGACAGTATGGTACTGACACAAAAACAGACACTTAGATCAATGGAACAGAATAGAGAACTCAGAAATTGACCCACAAACATATGGCCAACTAATCTTTGGCAAAGCAGGAAAGAATATCCAATGGAATGAAGACAGTCTCTTTAGCAAGTGGTGCTGGGAAAACTGGACAGAAACATGCACAAGAATGAACCTGGATCACCTTCTTACACCATATACAAAAGTCAACTCAAAATGGATGAAAGACTGAAATGTAAGACAGGAAGCCATAGAAATCTTAGAGGAGAAAGCAGGCAAAAACCTCTTTGACCTCGGCTGCCGCAACTTCTTACTCAACATGTCTCTGGAGGCAAGGGAAACGCAAAAATGAACTATTGGGACCTCACCGAGATAAAAAAACTTCTACACAGTGAAGGAAACAATCAGCAAAACTAAAAGGCAACCGACAGAATGGGAGAAGATATTTGCAAATGACATATCAGATAAAGGGTTAGTATCCAAAATCTATAAAGAACTTACCAAAGTCAACACCCAAAAAACAAATAGTCCAGTGAAGAAATGGGAAAAACACATGAATAGACATTTTCCAAAGAAGACACTCAGATGGCTAATGGACACATGAAAAAACGCTCCACATCACTCATCATCAGGGAAATACAAATCAAAACCACAGTGAGATACCACCTCACACCTGTCAGAATGGCTAAAATTAACAACTCAAGCAATGACAGATGTTGGTGAGGATGCGGAGAAAGAGGAACTCTCTTGCACTGCTAGTGGGAATGCAAACTGGTGCAGCCACTCTGGTAAACAGTATGTAGGTTCCTCAAAAAATTAAAAATAGAAATACCCTTCGACCCAACAATTGTACTACTAGGTATCTATCCAAAGGATGTGGGTGTACTGTTTTGAAGGGGCACATGCACCCTAATGTTTATAGCAGTGCTATTGACAATAGCCAAAGTATGGAAAGAGCCTAAATGTCTACCAACAGATGAATGGATAAAGAAGATGTGGTATACACACACACACACACACACACACACACACACAATGGAGTATTACTCAGCAATCAAGAAGAATGAAATCTTGCCATTTGCAATAATGTGGATGGAACTAGAGTGTATTATGCTTAGCAAAATTAATCAGAGAAAGACAAATATCATATGACTTCACTCATTTGTGGAATTTAAGATACAAAACAGATGAACATAAGGGAAGGGAAGCAAAAATAATATAAAAACAGGAAGGGGGGACAAAACATAAGAGACTCTTACATACAGAAAGCAAACTGAGGGTTGTTGGAGGCGTTGTGGGTTGGTGGATGGGCTAAATGGGCAAGGGGCATTAAGGAGGACACTTGTTGGGATGAGCACTGGGTGTTATATGTAGGGGATGAATCACTGGATTCTACTCCTGAAATCATTATTATACTATATGCTAACTAACTTGAATGTAAATTAAAAAAGAATAAATAATAAAAAAATTTCCTTTCTAAAAACAATGTTTATTTTTGAGAGAGAGAGAGAGAGAGAGTGAGAGAGAGTGCATGTGTGAGTTGGGGAGGGGCAAAGAGAGAGGGAGACAGAGAATCTCAAGCTCTGTCAGCACAGAGCCCGATGCGGGCCTCGAACTCACAAACTGGGAGATCATGACCTGAGCTGAAACCAAGAGTCAGATGCTTAATCTACTGAGCCACCCAGGTGCCGCAGTAGTAATTTCTTTGATACTGGCCATGGAAACATTTTTCTAGATATGTCTCTCTGCAAGGGAAACAAAAGCAAAATTAAACTATTGGGACTACATCAAAATAAAAAGCTTTTGCACAGTAAAGGAAACCATCAAGAAAACAAAATGACAACCCAAAGGGAGAAGATGTTTACAAATGATATATCTGACAAGGTGGTAATATCAAACATATAAAAAGAACTTCTACCACTCAACACCAAAACCACAAATAATCCAATTAAAATTGGGCAGAGGACCTAAACAGAAAATTTTCCAAAGACATCCAGATGGCCAACAGACACATGAAAAAGATGCTCAACATCACTGATCATTGGGAAATGCAAATTGAAACCATAATGAGATACCACTTTACACCTGTCAGAATGGCTAAAATAAAAAACACAAGAAATAACAGGGAGAAAAAGAAACTTTCCCACTATTGGGGGGAATGCAAAATGATGTAGCCATTGTGGAAAACTGTATGGAAGTTTCTAAAAAAATTAAAAATAGAAATACCATATAATCCAGTAATCCCACTACTGGGTGTTTACCCAAAGGATATGAAAACACTAATTCGAAAAGATACATGCACCTCTGTATTTACTGAAGCATTATTTACAATAGCCAAGATAGGGAAGCAACCCAAGTGTCCACCGATAGATGAATGGATAAAGAAGATGAGGTATATATACACAATGGACTATTATTCAGCCATAAAAACCATGAAATTTTGCCATTTGCAACAACATGGATAGATTTGGAGGGTATAATCCTAAGTGAAATAAGTCAGTCTGAGTAAGACAAATGTCACAGGATTTCGCTCACGTGTGGAATTTAAGAAACAAAACAAACGAACAAAGAAAGAAAGAAACACACAAACAACAGCAACATAAAAAAACCAGACTCTTAAATAAATATAGAGAACAAACTAGGGGCTATCAGAGGGGGAGGGAGTTGGGGGGGGGGTTGTTGAAATAGATAAAAGGGATTAAAGAGTACATTTATCTTCATGAGCACTGAGAAATGTATAGAATTGTTGAATCATATTGCATAACTGAAACTAATATAACACTATATGTTAGTTATACTTGAATAATAACTTGAAAAACAATATACTTGCTGTAATGCTGCAAGACAGCTTCAGAACAAGAAGCCTGTCCTCCCTCTGAACAAGATTGCTCCCCAAGTCTCTCACATATAGACTCTAAACTGCCACTTGATTACCAGTTTGGGGAAACATCAAGTTATATTCAAAATGTATATTTACAAATTACAAATGTATTAAATAACTTAATGGTCATATGTTTTACAAAGTAACATTGAAAGTTTTTTATATGTTCATTTAGATATAGTGTCTAAACGTGAATTTTCGAAAGAACTCATAAAGGGAAAGGTCAATACATAACTTTTGTACAAGAACCAATTAATCACAGTGAAATTAAAAACGGCAGGAAAAATATTTGTGTTGAGTGTTAGGGAAAGGGATTATTATGTATAAAATATAAAAGTTTATTCTAACATATATAAGTATCATAAATGCCCCCTTAATGGCAAATGACCTGAACAGAATGAAATGCTGATAGTGAGCAAGTGGGAAAATATTCAGGCCATAACAAAACTCAAACAACAAGATATATTTTTCCATCTATTAACTTGGCAAAGAAGATGTAACAGTAATACTGGCAGAGTGTGCAATAAATTGATGTGCTCATCCCTTTCTGACAGCTGATATAAAACAGGAACTTGAGGGTATATATTAAGAACCATAAAACTGTTCACACCCTTTGACCCAGTAATTTTCATTCATTGTAATTTAGGTGAAGGAGCTGATTGATGAGGAGGGCAATCCCTAGATGTGAGGCTCTTCATTGTGGCATTTTCTATAATAGCAGAGAGGCATTCACCTAAATGTCCAACAACAGAAAAAGTACAAACAGGTAAGTCGTAGTACATTAACTGGATGGAATATTCTGCAGTTAACAGAAAAAAATAGCTATGAAGAATATCAGATAGGTAAGGAGCTGTTCAAAATAGCATTTTGAAAAAACAAAATATCCAATTGTGTAGATGATTTGATTATAGCACTGTTAAATATGCCAGTATGTAGATAAGGACGATGAGGAAGAAAAGAAAAACAGATTGTGTTGGTTCCTTCTCTTTCTCTTCAAATCATGAAACTGGTAATTTTTCTTTCGGCATCGACACGCTCCTCTACCTGCATCGTTCCCTCTTTTATTCATTGCTCTGTCTTACCCACTTTTTGAACGAGCATGCTTTTCCCGGGTATCCACGTCACCTAGAAAGAAAATCAACAGATAAATTTATTCATTAATTATGGAGCCTTTATTTTGTATTCAGCAATGGGATACAATAATGGTTAAGATCTATTTCCCTCTGCTCATTGAGCTCACCGTTTACACACACATGGATAAAGAGATATTTGCTATATAGTACAGAAGTTCAAAAACTGATAGAAAAAAAAAAGGAAGCTAACTAGGAACCAGAATTCTTAGGAGTCAAATGTTTTATCTCTTCAATGGGATTTTTCATTTCAAAGGGCTCAAGGGATTTGCATTTTTAATTACTCCACTTTTCTCTGACAGCACACTTTCTTGCTCCTCCCCCAGAGACATAAAAATGCTCCTCTCTGGGGTACCTGGGTGGCTCTGTGGGTTGAGCATCCAATTTAGGCTCAGATGACGATCTTGCAGTTTCTGAGTTCAAGCCCCACATCAGGCTTGCTGCTGTCAGCACAGAAACCACTTGGATACTCTGTCCCCCTCTCTCTGCCTTCCCCTGCTCATGCTCTTGCTCTCAAATATAAAATATATATATATATATATATATATTCATCTCTCCTCCAAGGCAAAAATCGAGTTTTTACTTCCACACTCCTTCTCATTATTATTCCTATAACTCTCCTTCCTTTTAGTCATGATTCCATATGTGTTTCTAATTCCATGCACTCATCCATCCAGTAATGATTACTGACCATTAACCAGAGATGTACCTACCAGCTCTGGACTAGGTGGCCTGTGGGGCAGAGGTAAAAGCAGTAGAAGATTCCTGACCACTGGCTCCTTAGGGAACAAATGAGGCAGGATTTGACCCCATCTAGGGAGAGGTAGCCAGACCCGGGACCTCATGACACTCTGACCAAACTGCACAGTAGACCCTTGGGCAAGAAAATACAGCATGGAGGGTTTTTGAAAATCTGTTTTTTATCAACTTCTACCCCACCACTGTCATTTAGACAACCTCCTCTCAGGTCCCAAACCTTAAGACACATCTCTGCTATTTCTTTACCCTCTTCCCCTAGACTTACAACATCTTCATGAACTCTGATCTTCATGGTGATAACAGGAAATAAGGAGAAAAGGTGAGAACACCCATTTTACAGGTGAGGAAAATGAGACTTGCCTAAGGCCACATGACTATAAGTGGAAGAAGGATGGTAAATGAGAAAATCAATTGGTCTGGAAACTCATGAGATAAAAGTTATGGTCCTCTATTTGTAATAATCTTAATCCAGGCAGGTGGCCTTTCCTTCTTGGCCCATTGCTTCACCCAAGAAGCTGTGCTCTGTAGACATCCTTCCAGCTCTCCACTATGAAATGATAAAATCTTTCCATTCTCTTTCAGCCTCCTCCTGGAGGAAGAGAAAGCTTCCTAACCCTAAAACCCAGGCCACAAGCCAGACCAATTTAATCAGAGTCTGGTGGAGGTGATGGAACCTGAGTATCAGGATTTTGTAAAGTCCCAGGAGATTCCAATGAGGTTCAAGGTTGAGAGTCAGCCTATTAGAAGCTCCTGAGGGGCAGGCATGTAGGCCACCCAGATCTGCATTGCCCTGCCCCTCCCTCCTTATCTTCTATCACTGTCCCCCAGGTGACTCCTCCCGTCCTAGGGCTGATGCTGAAGATGAAGTCAAGCCACATCCCTTAACTGCTTTCCACAATATTTACTGTCCCCTCCTATTGACAGCCCTAATGGATTGTACAGATTAAATAATCCCTGTGATTTTGGGCTGCCCTGGGGCTGGTCTGTCAGACAATGGCAGAAGCCGCCATTGCTTGGTTCTAAGTGAATCATTTGCTGTAAATAGCCTCTTATCCAGAGTCAGGCTCTAATGGGACTCAGGAACAGAAATGAGCTGCCCATATGGCCGCTGCCCATATGAACTTGTGGTTGCAGCAGCCATAGCAACCATTGACTTCAGAGACACAGGCTTCAAGTCTTTCTTGTAACTAACCATTCCTGGTCAGGGAAGCACAGCCAAGAACCCTGCAGAAAATGTTGCAGGCTCCAGGGTGGAATTTTCAGTTAGGAAGGGCCCCAGGGCAGGTGATGGAGAGGTTCCCTCTTCCCGGTCTTCCTACAAACTTCTTCCTTCCCTCTTCTCACTCCCTCTCCCAGACACTTGCTCTGTCCTAGTCTCTCAAAATATTCCATATAGTCTTGCTCCCATTCAGTTTAAGAGAGAAGTTCTTACTCTTTTTTAAATGTGTTATTTATTTTTGAGAGAGACAGAGAGAGAAAGGGAAAGAGAGAGAGACACACAGAGACACAGAGAGAAAGTGGGGGAGGGGCAGAGAGAGAGGGAGACACAGAATCTGAAGCAGGCTCCAGGGTCTGAGCCGTTAGCACAGAGTCCCATGCAGGGCTCAAACCCATAAACTATGAGGTTATGACATGACTGAAGGCCAGCGCTTAACTGACTGAGCCACCCAGGTGCCCCATTACTTTTTCAAAGTCTAGCTCTGAGATCAGGTATTCCTCAGCCAGGGTAAGGGAGAACCTAAGATCAAGGTGCCTGATAGCAGCTTTCACGGGTGCCTTCCTGGGATCCAGAACCCTTGACTGAAGAGAATCATCTACCAGGGAACTTTTTCATGTTACTAAACATTTCTATCTAGAAGGATGTTCACAGGGTTATCTTATTTATCCATCCTTAAATTCATTTATTCAATGGAGATTTATTTTCACCATAAACAAAGTGAATCCCATGTTTCTTTTCCAAGTTGTATATAGCCCAGCAGCGGAGATAAATATGTGCACGTGGCCACTCACAGTATCTGCAGCTCAGATACCACAGCAATATCACTCTTCCCTTACCCAGTGTGTTTGAGTTCATGTTCATGAGACCGTATCAGCTGGAGTACACAAGGAAGATACTTCTGGGAGAAAAGAGTATTGGACTGTAGCCACTCCTCTGATGGAACCCCAAAAAACAGGATGGACTGGGCTGTCCTGGTCAAGGCCAAAGGACAGAAAAAACCAGGATGGTGTGTGAGCACCCAGGGGTGGACTGGGCCCCACGCACTAGGCCAGCAAAAGAAACGTTTCTGGGCACAGTGTACTACTGGAAACAGTAAAATCCTAAATTAGCAGCGTACGTGCACACTGGGGGAATCCAAGAAGAGGGTATGTGAGTAGAACTCAGAGGTGTTTTAGGAGCACCTTAAGATTGAATCTCAGAGCAGAAAAGCTCCCCTAAAATTGGGAACAAGACATCACTGGCTTCCCATTTCCTGGAACTGTGAGTTACAACTAAGGCAGGCCCACTCTGTTTTTATTTCTGTGCCATTTCACATACGGAAACTTTCCCCAAAATTTCCTTCTTCATCTTCTCTCTTAGATTTTAAGGCTCAGATTGAATGAGCCTTCAACTCTTTCCACTTCTCCCTCCAAAAGAAGGAATCCCTCTCTCTTCTGTATCTTAAAGCACTTGTTCATATCTCAAATAAAACACTATCAACACTTGTATCAGATTAAATCTGTATGATGTGCTATTTCCACATTGGACTATGTGTGATCCTGGTGGTTGTATTGTCACTTGCACCTAGCTTGCGCCTGGCATGTACCGGTAGATATTCAGTACATGTTGGATGAAATAAAATTATGTACCCAAGTCAAATCATTATGATGTACATCTGAAACTAATATAACATTGTATGTTAATTTTACTTCAATAAAAAAATAAAGAAAAATTATGTAACCTGATACTTTGTTAGAGGATATTATATATTAAATAGAAAAGTGGGTTTTCCTACTTAGGGCGATTACGAAGAGAAGGGGAAATGGATATCAAGGAGTCACCCTCTGGTCTTTTCACTATAGAGCTTATTGTCTTCAAGAGGCAAGTGGGATTTGCTGCCTTTAAGCAATGAGTGCTCTGTAATACAATCCCCGAGAAGAGTGCATCAGTTTTTGCTAGGGGTCCCCATAGGTATGAGGGTTCAAGAGCCCGGCAGGGCTGAGAGATAATTCCTCTGTACCTACCATTTGGGCTTGCAAACAGCTAAGGGCCTCCATTCTCCTCAATCCTCCTGCAAACATGCTGACAAATTCATAGTGTTTTGGTATTCGTTTTCTGGACTTGGCTACCAGTTCTGTCAGATTCTTTCCGTGGTGTGTTAATTAATGATGTCAGAGTCTTCTTCCAGATCAGTTTCCATCGGAGTCCACACCTTGGTCCCTACAGATGCTGAATCCCAAGCATTAAATGTGAGATTACTCATTTTATCTTAAAATTCTGGGAGAAGCTCATTTCAGTCCCCTACATAGTAAGAACCTTCCTTGTCTATCCTTCTTCTTGATGGAGAAGGTTAGATGAGTTTAAGGATCTGAAATCCTTTCACAAAATCGAAAATTCCACGCAGAAGACATTAGCATTATATATGCACTGCTAGAAAGCCAAGATTTCATGAACCCCAAATCAGGCAAGCCTCTTTGCTCCTCCCACTAGACTCCCCCTAAATGGGCACTGCTGCCAAGTCTGGATTTTTGTTTTTTAACTTTTTATCTTGAAATAAATTTAGTTTTACAAGAGTTACAGAGATAGTACACAGAGTTCCTATCTACCCTATCCCAGCTTGTTCTGACATTAACATGCTTCAAAACCACTATCCATTTATTAAAGTTAAGAAATAGGGGTGCCTGGGTGGCTCAGTTGGTTATGAAGAGGAGTCTGACTTCGGCTCACGTCATGATCTCGCAGTTCACGAGTTCGAGTCCCACAGTGGGCTCTGTGCTGACAGCTCAGAGTCTGGAGCCTGCTTCTGATTCTATGTCTTCCTCTCTCTCTGCCCTCTCCTGCTTGTGCTCTCTCTCTCTCAAAAATAAATAAAAACATTAAAATATTTTTAAATTAAATTAATAAAATATTGATATAATAAAATTAACTAAACTATAGCATTTACCCAAACTTTACTAGTTTTTCCACTAATATCCTTTTTTTCTGTTCTGGGATACCAGGTTGCATTCATCCATTTATTCATTCATTTACTTAAAAATTGAGATATAAATGACACATAATACAGTATAAGTTTAAGGTGTACAGCCCATTGGTTTGATCCATTTATATTGCAATATGATTGCCATTGCACTGTTAGCTAACACTTCTATCCTATTATATTATTATCATTCCTTCTAGTGGTGAGAACAATTAAGATTGAGTCTCTTGGTAAGTTTAATGTTAATAATACTATTTTGTTGTTTGTAACCTCTGTGCTGTGTATTAAGTCTCCAGGACTTATTTATCTACTAGTCTCAAGCATGTACCCTTAATCAATGTCTCTCCCATTCCTCTATTCCCCAGCCTTTGGCAACCACCATTCTACTTTTTTTTTTTATTTTATTTTATTTTATTTTATTTTATTTTATTTTATTTTATTTTATATTCCACATGAAAAGGATATCATACAGGATTTGTCTTTCTCTGTGTGACTTATCTCTCTTAGCACAACATCTTCAAGATCATTCCATGTTATCAAAAACTGCAGAATTTCCTTTTTTCTCACAGGTGCATAGTATTCTGCAGTATATATATACTGCAGTTTCTTTATCCATTCATCTCATTGATGGGAATCTAGGTTGTGTCCATATCTTGGCTATTGTAAACAGCACCACAATAAACATGGAAATGCATATATCTCTTCGATAACAGGTTTTCATTTTCTTACAGGTGTGTGGTGAAAGATGATTGTGGTCTTAATGCATTTATTTCCCTTATGATTAGTGATGTCGAGCACCTTCTCATATACACGTTGGCCATGTGAATGTCTTTTTTTTTTTTTTTTAATTTTTTTTTTCAACGTTTATTTATTTTTGGGACAGAGAGAGACAGAGCATGAACGGGGGAGGGGCAGAGAGAGAAGGAGACACAGAATCGGAAACAGGCTCCAGGCTCCGAGCCATCAGCCCAGAGCCTGACGCGGGGCTCGAACTCACGGACCGCGAGATCGTGACCTGGCTGAAGTCGGACGCTTAACCGACTGCGCCACCCAGGCGCCCCAATGAATGTCTTTTTTTAAAAAAGTGTCTATTTAATTCTCTGTCCATTTTTTAATTGCATTTTTTGTTGTTATTGCATTGTCTGAGTTCTTTGTGCATTTATTTTATTTTTTTAATTTATTTTTTTTGAGAGAGTGCAAGCAGGGGAAGGACAGAAAGAGGGGGACAGAGGATGCAGAGCAGGCTCTGTGGTGACAGTAGTGAGCCCAGTGTGGGGCTTGAACTCACAAACTGCAAGATTACGACCTGAACTGAAGTCGGATCCTCACCCAAATGAGCCACCCTGGCACCCTGGTACATTAACCCCTTATCTGATACATGACTTGTAAACATTGTCTCTCATTCTGTAGGGCCTTTTTGTTGTTGTTAATTGTTTTTTTTACAGTATAGAAGGTTTTTAATTTGATGCAATCCTATTTGTTGATTTTTGCTTTTGTTGTTTGTGCTTTGGTGACATACCTTGCCAAGACTAACGTTGAGGAGCTTCTTCCCTGTTTTTTCCTAGGAGTTTTATGACCAGGTCTTATGTTTAAGTCTTTTTTCCATTTGGAGTTAATGTTTGTTAGTGGTGTAAGAGAGGGGTCTAGTATCATTTTTCTGCATGTGGTTACCCAGTTTTCTCAACACCTTTTGTTCAAGAGACTATCTTTTCCCCATTGGATGTTCTTGGCTCCCTTATCAAATATTAGCTGACCATATATGCAGGGGTTTAATTATGAGCCCTGTATTCTGCTGCTGTTAGATGGAATGTTCTATAGATGTCTGTTAGGTCCATTTGGTCTAATGTTTGTTCAAGTCTATCTCTTCCTTGTTGATGATCTGCTTGGATGATCTATCCACTGTTGAAGCTGGGGTATTGAAGTCCTCTACTATTATTGTATTGTCTATTTCTCCTTTCATATCTATTAGTATTTGCTTAGTATATTTATATGCTCTGATTTTAGGTGTATATATTTTTATGATTGTTTTATCTTCTTAATGGACTGATCTGTTTATCATTATATAATGACCTTCCTTGTTGCTTGTTACCATTTTTGACTTAAGGTCTATTTTGTGTGATATCAGTATAGCTAACACTTCTTCCTTTTGGTTTTCATTTGCATGGAATACCTTTTTCCATCCCTTGACTTTGATTCTACATTTGTCCTTAAGGTCCAAGCAAGTCTCTTGTAGGCAGCCGATAGTTGTTGTTTTTTTAATTCATCATCTACTCTGTGCCTTTGGTTGCTGAATTTAATCCATATACATTTAGAGTAATTATTGATATTAAGGACTACCACCTAATGAATTAGTTTCTGGGTTTTTTTTTTATTTCCATTGTTGCTTTTTCTCTCTGTTTCTGCCCACCTTTGTAAAGTGGTTATTTTCCATGTTGGTATGGTCTGTTTCCCCCTTCTTTGTCTTTTGTGAATCTGCTCTAGGTTTTTGCTTTGTGTTTACCATGGGGCTTATGTAACACACCTTATATAGATAACACAGTTCATTTTAGGCTGATGGCAACTATTCTTTGGTCACCTATAAAGGGCCCAACCTTTACTTTTTCCCTTTTATATTACTGATGTCACAATTTACCTCTTTTTATGTTGTTTATTCATTAAAAATTTATAGCACTATAGTTATTTTTACTACTGTTTTCCTTTAAACTTTATACTACAGTTGAGTGGTTACAATACATTTTTATCTATATTAGTGTGCTGTGTACTTTCCTGTGTTTTCATGTTGATTACTATCTTCTCATTTCACCTTTGAGAACTCCTTTCAGCATTTCTTGCAATGCAGTGGTGATGAACTCTCTCAGCTTTTGTTTGTCTTGGAAAGCCTTTATTTCTCCTTCATATCTGAAGAATAACTTTGTCAGATAATATATTCTTGACTGGCAAATTTTATCCTTCTACACTTTGAATATGTCATTCCACTCTCTCTGCCTATAGAGTTTATGCTGAGCAATCCACTGATTGCCTAATGGGGGTTTCTTTGTAAGTTACATTGTTCCCTGCCCGCCCTCCCCCTTCCTCCAGCCCCCAGCTGCATTTAGGATTCTTTCTTTGATTTTTGACAGTTTCAGTATAATGTGTCTTGGAGGAGGTATTTTTTCATTATGATAATAGGGTGATTTATTAGCTTTCTGGACTTGATGTTCAAGCCTTTCCCCACATTTGGGAAACTGTCTGTTCTTTCTTTCAATAAATTCTCTTTCCCCATCTATCTCCCTCTGGAACCTCGGTTATTCTGATATTTGTCTTTTGATGGATTCCCATAGTTCTACATATAGGTTTTCCTTCCCTTTTAAAATCTCTGTTATTTCATTTTTTCACTGTGTTATTTCAAAATTCCTATCCTCCAAGGCACATATTTGTTCTACCATCTGGTCTGCCCTGCTACAGAGGCTCTCTATTGCATTCTTCATCTCATTCATTGACTTCTTCAGCTCCAGAATTTCTGTTTGGTGCTTTTCTATGATTTCAATCTTTTTGGAAAATAACTCATTTTGTTCATTTTATTCCTGATGTTATTGACTTGCCTTTCTCAGTTTTCCTACAACTCACTGAATCTTCACAACTGCTATTTAGGTTCCTTATCAATTATATCACAATATCCCATGCCTTTGAGCTCAGTTGCCAGAGACTTGTCATTTTCTTTTTGTGTTGACATATTTCCTTGATTTTTTCATATTCCTTATTTGAAGTAAAGGGGATCTGCTTAACTCTGTGCTCAATGCCTTCAGCAGATGGGGTATTACATTCTATGGCATTGGTATTATCTGGGTTTTTTCCTCTGTGCTTGTGAAGCTGAACCTGCTGCACTCTTTTTGCTCTGTTCTACAGCAGAATTTTTCAAATGTTTATTTGTTTATTTTTAAAATTTTATTTAAACCCAAGTTAGTTAACATATAGTGTAGTAATGATTTCAGGAGTAGAATTTAGTAATTCATCACTTACATATAACACCCAGCGCCCATCCCAACAGGTGCTTTCCTTAACGTCTATCACCCATTTAGCCCATCTCTCCACCCAACACCCCTCCAGCAACCCTCAGTTTACTCTCTGTATTTAAGAGTCTCTTATGGTTTGCCTCCCTCTCTGTTTTTTTTCCTTCCCTTCCCCTATGTTCATGTGTTGTGTTTCTTAAATTCTACATATGAGTGAAGTCATATGGTATTTGCCTTTCTTTGACTGACTTACTTTGCTTGGCATAATACATTCTAGTTCCATCCACATTGCAAAAGGCAAGATTTCATTCTTTCTGATTGCTGAGTAATATTCCATTGTAAATCCATTGTATAGACATATTGCTGGGTTACAGGGTAGCTCTATTTTTAATTTTTTGAGGAACCTCCATACTGTTCTCCAGCGTAGGAGCACCAGTTTGCATTCCCACCAGTAGTCTGGCAGAATTTTTAAGCTTCTTATGTTTTCTCTGGTTCTTAAAATTCACCAGGCTGGTTACTGGAAACTTCTTTTGTTGTCCAGAAGGTGGTGCTATTGCTCAAGTTTGTGTTTCTTCCCTGCCTGCCAACCACTATTTTCTGAGGGTGCTTTTTGTCTCTAGAGAGCTCTGGCAAGCACACCTGAAAGCATTAACAGGGCGCCTGCATCAGAGTGCCCAGAGGTGTGAATTTAGCGGTAGTGCATTGAGGGGTGCCTAGTAGCCTATCGGGGAGATCCTTGGTGGTGGTACTCCCAGAGGCTAGTGGATGGACTTCGTGTTGAGCACAATCCCTTCGAGGTGGTTTGAACTTCGTATCTGCCTCTTTCCCAATAACTCTCCTCCCTAAGTCTTAGAGCTCTCATTTTAGTACTCCCAGTGCTGACGGAGACAAAATGGGTTTTTCCAGCCACATTCTGCCCAGCTGGGGCAGCCAGGGACTCACTTGGCACTTTCCTTTTCCCTGTGGGCAGGTCACCATTGCCAGATAAATCAACTTTGTTCAGTGTTTCCTTAGGGAAGAGGAAAAGTGACAGGAAATTGTCTCTTACTGCCTCCATTGCAACCAAATTCATATTTTTTCTTTTCTTCTTTTTCCAACGGTATGCTTGAGTCTCCTTCACATAGTCTGGACTTCTATAAGTTGTCACTCAGGTGTGAGTGACTGTCCTGTCAGCACTTACCTGGTTTTTGACTGAGGGCAGCTAAGGGGGTCTAGGCACTTTCGCTGGCTCTACCTGTTCTGCAGCCTGTTATGGAGGCTTGTCTGTCTCTTACCAAGTGCACTGGTGGGTGAGATTCCTCCCAGGCCCCTTGGAGTAAGGTTCTCAGACCCAAAAGACCAATCAAGGCAAATCTGTTCATATATGGATGACTAATTCATTGATTAAAAAGGAGGATAAAGAGGAAAAATGGCTTAGGCCACCATATTGCTGACATTACTCCCATATTGCTTTTAGTTATTGCATCACCATGGTCTCCTCTGATTCTTTTAATGGATTCTTAGTCTTTCCTTGCTTTTTCATGACTTTGACATTTTTGAATGCCGTGATCATATATTTCTTAAACTGCCCCCGATTTAGGTTATCTGATGTTTTCTCAAGGTTACAGGTTATGGATCTTGGGAAAGAATATCCCAGATGAGAGGTGCCTATCTCATTGATCCAGTCAGGGAGTTCATGATGTCAAGATGTATTACTAGCAATGTTAATCTTGATTGATGAAGGCAGTGTCTGTCAGGTTTCTCCTGTACTAAAGTTTTTATTTTTCCCTTTCTCTACTCTGTTTGTTAGGTGATGGTCACTATGTCCACCCCACAGTTTGGATACTTGAGTGCTTCCTTACTTTCTGGCACTACAGTAAATATGTTCCAGACCCATCTTGTATTTTTCCTTCACCTGCCCTGGAATCAGCTAATTTCCCAAGGATTCTTGCTTTGTTTTATTGGGAATGTTATATAAACATTTACAGAGTGTGCTGGTTACAATGCTATGTGCTGGGGATGGAGAAGAAACCAAGAAAGGGATGGGGTTTTGCTCTCAAGGTGCTTCAGTCAGGTGTGACAAGCATTATAGAAAGGACGTGCATGGAGCTACAGGGCAGATAATAAGAGGATTTAAGCACCTTTGGGGTTAAAAAGCTTCCTAGAGAAAGTGGCACTAATGCTGAGGCTTTAAGGAAGAGCAAGAAATGAGGAAGAGAGGAAACCAAGATCTGGGTTTGTGCTACATCTTGTGATTGGCTTAAACCTCAAACAACTCATCTATTATCATTGTTTTGTGATTAATTCCCTAATCCCTTCCCTACTCCTAATCTTTTCCCTGAGCAAGATCCTACACTCTAATATCCCTTCATTCATTCATTCATCCATTCAACATTTTTTTTGAGAATAGAGGAAGAAAAAGCATTCTAGGTGGAAAGAACAGCCTATGGGAAGGCCAGGATATGAAAAAGAGCATGGTGCGTGCTCAAGGAACTGAAGGAAACTTATTACAACAAAAATGAGAGAGCAGGAGAAAGACTGGCAAGAAATGAGGCTAGAGACATGGGAATGCACCAGGTCCTGTAGCTCCTTAAAGTCATTTGAGGGTTTTGGACATTATTCCAAGGGCAATGGAGAGCATGGAAGGCTGTCGAGCCAGTGAGTGACCAGACTGGGTCACCTGGCTGCAGAGGGGAGGATGGGTTGACAGGGAGAAAGGCATCAACCTCTGTAAGGCTTAGTAAGGTTAGATTCCTTCCTGCCTCACAGGATTGGGGTGAGGATTAAACAAAGGAACACATATAAATTCCCTGGAAGGATGTTTGACACACGACAGGCAGTCAGGAAATCATTTAATTCAACAATTCTGATTCTCTTTCATCTGATCTCGCTTTTCTCTTTATTCCCCTGACTATATTTTGGTTAAGAAATTACCTTTTCAACTTTTTGCTCCAATTAAAATTGAATACCGTGCTAGCCAGTGAACAAATGTAAATAAGGCCTGGGTGCTTAAGACACAATTATAAGCAGCCATAACGTGATGGCATGAACCACATTAGTGACATAAGCCCAGACTGTTAGAGGGCAAAGACAGCATCCTTCAGCTCTCTGCCCTTAATGTCAGGCAAAATATGTGTCATGGAGGACTTCAGCACGGACTTTTCTACCAAATGAATGCATGCTCTGGGAGCTCAGAAGACAAAGCAGGAGCCTTGGATGCACTGTAAATCGAATCTCTTAGGATTTAGTATAAGCTCATTGAGGACAGTGGCTTACCTTCCTTATATTTGGTTGACATATGTTTGGGAGTATAGTTAGTATGTTTTCTGTTTTATTTCATGAAAATTGCTTCAAAGTCATTGTTAATCACATTTTTTTTTTAAATTTTTTAAATTTTTTTTTTTTTTTCTCAACGTTTATTTATTTTTGGGACAGAGAGAGACAGAGCATGAACGGGGGAGGGGCAGAGAGAGAGGGAGACACAGAATCGGAAACAGGTTCCAGGCTCCAAGCCATCAGCCCAGAGCCCGACGCGGGGCTTGAACTCACGGACCGCGAGATCGTGACCTGGCTGAAGTCGGACGCTTAACCGACTGCGCCACCCAGGCGCCCCAGTTAATCACATTTTTAAACAAAAAAAACTTTCCTATCATGAAGCACACTGTAACATGAAAACATCAAATCTATACTGAGATGCTTGTCTTGATAAAGTTAAGTTCCTAATTATCTATATCCATCTGAGTCACAGATGATGTGGGAGCAATTTCATTCTTTATTGCTCCCTTTTCCCACCACCTATCTGTACCCTGGTCACCTCACCTAACTCCTAGCTGATACGTGTCTAGAAAATCAGAGTGATTTTATCCTTAGCCCAAGTAACACACCAGTAGACTAGTGTGAGAATCCTGTAATGTCAGGTAAAGCAAACGACTGCGGGGGTCATAACTAACACGGTCCCCTCTATTAATGTGTGTAGTTTATGCTAATGTGTTTTATTTCTGAGGCCAATTGAAAAATGAGGTAAGTAATCATGTTGGCTGTGGGAACACTTAGCATTACTGTGGGAAATTAAAGCTGTTTTATTCTTGTATTTATGGTTCTTCAGATTCTTATGGTGGCATCAAACTTGGTCACATGGCTTACATTTTCTTCAAGAGTTTTACTGTTCCAGATGGAAGCCCTGGCTGCCTGTCCTTAAACTCACTGGAATCGGTGGCTCCGTCTGTGACAGCTGTTGTGCACCAACATGATCATCCAGGGAGGACAAACACACTTCAGATGCTTACTAGTGCCCCTCAGGTAAATAATACTGTTTTGAAAAAAAACTTGGGAAGTAATTCTGATATTTCATAATGAATCTGTACTCTTTAGCTGCATTTTGAAAGTATATTATAAGGCCTAAACTCAAAGTAAGAAATTTAAAAGTACAGGGAATGTAGAAAAGGACTATATGCTCCTATTTCCCAATTCTTAGTTCATAATATAATGGTATTATTGATTTTTAAAAAATTTTTTTTTATGTTTATTTATTTTTGAGACAGAGAGAGACAGAGCATGAATGGGGGAGGGTCAGAGAGAGGGAGACACAGAATCTGAAACGGGCTCCAGGCTCTGAGCTGTCAGCACAGAGCCCGACGCGGGGCTCGAACTCACGGACCGCGAGATCGTGACCTGAGCCGAAGTCGGCCGCTTAACGGACTGAGCCACCCAGGCACCCCGGTATTACTGATTTTTTAATCACAGATATCCGTATTTTCTTGTTTTTCCTGGGGTCTAACTCTGAATATGTTTTTACTAGAACCATAAGTGTACAGGTGTAATGCTTATGGCAGGTCCCCATTGTGGCTAAAATCTGTTGTGATTGCATGATCATCAACATTTCTTTAATGAATGAGAAGCAATTTATTTTGTTTTACCTTTTGCCTTCCATTTAGCACAACATCCATTTATTATTATTCTTTTTACTATTTTTGCATAGGAGATATTGTATCTTCACCAATGAGTCAATCTAGGAAGATGGAAAAACTTTTCTAAAATCACTTCAGCGTTACAGATGGGATTGAACCTAGATCGTTGTTCTTACCTTTTTACTGTTCATTAAAATCTGTGTCAAGCTTTGAGTCAAGAATTAGGTGTCGAGTTTATTGGTAGGAAAATACTTAGTCATGATTCGATCCAAGTGAGCTGTGACACTCTCCAAAAATATGTGTCCTTGGATCTTTCATGCCAGGGATGTGGGCTACATACAGATTTGCACATGAATATTACTATGTCTGTTCTGTGTAAGAGAATACTTACACTAATATAACAAAGCAAGATCTAAAGATACGGTATGGAGAAAACTAAAATATTCCTTCTCAATTATTCTACCAATTCAATTTCATGATTCTGTAATGCATTGATTAAATGTCATAATAAATAAGGAGTTAGGAGATAAAAGGAGGCACAGAAATTTTGTTAATATAAAATGAATTACAGAATGCTTCCAGAAAGAAGCTGATCTTGATCAGTGAGGTGAAGGAACGGGAAGATCTATTGTGAAGACGGACAGTTTAAAGTCAGAGTGCATCAGAATCGTCTGAGGAGGATAGTAACTATTCAATGCTCAGGTCTGAACACTGGAGATTCGGATTCAGTTGGCATAGGGTAGGGCCTGGGAATGCATGTCTTTATCAATGCATGGATGATGCTAGTGTCATAAGCCTTCAGACTTTTTTTGTTTTTGTGTGTTTTGTTTTGTTTTGTTTTGTTTGAAGACAAAAGGTTTAGGATGCAGTCAAAAGTTTTTTTTTTTAATTTAAATTTCAATCTTTAGCGTTTTAAAAAAGTTTTGATGTCATTCTCTCGTATCATCAGGTTTTCTTTCTAGCTTTCTTTTGTGGGAGTATGTACAAGGGAATGTCTGTTCTTTAATAGAAGCCAAGATTCTGATCCATTTTTGCTGCTATCATATTAAGTTATTCTTGTATCTCTTGTGCTGAATCAGATGAAAGTCTATTTTCTTGTTTCCTTTGAATTAAAAATGGAATAAAACTCTTAGAGTATATGATTATGGGCTACTAGCTATGTTAGTAGTTAAATTTCCTTTAAATCTCAAAGTTTATTGCCAGTGAATTATACTAGTAGTGTTTGGCTGCACCTTCTTTTTTAGTACAGAAATGACTGCCTTCTAGAATCATCTTTCTTTCTTTCAATGTTTGCTACAACTTTGAAAATTGGATAAATACTCCAGTGACTTACCAAAAGGGTCTCTCCAAGTAGTGAATTATTATTATTTGGCATTCATCAGTATTTCCTAAATGCATCTAGAAGTCTCTTAGCCCCTTCCTTCTCTAATCAAAAAGTGCACTGAGGATGTTTCCCTACAGCTGTTTGAGGATTTTTATATTGGGCCTCAATCTCAGGAGGAAATTCATTAATTCAATAGTTTTTTGAGCATCTACTATATTCTAGGCCCTAGATAAACAAAGGCAAACAAAACAGACACCATTCCTGCTCTAATGGTGTTTACAGTTTGATGTGAAAGAAAACGGATCATTATATAATCTGGTAGAATAATTTTATCAGGCAGTGTTCCACCAGAGAAATAGAAGCAGAAGAGATATATATCTGAAAATGTGTATATGTCTGTATATGTACATATGTAAATATGTATTTATGTGTATATACATATACATATATTTCAAGAGAGAAATTGAGGAATTTAGTGCAAAGAATTGGCATATGAAAATGTGGGGCTGGCTAGTCAAGTTCAAATTTCCTAGGGTAGGCAGTTAGCAGAGAAAGGCTGGAATCTCTCAAGCAGGAGGTGACAATGCATTTCACAGATGGAATTTCTTATGCCACAGGAAAGTTTTGTTTCTGCTCTTAAGGCCTTTCAACTACTTGGAACAGACCCACCATGACTGTGGGAGATAATCTTTACATAAGGTCAACTGACTAGATGCTAACCCCATCTATAAACTACCTTTATAGTAATACGTCAATTAAAGTTTGATTGAATAACTCAGCACTATAACCTAGCCAAGGTGCACATAAAACAGTATCACAGCAATGACTGGAAAATGCTATGTCAGAGAAAGTATAAAATACCAAGGACAGACACAACAGGAACATTTATCTTAGGCTAAAGGGGAATCAGATGTTTTCCTGAAAGATGACAATTAGGGTAAGACCTGAGAAATGAGTAGGAACTAGTTAGATAAAGAAGTAGATAGAGAATATTCTAGGATGTGGGAAGTGTAAGCAAATACCCAGAGATCACAGAGTAAGAACTAGGGATGTAATATTCTTTTATCACATTTTTTTCTCTTTCTTTTCTCAGAATACCTATGAGGTGATGGTTGTTCTCTAACAGGAGCCACAATTTGATTCTTTTTTTGGTAGTTATTATATTAACTTGTAAATGTCCTTAGTGCTGAATCGGTTGAAAGTCCCCATTTTCATGTTTTAATTAGTATTTCTAATAACTAGTGAGATAAAGCACCTTTTCATATATTTAGTTGACATTCAGGTTTTCTTCTCTATAGATTGGCTGTTTGTAACCTTTGAACATTTTCTATTGGGTGAATTTCTTTTCATTATGTATGATTTGGATATTACTAGAAATCTTTTGTCTCTATATGCATTTCAGATATAGTCCCCCAGAGAACATCAGTCCAAACCAAAAGGAGGAGCTGTGTAGACTACAGTTTGTAAGTGAGTGCAAGGGGACCTCATTAAGTCAGAGAGTACTGGGGCGATCCTGATTTTGGACCCTATCACTTCTCGGACAGAATCCTCATATTGAGCAGGAACAATAGGGGCAAAGAAAGTAAAGGGGACAGCACAGTTCACAAAGTACAGTATTTTTAAACAATTCAAATAAGTGCCAGAAGAGGGAGCTCTAGAATCTTGAAGCCAGGAAAATTACACTGGCTCCCTTCTAGTACAAATAACTGGTCTCACTGAAATATGAGCAATAGGAAAGAAAAGCAGTCAAACTCATCAAAGATTATCAGTGGGAATCAGGACAAATAAAAAAGGGGTACCTGACTGGCTCAGTTGGTAGAGTGTGCACCCTCTTGATCTCAGGGCTGAGTGCAAGCCCCACATTGGGGGTAGAGATTACTTAAAAACAAAATCTTAAAAAAAACTATTATCAGAAAAAAGGAAAATTAGAAGCAGAATAACATTCTTTCAAGCAAACATACCAGAAAGACAGGATAAAGTGAATGAAAACTGTATTCTAATATTTTAAATAAACAAGCTAAAGGAAATTAAGAAAATAATAGCAGTTATAAAAGAACAGCTTAAATTGGAATCAAAATAAATTGGAATCAAAAATTATCAGAGAAAAGAAAACATGAAGATTTGAAATGGAGCTTAGAAAACCAAGGAAAGTGTTAGAAATAAAAGAAACAACATCATAGAAATGGAAACTAAACTAGAAGCAATATATTAACTAATAAATACCATGGGCATTGCATAAAGAGAAACAGAAGATAGAAAGGAGGAAAATTTTAAATTAAAAGTATGAAAGAAGTGAAAAAGGATTTCGGAGAAAGTGACACAGAACCTCAGCAAAGTGTCTGTGTGTGTGTGTGCGTGTGTGTGTGTGCATTTGCGCGTAAATTCCTGAGAAGAAAACCAAAGCTACTGAACAGAACAGACTGAATGCTACAAAATAATCATTGAAGAGAACCATTGTGAAATAAAAGGCAACTTGAAGTCACATATTGAAAGAAGACGCTGCATACTCTGGAAAATCAACTCAGAGTGCCTGACTTGACTTTATTCTGGTAAAATAACTGGAACTGAAGAAAAAGAAAAATGAATTAAAAATAAAGATTCAATAACAAAAATTTTAAGAGTCCCTTTCAGCTAGCTATGAAACAAACATGCTTCAGGATTCATCCTGAGGGGTAACAGCAGGTGAATGTGTCATGGCCTCCGGCCAGTTCTTGGGCAGCTGTGGCCCTAGCCCTGGGTGCCCACCCCACAATGCTCTTCCCGCACTGAGTGAGGCAGTCAGCACTCATTTGGGCCCTTTGTACATTCCAGTATGTGCACTTATGAGTGTGTTTTATCAGAATGAAGGAGACTGAGGGTCTGAGATGGGACAGCCTAATTCATAATCTCAGAGGTAAAATTATACAGGAGAATATACTGCATTCCTAAGCAGTAAGAAATGAAAGGTTAAATGAGGGCTTTGCCTTCTACTGGATAATCATAACCATAAAGTACCTGCAGGCCAAATGTAAAATTTGTAGAAATCATTTATGTGTTAATACCTGAAGAGCTCTCCCAATGCTAAGAGAAAAAATAATTTCTCTTACTGATAAAGTTCCATTATTAGACATTCATTCTTTGGTTTAAGTCTTAGCTTTGGCACACTGGAAATATTCAAAGCACTTGGATGTTAAGATAGAAATGGTATCAGCACACTCAGGATCCCTTCAACCCTCCTAGTTATTTGGAAAACTAAGTCATAACTGTTCCCACACTTTTTTAAAGCTGCTGTCTAAAGGCAAATTTTGCCCAGTTAGATGTCTTATGTGCAATTGGAAGGCAGAAATACAAACATTATTTAAATTTTTAAAAAATGATTATTTATTTTTGAGACAGAGAGACAGAATGTGAGCAGGAGAGGAGGAGAGAGAGGGAGACACAGAATCTGAAGCAGGCTCCCGGCTCTGAGCTGTCAGCACAGAGTCGGACACGGGGCTTGAACTCATGATCTGTGAGATCATGACCTGAACCGAAGTCGGACACTCAACCGAGCCACCCAGGCGCCCCACAAACATAATTTTTAATACTTTAGTTCCCTGTGTGAAATTCCATTCTATTTAAAATACCTACAGGAGCTTTTATTTCTACAACTGACCAGGGACTGTCACAGATGTGAATAAGAATGCCTACTGGGAGAATGGATGAAGCAATGTGAAGGAATATAATTTCTCACGAACATAGGGAGAAAACAAGACTCACAAGAAAACAAGTCCCATTAATATTTGACTGAAAGATGGCTTCTTTAACACTTGGCTCTTCTGGAGGTGCCTGTGTGGCTCACTTGGTTAAGCGTCCAACTCTTGATTTCAGCTCAGGTCATGATGTCATTGTTTGTGAGATCAAGCCCAGAGTCGACTCTGTGCTGACAGTGTGGAGCATGCTTGGAATTCTCTCTCCCTCTCTCTCTCTCCCTCAAAATAAATAAACATTAAAAAACCAACTGGTTTTTCTGGAAGAACTTATTAGGAAATTAGGCTAGACTTCTCTGCAAAAATAAAATAATAATCATCAGTGTCTTTCAACTAAACTCCAAGTAAATCTCATTGCCATCACACAACGTCCTTATTTGTTACTTGTCCTTATTTGTTATTTGTTCTAAATTTTTTTAAAAGTTTATTTATTTATTTTGAGAGAGAGAGAGAGAGAGACAGAGAGAACGAGCACTGGGTAGGGGCAGAGAGAGAGAGAGAGGGGGAGAGAGGTAATCCCAAGAAGGCTCCTCCCTGTGAGTGTTAAGCTTGATGCAGCGCTGGAACTCATGACCCATGAGATCATGACATGAGCTGAAATCAGGAGTTGGACGCTTAACTGACAGAGCTGCCCAGGCACCTCTATTCTTCTATATCTACCTCCTTCATCCCTCTCCCCATTTTAATAAGTTAAAATGTAAGGCTGGAATGAGCCTCACAGCCATTTTAGCTCTATGTTACTACTTTCTAAACATATAAAGAGGCTAAATCAGTAGAACGACTTTCCTAATATGATCTATACTTGATCTACTGACTAGATATGATCTACTTTTACCCCACACCTAGTAGGACTTCAGAGAATAAAAATAAAATGGAAGAGGGCTAATCTAAACATTTAATGCTAAACATACATGACAGAAGTAGGAATAAATTTTCTCAACAACCTCTCCCTATTCTGCCTCATCTCCTTCAGGAACCTGGTATCCCTATTCCTACAAAACAAAACAAAACAAAACAAAACAAAACAAAACAAAACAAAAGACAAAAACAGAAAGGATTTCATGGCAGTATTTTGGCCAGTGAAAACTCCTGAAGTTGTAAGGCAAAAAACAAAACAAACAAACAAAAGCAAGTAATTCCTAGGTATGCCACAGGTAAAGCAATGAAAGGGAGAAACCACTCTAGCCCACGATCTCTACTCATCCCTTGGGGAGCCTAGTCATCCCACTATTTTTCACATTTTCATTTTAACTGGAAATTTCCGTAGATGGTGCTTATTGGTACTGAAGAGAAGTTTCGCATTGATTGCTTACATGTGTTTAACTACTGCTTAATGGGGTGCTGAGGACAACTGGCCTAGGGCTGAGGGGCTTCCAAAGGGCTTTTATGGTCTTCTGGGTCCTTGATGCCAAAAGCTGACTCAGTATTAGAGAAGTCAATACAAGATCTAATATCTGAAAGTTGATTGATCGCACAGCAGCTACAAGGATATTTGCCTGGAAATAGAAACACAATTTCTATTCATGTACTTGGAGGCCAATTATCCAGGGACACACTCCTCACAAGAATTGCGGATTCTTGAGCCCTTCCCATGGATTTCTGGATTCCCATGGATTTCTGAGCCCTTCCCATGTCATGAACTTGGTCTTTGCCATGACTGTGCCTCATGAAAGAAACTACAAAAACACCCACTCATCAGGTGTCCCTTGCCTGCAGACTTCCCTTAAACCAGACAAAGCTGAGAAGAGACCAAGAATATCACCTCTGGATAACTAATACAGATGTCACAACAATTCATTACTTTGACCATGACTAAGCCCTCACTCAATGCCTATAGACTCTTCATTCACATATAACTCTAACCTGTTTGGCTGTTTCCTGTTTGTTTTCCAAGCTGTTGTTTTAAAAGACCCATGAAGGAGGGTTTTGGGAATATGGCTATGCAGGAAGTACCAGATATCTGGCTCCCCACCTACCCAATTGCACTTGTAAACCTGTCTAAGGTAGTTACTTTGGAACTCTGGAAACTGTTGAAGGCTTGCAACTTCCAAGGGAAGACTTGACTGAAAACCGCAGTAAATTCTGGCCAATTCCAGTGCTTAGCACCATAATGGCTACCAATCCCCCACTCCTAGCCACGAAGCAATCAGCTGTTTGTGTGTTTTTGGAGCAGCTTGCAAACAGCTTGTGGGAGCCAGGGTGGACAAAAAAGACCCTGTCCTCCAAATATCAGGCGTCTGTCCTCTGATTGATGATTTCTGTTTTTATCACAGAGGTTCAGATAAGGAGGAGGTCTGGGGCTTTGTTGTTGCACCTCCTTCCATTGTTGTAAGCCCCTCCCCTTTGCCGAAAGTGACTACTAGGGGACTTAAAGGGCCAGAACCCATTTTCTTCCTCATTCATTTTTCTCTTTCTCATGGGGAAAAAAACTTATCAAACACCAGGACATTCAAAAACAACTGCATTTATAGGGGAAATTAGAAGGTGACCATGTACGTAAAGGAAAAGGCTCTTAGAAGACCTTATGTTTACACCTCAGATTGATCCACAGCATAGCAATAGCCTATAAGAACAGTAACGACCAAAACAAATATTGTTTAAAGAACCCCAGCAAACCCTAAGGAAGGAGGAGAATCTGATTTTTCAGAGTTATCAAAACATTAGATTCAAATTCCAATGTTACAAAAGAACAAAAAAAAAAACCCCAGGAGACATACAAAGAAACAGAAAAGTATGGTCCATTTCAAGGAAAAAAATTAAATAAATAGAAATTCTCCAAGAAAAATATTTGAATGACAGATATAGTAGTCAGAGATTTAAAACCACTATCTTAAATATGCTCAAAAAACATGAAAGGAATATGTGGGAAAAGATAAGAAAATGATGTGTAAGCAAAATGGAAATACCAATAAAGAGAAAACCTAAAAAGAAACAAACAAAAAAAGTGATTCTGGAACTGAGAAGTATAATAATTGAAATGAAAAATTTGCTAGTGTGATAGAAAGATTTGATCAGACAGAAGAAAACAAAATCAGTGAAGTTGAAAATAAGACAATGGAAATTATTAATCTGAGAAACAGAGCCTAAAGGACCTGCTGGAAACCATCAAATGGACCAACATATACATTTTGGGAATCCAAGAAGAAGAAAGAGAAAAAAGGGCAGAGAGAATATTGGAAGAAATAATAGCCAAAGCCACCTAAATTTGATGAAAGACATAAATATAAATAGCTAAGAAATTTGGCAAATCCAAGCAAGGTGAACTCAAAGAAACCTATACCTAACACATCATAATCAAACTTTAAAAAGCCAAAGACCAGGAAGAATCTAGAAAGTAACAAGAGAGAAGCAAATTACTGTAAACAAGGAATCCTGGATAAGATAGCATATTTCTTATCAGAAGGCAGTTGGGCAATATACAAAAAATAATAAAAGAAAACAATTGTCAATCAAGAATCCTACATCTGGGGCACCTGGGTGGCTCAGTCGGTTAAGAGTTTGACTTCGGCTCAGGTCATGATCTCGTGGTTTGTGAGTTCGAGCCCTGAGTTGGGCTCTGTGCTGACAGCTCAGAGCCTGGAGCCTGCTTCAGATTGTGTCTCCCTCGCTCTCTGCCCCTCCCCCACTCACACTCTGTCTCTCTCTCCTTCAAAAATAAACATTAAAAAAAAATGAAAAAAAATCCTATTTCTGGAAAAACTCTTGTTAAAAAATAAGGTTTATATTAAGACATTCCTAGATACACAAAAGCTGAGGGAATCTGTTACCACTAGATCTGCCTGATAAGAAAAGGTCAAGGATTTCCAACAAGGTGAAATACAAGGACACCAGACAGTCTAGAAAGTACAAGGAGAAATAAGATCTCAATGAAGATAAATACATGAGCAATTCTAAAAGCTAGTTTTATTATAACAGTGGTTTGTAATGGACTTTTTGTTTGCTATATATTGTGAGATTAATAAATTAAAAATGATTAGTCTAAAAGCTAATAAATTTGGTTTGTAATTCCCTATTTTATTTTCTATATAATTTAAGAGAATAATGCATTTAAAAGAATTATTGGTTCATATTTTGGGATGCTCAGTGTATAAAGATAAAATTTTGTGACAGCAACAACTGCAAGAGGTGGGGTGGAAATGTAAAGGAGCTGAGTTTTGGTATGTTATTGGTTTAACTGGTATGAATTCAAATTAGGGTATTACAACTTTAGGATATTAAATATAATTCCTACAGTAATCACAGAGAAAATAGCTACAGAATAAAAAAAAGAAAATGAGAAAGGTATTTAAATATACATAACAAAAATCAACTACACACAAAAGAAGACAGTAATGCAGGAAATGAGGGAAAGAAAAGCTATAAGGCATATAGAAAACAAATAGCAAAATGACAGATGTAAGTCTGTTCTTATCATACTTATATATTAAATGTAAATGAACTGAAAAGCTGAGATTAGCAGAATGGATAAAAACATATGATTAATCGATATGCTAGCTATAAGGACTCACTTAATTTTTTTTAATTTAAATTTTTTTAAAATATTAAAATTCTTTAAATGTTTATTTATTTTTGAGAAAGAGAGAGAGAGAGAGAGAAAGAGAGAGAGCGAGCGAGCATGAGTCAGGGAGGGGCAGAAAGAGAGTGAGACAGAGAATCCAAAGCAGGCTCTAGGCTCTGAACTGTCAGCACAGAGTCCAATGTTGGGATCGAACTCATGAACTGTGAGATCATGACCTGAGCCAAAGTCAGAGGCTTACCTGACTGAGCCACCCAGGTGCCCCCAGGAGATTCACTTTAGACCAAAGACACAAATGTGTTAAAAGTGAAAGGACAGAAAAAGATATTCCATGCAAATACTAACCAAGAGGGAGCAGGGGTGGGTACGCTATTATCAGATAAAGTAGACTTTAAAGTTAAAAAGTTATCAGACAAAGAAAGACATTATATGGTAATAAAAGGCTTAGTGCAGCAAGAAGATATAATAATTATTTATACACATAATAATAGACTTGCAAAATATAGAAGCAAAACCTGACAGAATTAATGGTAGAAATAGACAGTTCCATGATAATTGTTGGAACTTCAATTCCCCACTGAGAAGAATGGATAGAAAACCGGACAAAACATAAGTAAGGAAATAGAGAATTTAACAATATAATAAACCAGCCTGATCTAACAAACATCTACAGCACATTCTATGCAAGAACAACCACATAGACATTCTTCTCAAGTGTACATGCAACATTTTCCAGGATAGACCGTATATTAGGCCACCAATTAAGTCTCAATAGATTTTAAAAGACAGATCTAATAAAAAGCATCTTCTTCAGTTCAAACAGGATGAAGTTAGAAATCAGTAACAGCAAGAAAATTGGGAAAATTCAGAATGTGTACAAATTAAACACATTTTTAAACAACCAATAAATTAAAAAAGAAATCACAAGGAAAATTAGAAAATACTTACACATGAACGAAATTGAAAACTCAACATACTGAAGCTTATGGTATGTAGTATTAAGGAGGTGTTAAGGGGAAATTTATAGTCTTAAATGCTTATATTAAAAATCAGGAAGAGGGCACCTGGGTGGCTCAGTTGGTTGAGTGTCCAACTTCAGCTCAGGTCATGATCTCACAGTTAGTGGGTTTGAGCCCTGTGTCAGGCTCTGTGCTGTCAGTGTGGAGCCTGCTTGGGATTCTCTTTCTTTCTCTCTCTGTCCCTACCCTACTCACCCCCCCCCCCAATAAATAAATAAGTAAATAAAATAAAAATCAAGAAGGACCTCAAATCAACAACCTACCTTTACAATGTAAGAAACTAGAAAAAGAAGAACAAGGTAAACTCAAAGTTAGCAGAAGGAAGAATACATGTTAGAGCAGAGATAAGTGACATGGAGGATATACACAATAGAGAAAATAAATGAGACCAAAACTGGCTCTACTAAAACATCAACAGAATTGACAATGTTTTAGGTAGATGGACTACAACAACAACTATAACAACAACAAGCCTCAAATTCCTAAAGTAGGAACATAAGTGGGGATATTACTACAAATTCTGGATACATAAAAAAGGACAATAAGGGAGTACTATGAATAATTATACACTAACAAATTGAATAACCAGTGGTGAAATGGACAATTCCTGGAAATACAAAGCCTACTAACACTAAATCATGAAAACATAGAAAATTTGAATATATCTACAATAGTAAGAGTTTGAATCAGTAATCAAAAATCTCCCCCAAAGAAAAACCCTGTATCTGACTGTTTCACTGGTGAATATGACCAAACAATTAAAGGAAACAAAAACCAATCTCTATCAAAATTTTTCCAGAAAATTGAAGAGGAAGGACCCTGATACCAAAGCCAGGCAAAGATACTACAAAAAACAAAAAACAAAAACAAGACAAAAACAAAATAAAACACATAACATAAAACAAACAAAAAACAAAACAAAACAAAAAACCCACTATAGGCCAATATCCCTTTAATGTCCCACTTATATCAATGAGTATATAAACCACACAGAAAATCAGTAAGGAAACATAGGCCTTAAGTAACATGGACCAAATGGATTTGACAGATATATACAGAACATTCCATGTGAAAGCAACAGAAGCAATGGAATACACATTCTTCTCAAGTGCACATGGAACATTCTCTAGGATGAGTCCTATGTTAGGCCACAGTATAAGTCTTAACAAATGTAAGAAGATTCTAACCATAATTCTAATCATATCAGCATCTTTTCTGAACACAACGGTATAAAATGAGAAATCAATTACCAGAAGAAAACTGAAATATTCACAAATATGTGGAGGTTAAACAACATGCTACTGAACAACCAATGGGTCAAAGGCAAAAATCCAAAGAGAAATCATAAAATACATTAATACAAATGAATATCACAATACAACATATCAAAATGTATGGGATGCAGCAAAAGCAGTTCTAAGAAGGAAGGTCATAGTGATAAATGCCTGAATCAAGAAACAAGAAAAACTCAAGTAAACTGTCATTACACCTCATGAAACTAGAAAAAGAACAAACAAAGCCCAAAGTTAGTAGAAGGAAGGACATAGCAGAGATCAGAGTAGAAATAAATAAAAGAGGGCCTAAAAACAAAACAAAACAAAACAAAAAACAAGTAAAAAGATGAATAAAACTAAGAGCAGGTTCTTTGAAAAGACAAACAAAATCAACAAACTTGTAGCTAGATCCACCAAGGAGAAAGAGAACTCAAGTAAATAAAATCTGAAATGAAACTGATGATATTACAACTGATATCACAGAAATACAAAGGACCGTAGGGAGACTACCATGAACAATTTTATACCAAAATAGGACAACCTAGAAGAAATGGACAAATTCCTAGAAAATTACAACCTACGAAGACTGAATGAGGAAGAAGCAGAAAATCTGAACAGATTAATTGGTGAAAAGGAGATTGGATCAATAATCGAAAATCTCCCAACAAACAGAAGCCCAGGACTAGACAGCTACACTGGCAATTGCATTCTACCAAATATTCAAAAAATAATCAACACCAGTCCATCTCAAACTTTTCCAAAAAAATTGAAGCTGAGGGAATACTTCCAAACTCACTTTATGAGGTCTAGTTTTACCCGGATACCAAAACCAGAGAAGGGCACTACAAGAAAAAAAAAATTACAGGCCAATATTCCTGATGAACATAGATGTAAAAATGCTCAATGAAGTATTAGCAAGCCAAATTCAACAATACATTAAAAGAATCACATATCATGATCAAGTAAGCTTTATTCCAGAGATGCAAGGATGGTTCAGCAAATCAATCGCTTTGATATACCACATTAACAAAACGAAAGATAAAGATAATATGATCAGCCTAATATATGAAGAAAAATCATTTGACAAAATTCAACATCAATTTATGATAAAAACTCTCAACCAAGTGGGTACAGAGGGAATATTTCTCTAAATAATAAAGGCCATATATGACAAGACCATAGCTAACGTTATACTCAATGGTGAGAAGCTAAAAGTTTTTCCTCTAAGAGTAGGATGCCCACTCTTACCACTTTTATTCAACATAGTATTGGAAGTTCTAGCCAGAGCACTCAGACAACAAAAATAAATAAAAAGCATCTATATTGGAAAGAAAAAACTAAAACTGACTATCTGCAGGTGACTGGATATTATTAAATATAGAAAATGCTAAGGACTCCACCAAAAATTTTTTAGAACTAATAAATGAATTCAGTAAAGTTGCTGGATGCAAAATCTATTGACAAAAATCTGTTGCACTTCTCTACACTAATAACAGTAATAATTTCTCAAAAAGAGAAATTAATAAAACAATGTTTACAATTGCATCCAAAAGAATAAAACACTTAGGAGCAAATTTAACCAAGAAGGTGAAAGATCTGTACTCTAAAAACTATAGGATGCTAATGAAATAAATTGAAGAAGGTACAAATAAATAGAAACATACTCCATGCCTATGGCCTGGAAAAATTAATATTGTTAAAATGTCCATATTACCCAAAGGAAGCTGTGGATTATATGCAATTCTTATCAAAATTCCAGTGTCATTTTTCCACAGAAATAGAACAAACAATTCTAAAATGTGTATGGAACCATGAAAGACTCCAAATAGCCGAAGTAATTTTGAGCAAGAACAAAACTGGAGGCATCATGTTCCCTGATATCCAACTATGCCACAAAGCTATAGTAATGAAAACACTAAGGTATTGGTATCAAAACAGACACATAGATCAATGGAACAGAATAGAAAGCTCAGAAATAAATCCATGCATATATGTTCAATTAGTTTATGACTAAGCCAAAAATATACAATGGAGAAAGTATGGTCTCTTTAATAAATATTGTTAGAAAAACTGGCTGTTTACATGCAGAAGAATGAAACTGGACCACTGTCTTATACCCTACACAAAAATTAACTCAAAATGGGAATACTTGAATGTAATGCCTGGAAACCATAACACTTCTAGAAGAAAATACAGGCAGTAGTAGACTCCTTGACATCAGTCTTGGTGATTACTTTTTGGATCCAATACCAAAAGCACAGGCAACAAAAGCAAAAATCAGTGTGCGACTATATCAAAATAAAAAGCATCTGCACAGCACAGGACACTATCTCCAAAATGTTAAGGAAGCCTACTGAATGGGAGAAAATATTTGAAAATCATATATCTGATAAGGGGCTAATATCTAAAATATATAAAGAACTCATACAACACATAAAAGAACAATTTGATTAAAAAATAGGCAGAAGATCTGAATAGACATTTTCCTAAAGAAGACATACAGATGACCAACAGGTACATAAAAGAGGTTCAATATCACTCATCATCAGAAAAATGCAAATCAAAACCCTAAGGAGATATCACCTCAAACTAATCAGAATGTCTAGTATCAAAAAGGCAGGAAATAACAAGTGTTGGTGAAGATGTGGAGAAAGGGAATCCCTGTGCACTGTGGTGGGAATGTAAATTTGTGCAGCCACTATGGGAAATAGTATAGAGGTTCTTCAAAAAATTAAAAATAGAAATACTGTATGATCCAGTAATTCCACTTCTGAGTACAAAGGAAATGAAAACACTAGCTTGAAAAGATATTTACATCCCTATGTTTATTACAGCATAGCCAATAAGTATATGGAAACAACTTTAATGTCTATTGATCAATGAATGAATAAGGTAAAAATGGCATGTATATTTGCATATGTATATATATGCATATTTATATATATTTCAATCATAAAATGAAATGAAATACTGCCATCTGTGACAATATGGAAGATTCTTGTGGTCATTATGCTAAGTGAAATAAGACAGCTCATAGATACAGAGAACATATTGGTGGGTGCCAGAAATGGAGATGGAGGGGGCAGAATGGGTGAGGGAGTCAAAAAGTACAAGCTTCCAGTTATGAAATAAATAAGTCACATGGATATAATATACAGCATCTTGACTATAGTTAATAATACTGTACTGCATGTTCAAAAGTTGCTGAGAGAGTAGATATCAAAAGTTCTCGTCACAAGAAAAATATTTGTAACTATGTATTGTGATAGATGTTAGCTAGACTCATTGTAATCATTTTGCAATATATACAAATATTTAAATCTTTATGTTGTACACCTGAAACTAATGATATGTCAGTTATACATCAATAAAAATCACTTAACATTTCTACAAAGCTACTGTAATCAAATCTTTGGTGCTAGCATATGGACAAACATATAGATCAATGATTTAGAACAGAGAGCCTTGAAATATACCCTTGTGTATGTATGATCAAATGATTTCTGATAAGGGTGTAACGACCATTCAGTGGGGGAAAGGACAGTCTTCTCAACAAATGGTTCTGGGAAAACTGGATGCCCATATGAAAAAGAATTAAATTGGACCTTTACCTAATATCATATACAAAAACTAACTTAAAATGGATCAAAGGCATAAGTGTAGCACATAAAGCAATATATCTCCATAAGACAACAAATTCTTATAAGAAAACAAAAACTTCATGACATTGGATTTGGCAACTATTTTTTAATATGACACAAATGGCATAGGTAAAAATTCAAAATGGCTAAGTTTAAAGTGATGAAAATTTTTTTAATTTGTCCATCAATAGAAACTACCAACAGAGCAAAATGGCAAATTATACAATGGGATAAAATATTTATAAATCATATATCTGATAAAGAATTAAATGCAGAAATTATAGAGAATTCTAAAAGAAAAAACAAAACACAAATATCCTGATTCCAATATGGTCAAAGAACTTGAAAAGACATTTCTCCAAAGAAGATACACAAATGGCCAGTAAGCACATGAAAAGATGCTCAACATAGTTAACCACTGGGGAAATACAAATCAAAAACACAATGAGATACCACCTCTCACCTATTAGAATGGATACTAAAAAAAATACATAAATAAATAATAAATGTTGGCAAGAATGTGGAGCAATTGGAACTCTTGTGTACTTTTTGTGCACGACACGAACTGTAAATGACTGCACAGCCACTATATAGCCAGAATGTAAAAAGGTATAGCCATTGTGGAAAATAATATGATAGTTCCTCAAAAAATTTAGAAATAGAATTACCACATGATCCAGCAATTCTGCTTCTGGGTATATACCCCAAAAAACTAAAAACAGGGTCTCAAAGAGATATTTACATTCATACATATAGTAGTAGTATTCATAATAGATTTAAAAAAATGGATACAACTCAAGTGTCCACTGAATAATGAAAGAAGCAAATGCTGTATATACATATAGTGAAACATTATTCGGCCTTAAAAAGGAAGGAAATTGACACGTGCTACAACATGGATGAAACTTGAAGACATTATGCTAAGTGAAAGGAGCCAGTAAAAAAAAAAACACAGACAAATACTGTATGATTCTCTTTAGATGAGGTGCTAAAAATACTACAAGAAATAGAGACAGAAAGTAGAATGGTAGTTGCTAGGACTGGGGGGAAGGGCTCACGGAGAGTTATTCTTTCATAGGTACAGAGTTTCAGTTATACAGGATGAAAAGGAGTTATGGAGATGGATGGGGGTGATGGTAGCACAATATCATGAATGTATTCACCACCAACCTGTACACTTCAAAATGGTTAATGTGGTAAATTTTATTTTATGTGTGTTTTACCACACACACACACACACACACACACACAGAATTGTGGGAAGAAAACACCTGCCGAAACGTAAAAAAAAAAAACACAAAACATCACTTTCTGACCATGATTTCTTAAGTGCTTACTCAGCATCTCTTTGCTCTGTATTTGCACATAATTCCGACAAGTTTTGTTTCTGTTCTCTTGAGTACAGATTAATTGAGTAGTTGACCACAAAGACCCCTTTTATAGTTCTTGACTGTGATTTCCAGGATTTCAGTTAATGCCTATTGGCTGTTTGTTTCTATACCATTATACCAAGCTTGGCTTTTATAGTTTCTGTTTTGTTGTTTGTTTCACCGCATACCCAATGAAAAGGCAAGTGGAGAGAATGTTGCTAAAGACAGTTACAATGACATCAGCTAGAAGAGATCCTTGACAACCCGATAGGAAGAGATAAAATAAAATAAACATAAAAGTATATAGTTGTTAGACATCAAAAAGAACCAACAGCATGATATCTAGTTGGGGTTATCAGCCCTACATGTGTTACTCCCTTGAGGACAGCACTGTATTCAGGTCAACACATTAAGTGACGTTTTTTATGATGGTATCAATGAATCCTCAAGAAAGGATTTAAATTACGTTCTCTTTACTATATATTTAAGAAGGGAGAGGAGTGTGCAATGCATTTTACCTAGTTTTCGATTCAAGTTGGTACAATTTGTCACTTCCAAGGGTAAGTTTTTGTTATAATGATAATAACAGCCCCTACTCTTGAGTATCTCTCCCATGCCAGGCAATGTGCCAGGTGTTTAAGGTAAATGGTCATTAATCCTGCTGGACAGTGAGCCTGCAACATGGCCAGGCATGCATCTGACAGGTTTCCGGAAAGCAGATTCCTTCTACTGTGGCTTTGGCAGTGGTTTTATTTTGAGAATTAAAGATACAGTGACTTCCTCTTAAGAAGGCAGAGTATGTACTGATTTCCTTTAATTTAACATATTGAGCTGATGCAGTTAGACAAGCTTTAGCAACAACAACAACAACAACAACAACAACAACAAAACAGCAATAGCCACCACTTTTAAGTATCTGCTCTGTGCCAAGCAACGTGCCTGGTCTTTAACATTTATCTTTATCTTTATCTTTACTCCTGCTAGGTAGTTATTACATATTCCCATTTTATGTGGTGAGAAGCACTGGTTCCAGGGGAGTATCATCTGCTCAAGGACAACAGGGAGTGACAGAGCCAAGACTCAACCCCAGTTGCAATAAGATTCCAAAGCCATGCTCTTACCAACCCCAGACAACTCTGGCTAGAAAGGAAATTCACTTAACTGCACCTTATGGTTCCTGAACAGTGCCCTAAAGGAGTCACCTCTGCAAGGAGCTTTCTGGTACAGTGGAAAGGTTCCTATTTCTATCCCTCTTCTCCATGGAACAGTGTTTTCAGCCAGGGAGAGGAGAGCCATTCTGTACCGTGTGAGTCTGAGCCAGGGGAGAATCTTAATGACCGAAGAAGAACCCGGCCAGAATAATTTCTTGACGTCACCAGCTGAGTCCATCCACCTCTCAGAGTGACCTGGTCCTCCTCCACCACACTCAGTTCTTTCCCTGGCAGCTGAGGACACCCTAAACGTGGTCTCTGGAACCTGGAAGGAACCTCCCCTGGTGCCCAGAGCAAAGAAGGTGCCTGAGGGTTGGGAGAGCAGCCCTTGGTGCAAGTTGACTCCACTCTGCAGCAAAGTCAGCTGGGTTTTCTTATTTTCCCATTGTGAGAGTCCAGGAAGATCGCATGAACACAACATCCCATTCCTTCATTCTGCCATAAATGTCTCTCTCATTCCCTGTGTATTCTAAAATCCACTGATGTCATCCCTTAGGCTCTTCTGGCTGTTAGAAGGCTAGAGCTGATTAGAGCTGGGTATTTCCCTTCCCCCTGGTCAGTTAGGGATGATGATATTTCAGCACATTAGTCTCTGGTTAACTGGTTTCTCCTGAGGGCAGGCCTTCTGAAGAAGCAGCTCTGGTATGTTAAAAAAGTGGTTGGTTCCTTTCCCCTCCCTCTCTAGGAACAACACTAGGTGATTTTTCTGTTATTCATTTTGAGAACTGGTACAGCTCCAGGAGGTAAATCCCACCAGTGGATTTTTCTCTCACATGTGCTGTTGAGAACCTGGTCAAGTTCCTAGGGGTAAAATGCACATTTGCGGGAGTTTCCTATGAATGAGTGTCTGTCCCTGGAGTTTTTAACTCTCAGAGTTGCCCACACTGAGCCTCCAGCAGCTTGCCGGTGACCTACCCCAGCACTAGCTCCAAGCACTGAGATTTGCCCTTGTTGAGCGTTTGCTCTGGTAAGACATTACTCCCTGCATTCATCTGCCTCTCCAATCTTGAGGGCAAAGGTTTGCTATGTGTTCACCTCTCTTAAGCATCCTGCAGGGGTTGTTCTTTTCCCCTCAGTCTCTTCAGCTTTTCACTTATTGTTAGGACAGAGTGGCAACTTCCATGCTCCCTCCTTGGAGAACCCAGTGCCATCCATTTTCAGTGGAGATTCTCCAGGAAATTTGACAGCTCTGACTTTTCCCCAAGTTAAAGAGAATGAATTTGTGGTGTTGTTGCTACTGCTCCTGCACTTGTTGTTGTGGTTTTGCTGTCATTGCTGAGTCTGTATCATACCCAAGCTGTGTAGAATAAAGGAGCAACCCATTCGGTATAATCCTTTTAAATGCATGAAAACTCACATAAGAATTTTCAACCAGGTACAAGACTCTGGCACACCCTGATAAATCCTCTTTTAAAACACTTTAAATAAAAAAGTGCAGGAATCTGATTCAGAAGAATGGGAATAAATGGTACAGGTAGAGTTTATCAGCTTGCTCTAAAATTGTTTTTCCAAACTAGATTGTTTCTAATGTACCCTGATTTCCAGGTATAAAACTATGAAATAAGATCATGATATCAAAGGTCAAATGGACAAATGGCT